>NC_135497.1:258729499-259029499 GCF_052857255.1 Amblyomma americanum
AATCACAAAGGCCATTGCGAATAGACTTGCACTATACTATGAAAAGGTGCGAAGTTCGAAAACTTCGAATGAAAGAATTCCTGCGTTACATCTTGAATTGTAATCGCTCTCACTCTCTTAGTAACTAAGTTGGATTCTTTCGTCGAAATGCCCGCTTCGCAGCTTGTCAGGTGTAATAATAATAATAATAATAATAATAATAATAATAATAATAATAATAATAATAATAATAATAATAATAATAATAATAATAATAATAATAATAATAATAATTGGTTTTTTGGGGAAAGGAAATGGCGCAGTATCTGTCTCATATATCGTTGGACACCTGAACCGCGCCGTAAGGTGCAAGCAAACCGACGTCATGTGCGCAGCGTTATTGAGTTTCTCCCGTTTTCTGCTATCAGTGCGGTTTGCGATGACACTGCGAAATAAAAGTGCCTCAGCCGCGCTGTAAGGATATAGCTGTGGAATGTGAGCGTCAACCATTTGTGGCAGCCTAAAAACTAAAAAAAAAGCCACTGTACAGAGTCTTTTGTGCACGTTAAAAAGCCTCGAAATTAACCCTTGGCTCCCGGCTACCGCGTACCTCAATTCTCATTGTGTTGCTCTCACGCGTAAAAATCCACTGGTCATCTTCTGGCAGCTTCGACGAAAAAGAAAAAAAGAAAGCATCTGGAACAGAGCCCGCAGAGTTGCCGTCATCGGCCCATAATCGCGGTCAGTGGAGTAACCCAAACTCCGATGTATTTGGGCGGCTTCTTCCGTAAAACTTCCAATAAAAAAGAATAAAAAGACAATCCCAGTACAAGCGAATGAACATAGAGACGGCAGCCGGGCTAGAATGTTTTCACGCCGTGTTTATCGAAGTGCGTTCACTGTGCATGCGTCGTATTAGCGCTGAGTGAGAGCGTTTTTTACACCACCGGGACGAAACTTGTGCAGGAATGCAAGCGCCTCTCCTCACGAACTCCTCCTACCCGCAACCGTGAGCGAGACCGACCTCGAGTGTTCGTGTGCTGCCATGGACCTCTCCTCTGCTCATGGCCTCCTCACTGGCAGCGCGCCTTTCCGACGGCGGCGAAATTGAAAAAGAACCCACCGCGGTGGCTCAGAGGTTAGGGCGCCCGGCTACTGCTCCGGAGTTCCCGGGTTCGAACCCGACCGCGGCGGCTGCGTTTCGATGGAGGCGAAACGCTAAGGCGGCTGTGTGCTGTGCGATGTCAGTGCACGTTAAAGATCCCCAGGTGGTCGAAATGATTCCGGAGCCCTCCACTACGGTACCTCTTACTTCCTTTCTTCTTTCACTCCCTCCTTTATTCATTCCCTTAGGCGTGGTTCAGGTGTCCGCCGATATATGAGACAGATACTGCGCCATTTCCTTTCCACAAAAGCCAATTTTACGCCCGCGCTCTGTGCGATGTCAGCCCACGTCCAAGAACCACAGGTGGTTGAAAGTAACCCGGGTCCTTCCGCGGCAGGGACTCGTTCTGAGAAAAACCGCGGGACAGCGGTGTGGATAGACGGATGCGTGTTAGGAGCATCCCCTTTGAAACGGGGTAGTGGCAGGCGCCACCATGCTCGGTATTCTTCTTATATACATTTATCTAACCAATATGCCAAATTATTATCTATAAATTTGACATTTTTCTTTAGACATAAATTCTATTGATTTACTTTTGACAAATTTATAATCCCGCGAACTTGTATCCCTACGTCACCGCCCTGCTTTTGAGCCACGAATCTTCCACTCGCTGCTTGCCAACGGCTACTCCAGATTATTAATTGGTTTTGGGGGAAAGGAAGTGGCACAGTATCTGTCTCATATATCGTTGGACACCTGAACCGCGCCGTAAGGGAAGGGATAAAGGAGGGAGTGAAAGAAGAAAGGGGCGCCGTAGTGGAGGGCTCCGGAATAATTTCGACCACCTGGGGATCTTTAACGTGCACTGACATCGCACAGCACACGGGCGCCTTAGCGTTTTTCCTCCATAAAAATGCAGCCGCTGCGGTCGGGTTCGAACCCAGGAACTCCGGATCAGATTCATTCGCATTATCTTTGTTATTTCTAAACCTTGGGCCTCAGGGAGAATGACTGTGCCTGTATGGACATCTGGACGGGTATTTCCAGATTCTAGTAAAACATGTTTCCTTGTTTCTCCGGATTTTCCACACACTGCACACGGTCAAGTTTTTTTTTTTTTGTAGCTTCGCGATACCCGAGGAACTGCTCCGCAGCGGCTCCGCGCCGCTTCTTTTATATTACCGGGCGCTCCTCAGCAGATGCGGCATCGGTCTGCGCATGTCTCCACACTCGCTCACGAACCTTTAGCCGCTAGCGGTCTGACTTTTCAGACGGACTATGGACTGCATGAAGTGCATCGAGAGAATTCCGGCTGTAGTATGGCCGATTTGTAGGGGCTATTCGACCAACATTCCTCTACTGGCCAGAGCGTCATCATACACGCCACACTGGGGTTTGCGTGATACCACCACGGATTCCTTGGAAACCAACGGCCGTCGCTGCAAAGAGAACACAGAAAGGAGCTTCGCGCTGCGAGCGATTCACGTTATCTACGCCATTATGCGGCGGTTGTCGCAGGCTTTACTCTTTTAGTGGAAAAACCGTTATACTCCTAATAATAACGAAAGAGAGAGTTTGTCGGTATTAAACACCCATGAACACACATCGTTCTCAACCCTGGACGCTGGAGTTGGCATATCGAGCCGTTCTGCACTACTGCGGCTGAAGGCCGCTCTCACGCCAACCCGAAAATTCCTTACACAGAAAGGCTCTTCGCGCGCGGACATATATTGAGCGGCGCGGCGCGACGCGTGGTCGTGTTCGCGCCGAACCCAGCTTCGCGAGCCCCTCGTGTCATCTCGAGGCACGCGCCTAAGCCGTCTCCGCCACGCAACGCCCAATAATTAGTCGCGGCGCCGTACCGCGCTTCAGGCATTATTGAAGGGTTACGGACAACAGCTCGGGCGTCGGCTGGGTAGCCTCTCAGCAAATGGCACGGGGCCGTTCTCTTGGAAGGCAAGAAGACCGTTCGAAGCCGCATAACGACGTCGCGGGTGATCTTGGACTCTGGGTCCCATTCTCTTTGCGGATTAGTGCGCACCGCGATAGCTCGAGCGTGCCGGGCCTCTCGTCGGGCCATGGGCGGTCATCAATTATTCTGGCCGGCCGCTGCAGCCTCCTTCCCGCGTGGCTCGCGGCGCGTCATGAAAGGTGCCTGTGGCGCTATGGCGGCGGCGGCGGCGCTTAAGCGCATCGCCATAAATCCGTAATTCGAGAGTCCCCTTGGTCCGAAAGCGCCGGGCGTGTCGCGCGCCGCCTATCCTGGAAATCTTGAAACATGCAAAGCGTCTTCCATCCCGCGCTGTCCCGCTCTGCCCGACGAAAGTGCCGCGGGACAAGCAAAAAGAGAGACGAGCGAAAGGCACGGCGAATGAGCGATTGACTGCGCCGCCTTCCGGAGGGCGCCTGCGGGGAAAGCGAGTGGGCAGAGCATTTCCTCGCTTCAGCGAATGGCAAGAGACGCGCAGGGAAAAGCGAAAGAATGGAAGAGGATATCTAACCGCCTACAGGCGTTCAATTCTTCGCCTCCGAGCATGCACGAGCCCAAATCACGCTTAGGCGATTGCGGAGCCGCAGTAGCAGTCCGGAAGCTTGGCGAAATAAGCAGGAAAGCCGAACAGCTTGTTGCGTCGCTGGCGCCTGTAAGTGATTGCAAACGCGGCCTTGCTCGGGGTTTCGAAGGAAAGCGTCGCCCTCCCGCAGAGAGCAGCGAAATTCTGGCAGCGCGTGCCGCGCGGCGCCGATGAAATTGTCTGAGGAAAAACGAATTAGGGCGAAGGAAGCGTCCTCTCGCGGTGGCGACGTGACCCGGCGGTTCTGGCCTTTTTGCGCCCAATCAAAATCGATTAACCACCCACTTCGCAACCGCTCCAACAAATCGCAGCGGGTAAAGGGAGCACGAGTGCAGAGCCGTTTAATCTTTTGAAAGCTCCGGTGCGGGGTTTGTCCGATGCGGGACTTTAACAAGCGATTATTAATGTGTACAGGGTGATTCAGGCGTGCGGAGAACCAGGTGCTGTATGGAAACGCCTGTCGCAATGGAAGCAGTAGCAGAAGATTCAAACTTTTCTTGGTGCACGTCAAAGCGATTCTGGATACCCACGGAGTCAGGAAGCTTTCTACAATGCACAGATCATTTCCTGGCGCACCCGAAGCCTAAAAAAGCTTAAATCTTTACCGACAAAAAATTTGCCTTTGTCGCTCGGTGTAAAGAACGTAATTCAAAAATTTTAAATAGGCTAAAGAGGCTGTATGAAGATCTGCTTAATAGCAGCAAGAATTAATACTTGCGAAACCCGCTTTTCGCAACTGCTATATTTCTTACGGCCAAAGACGCTGCATTTTCTCATGCCATATCGCAAACTTATTAACAGAACCCGAACGGTGACGTATTCTTAGCGGAAAACTTTGACGAAGACCTTCCGAAACTACGGAGAACCTGAGACGCAGTTAGGATATGTGGGCTAGACGAAACACGGAAGGCGTTTTGTTGTCTAAAAGCAGCTCTCACATGCGGAGCTGATAATGCCCTGCTGCTCGGTAAGCAGAAGTCGCGAATGGAAAGTTGAGAGGCGATGAAAGCGACAGCACAGAGATGAGCTGTCGACATCCTCTTGAATGCACAAGCCGCGGCGCGTCGGGGAAGCGTGCACAGGGCTCCTCGTACAACTTCGCTCGCGACGTTTACGCGATGGAAGGAAGCCAGCGACGCTTGAAATGCAAAGGAAAACTTGTATTTACAAAAGTGTATGCAGGTTACACATGTGCCTAAGAAAGAGACGAAAAAGGACCAATAGGCGCCTTACAACTCCGGCCCAGTCGACGCTTCGGACTATGCTGGGTCGAGCCTCGGCACTACCGGGACACATCTTCAGTTGAGTTCAGTTTATTTTCCTTAAAGACCCCCGATTTCAGGGGTATTACATAAGGGGTGGTTACAAGATTTGGATTAACACTAGTTCAAGTAACGTTCAAGTTCAAGCACGCATATATATATATATATATATATATATATATATATATATATATATATATATATATATATATATATATATATATATATATATATATATATATATATATATATATATATATATATATATATATATAGTATACATATTCAAGTATATTCACACATGTATTTACACATATCAAAGCCTATATATGTAGACCAACATACACGTATGTAAATACAAACAACCTGATCTCACTGCTTTGAATGGGAACAAGCGCTTGATCTTGCCGTATGAATGCCCTCCCTGTGCAAGCTCGCGTTGCTCATGCCCAGTACTGCTAACAGTACTCCTGTCTGCAGAGCCAAAGGAGGGCCATGAGCCCCACAAAAGCTATGAGCGGCCATCAGATGTCCTTATGCCCTAGCTCCCTTCATTCCTAGGTGGATTAAAAACGCGGGCTCGCGTCCAGCGTAGCCACGGCAGCGGCGACAGCGAGCCTCCCATGAAAGCAGCCAGAGCAGCTCTGCCAGTGCGCCCTCATCGACGTGACGAAGATAGTTGCCAAGACCAGCCGTAATTGCGCTTCCCGGGAGGACTCGAGTGTCAGCTGGGTCCAAGTCACCTCATGTTTGACCTCGGCATCCGCCGTCAAAAGGAGCAGTTTCCGGCGAGCGTGGCCCGCTTGGTCTTGCGCGTGGCATTAGCCTTGCACCTGTGGCCTTACACTGCGGACGCGCGACCACCCTGCAGACCGTGGGAACGCAACTCGGACCTTCCGCTGTTTGCGCGACATAGATGGCGCACCCTCAAGCTCAACACGTGACTGGGGTCTATCCCCTAGTGAGAGGGGGAGTGATCAGTGCCACAGTGAACTTTTCAGTACACGCCATCCTCGGCAGGCCCGGTCTGCATCCGGGGAATTTAAGGAAGGGATACCCTATAAAACTTGGCAGCGAGTGCGGCCGAGAAGCTCCCTCTCATCGAGACTCCAGCCTAGAGGTGGGCATTTGACCTCAAAAATCTGGATCTAACCTCAACCTCAAAAAGAATTTTCCGACCTCACTCAACCTCAGCCTCATCAGTTGAGGTCTCCTTAGACGCCCTCACCTCACTTTTCCTGAGGCCACTGCTGATCTCACTCAACCTCACCTCATCCTCAAATTGTGAGGTCGAGGTCGGCTGCTCGACCTCAGAAAACAAACGAAAAACAAAACAAAAAGGAATTAAGAAGTGTTTCGGTTAAAAACAATTCTGAGAATCCTGTGAGACAGGAAAGCCAAAATGATGATGGTGTTATTTAATAAGGTGTGTACAGACACTATTGATGTGCACGCAATAAGAGAAGCTTATAATCTGGGATGAACCCTCAGAGAGTATATGGCCTGCGGGCAGGGGTGTCCCATACGCGGTTACCACCAGTACGTCGGTGAGTACTTTATATGTGTCAATACTTGGAAACCTGATCCGTGTATACTTGTTCGTATTGGCAGCCTCTCCCTCATTCACGCACGAACCGGCAATTCACAAACACAGCCCTTCTACACCATCTACCAGAAACTGGGAGGAGGGGGGAGGTATTCACGATATTCTTTTCAGGCTTGAGAACAGTTACCGAATATAAAGAAGCTGACCGTCGATGTACCTTCGAATGCGACGGTTATGCAGACGCAAATCAGTATATTTAGATTCTCTAGCTCTATCCGGCATAGCGAGAATGCTCTTTTCAGTCCTGTATGTTGCCTTCGAAAACACTTAACAAGCTGCGACGACTGTAGTACACCAACAGAGGCACGTTGTATTTATGTCTGTGTAGAAGCGAGCGGCTTCTTTTATTAATGCGAAATCATTAGATGGCTCACATTGAAGGTCATATCGGCAAAAAAGTGTCCTCAAGAAACGCTGCCATGCGACATCAGGAGCCGACGAGTCACGCGACGAAGATGATGACGTCACATAATTAACACTAAATGTATAATCAAGTAACGGTAAGACTAATTAGTATAATTAGTGGTGACATCATGTGAATGTGACGTCATACCAGGTCACGTGACAGCGATGTAATGTGCCATCAAACCTAGTCACGTGACGGCGCTGTAATATGACATCACACCTACTCACGTGACAACGATGTAATTTCTCGTCATACCATGCCCCCAATCGAACCCCTTCCACCCCCATTTGAAGATCCATATCGATCACACATTACTACACATGCACGCATGACTCATTACAAAGAGTGACCACAAACCGGCACCCATTAATGGCATTCGGATTGTCCAGCAGGCAAACGCGCCAGTTCTCATGTATGACATACTGCAAAGAACAGGCAACTAACTACACATGTCCTTGGCTCTCGGGATGATAACGATGATGATGATGCCAACAATGTATCCTTATGAGCCCGGGGGAGTCTGAT
Source organism: Amblyomma americanum (assembly GCF_052857255.1). Taxonomy (NCBI): domain Eukaryota; kingdom Metazoa; phylum Arthropoda; class Arachnida; order Ixodida; family Ixodidae; genus Amblyomma; species Amblyomma americanum. Next base: position 258,736,956 of record NC_135497.1, read on the forward strand.
ATGCCGCTATCAAATTAAAATTTGCCAGAATATTGATTAAATATTGTACATTACCCAGCAACCGAACACAATAATTGTGCGGGAAAATAGGAATCCTTGCAGCTAATAATTAAGGATGATGATGTTGATGTTCCTGGGAGGTCAAGACCCTCCCCCGTTTCCGCCACTTCCTTGCAGGTGGCAATGGTAATGGTTTTGAAATCCTGGGAATTCTTCGATGACTCGGTGAACGCGCGGCATTTTGAAAGAAAGGGCTAGATTACGTATTTGAACACTGTGCCAACTATTAAAATCACACGGGTCAAAACAACTGGTCTAGAGTGGGCAGCGTGAACCGCTCTCTCTATCAGGATCACCACGGACCTCCGCTCAAATTTCCCCGCAGCAAAATCTTTTTCCGAGCCCCCCCCCCAACCCACCCACCACCCTTCTCCCTACCCCGGGGGAAAAAAAAACCGCCTAAGTACTCATACGTCTAAACTGAATTCTTGGTACCATTTCGTCAACCAGACTGAGACAAGCTGCTTTAAGCCAATCACTTGTTTTTCTTCAAAACTGAACTAACCAATGATACGCCAGCATCCTCGACGTTTTTTACCCACGAGCACTGCGCGAGCATTCAGTTAAGCCGTTTAAGGTGAACCATGGGTCTCTGTAATATAGTTAAACGAAAGATAACGTGTAGTGCCTGGTCGTCTGCAAGGCAGGCCGCCAACCTAACTGGTTCCGTACCAGAAAAGGAAAAAAAAGACAATGATTAGAAACATACAAACAAAAATCGCACTCTATAAACAGAAGCGAACAACAGTGTGCCCCATTAAACGTCATATTAGAAGGTTTGGAACAGCGACTAAGCAGCACAGCGCGAGCATGTAATCAGTTCCAGTCACACATCTTCATTAAAAAAAAGCAAAAAAATCAGGTACCACATCACCATAAATTCATTAAGTTTTGCATTTTTTCGCTGCTGCAACACCGCTACGCTGGTGGGTTCGCCTCGTGTTGCGGTGTTTCGGCATAATAAGCGAATTTCCGAGAAGGAACAAGGAACAGGAGACCAAAATAGAGGTTATTCGGAAGGTTAAAAAGTAAAATTATATTTGCCTCTGCTTGCATTACGGAACGGGAATTTGTATACAGAATTAGAGTGAGATTCGAAAGGGGAAGTCACCGACCAAAAGCTTCGACGGCGTTATACAGGTTTTTCTGGCTTACTTCTTTTTTAATCAAATCAGCAGGTGTCGATGTTAGGAACCACCTGAATCACATTCTCTCGCCTGTGCCGACTACTCCAGTTTCCGTTAAGTCGGCTGGTAATGTACAGCAGGATCCCCTTCATTCGACTGCAAGGCAAGAGCCATGACGTCAGCGCCGGCAACGAGCATGAACACGAAGCAGTGTTGCTTGGGGCCATCCGCGCTGCGACGAATTTATTGCGTGCTTGTTGGACTGAACTTGCGGAATCAAACAAAGCTACCGCGGGTCAACGTGAGTTACGTGCTTTGCGCGCTCCCGGGAGTTCGAGCCGACCAGCAGGCAGCTACGGGTGCTACGCCAGCGGGGCAAGGGGGAGGGAGAGTGGCGTGCTGTGACAAACACTCCTTTTGGGAAGACCAGAGGGGTGCGTCTTACTGTAGGCTCGGAGTGAACGGAGATTACGGCGCAGCACCGGAAGCTAAGAGGGAACTGTGGCATCCGGTTGACCAAACAGGGGAAACCGAACACCAAGCGTCATTGCATGAACACTGCGGTGAGGCGCTGCAACTCCACTTCGGAAGCGGCACTCGTCGGAGTAAGACGTAGCAATTGCAAAAAGTCTCGACCTCAAAATTTCGACCTCACTGAATGACGACCTCACTCAACCTCAAACTCACGCGTGAGGTTGAGGTCTGATTTGCTGGCCTCACTCACAAAATTTCGAGCCGTCGCCGACCTCACCTCAACCTCACCTCATGACGTGAGGTTGAGGTCATATCGAGGTTGAGGTCAACCTCATGAGGTTGCCCACCTCTGCTCCCGTCTGCTAAAACGTTGCCTTTTGCTGAGAGACTCTCTCAGTGGCTCCTTACGTGTACATAATGTAGATAGTTGTATAAAGTTCTCCATGTCTCCCTCGTAACCACGCCTCCGATCTTCCTCGTCCCTTCACCGGCCCGACCACGCTGCCCGATCCCAACACCACCCAGGACACCCGCCGCTCGGCCGTCCAGCCTGCAACAGCTTTCGCGCTGCTCTCTGGCTGCTGCAGTTGGACGACATAACAGTCTGCACGAGCGGGGCAGGTACTTGCAGCGTTTCCCGGTTTCACCTGTCGACTGTCGCAAGACGCACGCTTTTCTCGTAACAGACACGGCATCCGGATTGGTTCAGCTACAGCGAAGTGGTCCACAGTTCCACGGCCTTATTGATTGCTCATGTTGCCAGAATGCGACGCACGTCTTCAAGTGCCACAACTCCACTGCTGCTTTCTTCGCTGCCAAGTTGCAGGAAAGTAGTTGCCGGCAACAAATCCAGCTACCAGAGAGTGCCGACGTAAAAAAAAAGTAAATAAAATGGGGAACTTGAAGACAGGCTAGTGCGGCTCGCACAAAAAGCGGCAGTGTATAGAAGACCCCCTGCTGGCGAAGCATCGCAGCCGATGGAATTGCGTAAGAACGTGTCTCGACTACTAGCGCCAAAAGGTTGCACCGCCCCCGACAGCTGCATGGCTTTTCAAAATGAATGAGCAGCCTCCAAGAAACTTATATGGCGGACCGAAATAGACTTACCTGTTTTCCAGAATCCGCGTCTGACAGTATGCGGGGAAGCATGGCGACAAAGTAGACGATACGCTTTCGTAAGGCGATATCCCTTCGTGCACGGCAATACGAACGCGGCAGCGCGGTTTACTAATCTACGACGCTGTTTAGCGAGCACCGTTCCCGTCGCAAGCAATCCCATGGTATACATTCACACGGTCATCCGCCGGAAAAGCGTCTACCATCCGCAGACATATTTCCAGACAGAGCACAAACGCAGTAACATGGAAGCGTGGTTTTCGATAGGTGGATAGCGAGCGTAACGCGCGCGATGGGCGATGATTCCTACAAGCCTGCATTCAGTGCGAGTATCGAAGAGGAGGCAGAACACATTTCTTCACTACCTTTAAACGGCCCGAAATCAGCAGAACATTTTGCTGTCTAACGGTGAGGATGAACATCCGCATACCTGCGTTATACTGGGCGTCTGAAGGCCGCAGATAAGATAAACCTGGTGTGACTTAGGACAAGGAGCAATCGTTGCGAAAACGGGGCTGTGCCTGCCCATTTCCAGGCATAGAGGAGAGCCTGAAGACTGGATTTCCAAGCTGTCAAAGAGACTAGCTCGTGAGGCTTTCCTGCTGTAACGCCCTATGCTACCTGAAAGGTCTGAAATGCGCTTTGAGCCGAAAGTGTAACATACCTCAGGAGAGAACGGGGATTTCGCTGTTGTGTTTTATTTTCTTTCATTTCGCGCGGGAGATCTCATTTGCTCGAAGCTGATCCTGCGTACTCCTAGTGTAAGAGGATTGAGACACCTCTGCTTAGAAACCACTAATTATTATTATTTTCCGTTTAGTTTACGACTCCGAATTAACACCATCGCACTCGAAACGTACTACGTGATCCTAGTCTGCATACCTGGCGAGGAAATTTTCGAGCCAGTGCAAAAGGGTTGGATAGAAACCAATTAGTTCCCAAACGTTCCGAAATTTGAGGATGAATTACAGAGCGTGCTTGAGGACGTAAAGATATAAAGTGCAACGATGTGTTTAAAAGTTGCTACAAGGAACAGCGAAGTGATGGCCAACAGTCACGGCAGCAGTTTACGGTAGGAGGTGTTGGCAGTAGTAAGGTGGCGCATTCAACTAGGACAAATACAGGCCTCAGATACGAAGCCCAAGAAAGAAGTCGCCGGGAGAAGAAGAATGGGTTGGAGCGGATTCGGCAGGTACTCTCAACCTATAAGCAGCAGCTTACCGATATCTCTCACAAGAAAGGTACGCAACGTTATACAGCCAACAAGTACAAACTCGCTGGGCCGATGCATGGAGGCTAAGGAAAAAAAAAATCATGAAAATAACCTGAAAACCGCATGCACAGCGAGCTGGAAAAGATAATGGCAGGATTCACTTTGACGAACAGAAAGATAGCAAAGCGGATTAGAAAGCAAACTTGAGTAAAAGACGTCATATCGTAAATAAAGGGGGAGAAATGCACCTGGACGGGATATATGCAGTGCGGAGAGAAGATGACCGATGGTCTCATGGTAAAGGGTTGACTCCAGGGGTACGGAAACGTGCCCTGGAACGGCGTAAAGTCAGGTAGACAGATGATAATAGAAAGTTTACTCGGTTAGTTTGGCCGGGACTGGTGCGGAGCAGGGCTAATTGCCTTTGTCCCGCAGTGGACGCAATCCATGAGGCGATGATGACGGTTCTCACAACTACGATGTTTTGAAAAAAAAAAAAAAACAGATCAAATTTACACTGCGCGAAGGCGATTTAATTCACTTGCAGGATGGGATGCAGTCGAAACTGAATTCACCGTGGAAGTTACAGGGGGTGCACGTTTGTCAACGGGAGGAACTTCGCCACTGCTCAAGTCGGGGACGGTGATATGCTTATACCGTATCTCCATGTGTGCAAGACGAAACGATTTCTCTTCACTCCCTACTCAATCCACTAAAGGACAGCAAAGGAGAAATCAGGCGCGTAACACTGTGCGACGTCTTAGCATAAAGGGTGTTTCACTTAAGACATTGCACAATTTTTAAAAATAGGCTTTTTGAGTTAGAAGAGCGCTTTTTGCGGCGTACCATTGTCAGCGGTGTAGTACACCAGAAACAAGATAAGACGTGCAAACTAGCAGGCTTGTTAACTAATAGTGAATAGTTAACTTTTGAACTATTACTGTTAGGCTGCTTAATTATTGAGAGATATGTAGCACATCGTAAGTAATATCCGTATCAGTTTTTAGAATTTTGAAAGCGCGGTTACCCTCGGCTCTGTGCCCTAACAAATTTCGGCTGTTTCGACGAGTTACTGCGCTGGAGATGTTGCTTCGCCTGCAAGCTTCTCGAAAGCGCATGCATTTTGGTGGGATGGAGCCAAAATTTGTTGGGCCACAGCACCGAGGGTAAAAGCGTTTACGAAATTCTAATAGCTGATATGTATATTACTTACGGCGGTCTACACGCCTCTTAATAATTACGGAGCCTAACAGTAATAGTTAAAAGTTAACTATTCAATATTAGTTAACCAGCCTGCTAGTTAGCACGTCTTATCCTGTTTCTGATGTACTACCCCACTGACAATGATATGCCGAAAAAAAAAGCGCTGTTCTAACTCAACAAGCCTATTTTAAAAAAAAAAATTGTGTAGGTGAAACACCGTGTATATTGCTGCGGAGTGCAGACTGCAATATGACCACATTCCTCCAGTTTCAAGCCGGTGCCCTGCACCCAGTGCACGCCAGGCATAATGAATGGCCGCTACTTTTGACCGCTTGGTGGCGGCGCTTGACAGCCGCCCTTCGTGAGCTACCGACAGCAGGTCCGCACGTTAATGGGTTATCGCTGCTGTCTTTTGTTTTCAAACATCTCCAGCCGTACCATAAACACCCCCCCCCCCCACACACACACACACACACACTTCCAGTGTGATGACGATTGGCATGTGCCTTATATCTCACTGGAATTGCAATCTTCAAGTGTGCCCAAGAGGTGTGGTCACGTGGGCGGGCCGGGTCTTCTTTTAATTATATCATCTTGCTCAGGACACGGGAAGTACCTTAATAAGCAATTTATTCAAGTTTCTGTTCTCCTGTACAGAAAGAATGTAGGTAGGCTTGAAGTTTATTAACCCATATTTTGGCTAGTACGAAGTGTTCGGCATGTCTAGTTACACTGCAGTGGCACCTGCAGACCCGCACAGTAGTGGCACTATCGATGAACTGTGTTCAGCGTACTACGTGAGCTTGTCCATCGCAGCAGAGCCGCGCACTCAGATTTTAATTGGCATATCTGATGAAGGACACTGAACTAAGTGACGAAGTGTGAAACCGTCTTCTATCCACCGTTGATATGTATTAGTCGTGCACCTAACTTTTTGTCTGCCCATTCGCAGAGGCAATTGGACTTCTTCACTTACTACAAAACCTTCTTGTATTCACCTTCGACGTGTACTCACCCCAGTTCCAGTGAGCACATGTTTTATCCTTTCTTTTAATCTCTTCTATTTAACTTTTTTCTCCGCCCTTCTCCTACGGCCTTTCTCCCACCTCGTGACCACTTGTTCCACTCCTGCAGAAACTGCACGCTGCTTACTGGAAGTAGAACTGCATGGAGCAAAATAAATAAATAAATAAAAAGTTTACAGTCTTTTTGCGAGACGGTTAGTTAGTCCATTACTCTGTCCCGTTAGGAACAAGCAAACTGCGAAATAACCCGAAGCGCAGTGACAAATGGTAGTACAAGACCACTCCCGAAACAAAACAAAAAAAGAAAGCGCACAGTGAGTGTGAGAAGAAAGGCCTTTAAATCATATGAAACACGCAGCGCATAGTTAGAGCCACGAGCGAGGGTTACTCCAGGTCGCAGCCGCGTTACTTTCTATGCTCGCATGTATGAATCTCATAATGTCTTTCGGAAGCGCGTAATGCGTAACCTGCGCTGGCGCGCGACCTGCACGCAGTCTGGCGGCCTCAAGCCAGAGCAAATAACAGACAGCTGCGGGGCTCGCTAGTTTGCCATAACTTGCATACACGCAAGAAGCGCCCGCGCACACGGCTCTCGAGAAGAGGGGCGCTGCATTCAAAAGCGAAGCTGTGGAGCTGGTTAAATCTTTACGCTCCCCTCGTTCTATTGTCGGGCTCACGCAGTCCTCCCCTTCCCCACCTCCAAGCGGCGTGCTCCCTTTCTCTCTCATTATACGATCCGCGACACGACGATTATTTTCATTCTTTTTTTGTCGACTCCACTCGACTGTCTTGGCTGCTTTTCTTCGCCTTGTTTCGTTGTGCCCTCGCACTTTTCGCCATTTAAGTTCAAACTCGGCTCCGCCACATTTTGTTGTGCGCTTAAACGTGCCGTTCTTGCGGCTTGCCGAGCGTGGCACATTCGTATACGCAGTCAACCGAGCGCTTGGTAGAAAAGGGGAAGAGAGAGAGAGAGGGGGGGGGGGGCGATGTTGTCCCGCGGTTGCCGCGCCGAATCTGGGTCGTCCAGGGCGTTATCGCTGCAGTTGCAGCTACGGCGAGCGCGGCGCACATTGCGATGGCGATGCGGTGGCAACGTCAACGACGGCGCAGCCACGGGTGCGATGACGACTGCCGCCGGTCGGCGGCCGGCGTGGCGACAGCGGTGGGAGGGGGGGGGGGGGGGGGCGAAGACGACGTCGCGATAGCTCTCCCTGGCGCCGCGGCCATCCACATATACACAACACGCCCAACAGTCTATACACGCGCCTGTTTATTTTGGTATACGCGGGGCGCCGCGTATGCGATTCGGGCGCCTGCATTATGCATGCGCCGGAGTGCAAAGTCCCCGAGCGCACTTCCGCGCGCGGTGCAGACCGAACGACTTCGATCGCTGTGAGCCCCTCTCCGCGGCGGCGGCGTTGCTCGGGGTCATTCGTGTGCGGCAGCAGCTTGCTGCGACAAGCGCCAGAACGCCCCATACGGCTCCTCGGCTGCCGCTTTGTTTCCGCGCGTCTCCCTTAAGCGGATAGGGATACACGCGCCCGCCGAATGGGAAGTGGGCTCTGACCTTCATGCCCGGCGATATCATCCGCGTCGATCGCGATCTACCCGCGTGGGGTGTCGCGAGAGGTGCGAATAGAACTTGTGCGATGTTCGCGCCAAGATGGCAAAACAAGCTCTGGGGAGTGCTGGCATGTTGCTTTAGTACGTCCCCCTCAGTGGCGGATCGAATTTGAGATGTCTTTGACATTCGCATTTGATCGGATTTGAGTGGTCAACACGCAGGGTCAGCATACAGCTGGCAACGAAAGGTATCTTTCATCGTGGTTTATCGATGCCGCTAACTGGCCAGAGATTGAGCGTCAACATTGTAATCTACGAATGAAAACGTTAATCAAGCACGTCAAAAAAGCACGACTAACAATGAAATACAACTCCCACCATTTCTGGTACAGATACTGATGAAACAAAGCAAACAGGCATGGATTAGTATTTTCTTTTTGTAGCTGACGGCATATCCGACCCACGTACACTTTTCAGGGCTTATACATGTCCCGAATAACCAATATCAGGTTTTCGCAGCGTGCCGGTAAGATCAAGTTTCTAGTATTATTATGCGACATGCGGCGTGCACACCGCGTGCACGCGTTGTCCCCTGTGAGATGCATGAATCAGTTCAACCGGAACGCACTTTAAACTAGCCTTTCTCTAATCTCTGTCTGCGTTTATTATCCCGCAACAAGCACAGTGCGTAAGGAATGCTGTGAGGAAGACGGGACAAAAGCTGCATCAAAGCCGCTTGACTGCAGCCCCGTCTGCCCTAAAACCAGGCCGCATGTTCGACAGACAAAAAGAAGCACAGTATGCAAACAGAAGCGAAGCGCTGCAAAGAACTGAATTCCGCGCATTACTGCAACCAAACTGTCTCGCCGCACTTAAATGAACCAACACGCTTTGCCACATAGAATCGCAGCGCGGCAACTCGCGAAGTACTTTGCTTTTTCATCATTTAACAGCGTGTTGCGCAGTTATCGAGTCAATAAAATGCGGAAACTCCTAAGCGGATATTCTGTTTTCCTTTTGGCGCCTACCGCCTCGATCGGCTTGAGACTCTTTATAAGACCACTGTATACCGCCAACAAGGATTGCCGTCAGCACAGATTTCTAAGCGGTGAACCGATCAGAGTCGGCATTCACCGCCTCCAGTGAAGCTCTCGTCCACTGAACCGGCGCGGCACTAAACAAGGTTGTACTGACATACCCAAATTGCGCACCAGGCTAAGAGAAATAAACCGTTTCCGACGCCCTGATTATACTGATGTCACGCGGGTGCAAAAAATGGCATTACCATGCGCTGCCATTTAGATGCTGAACGCTGCGGTTTTGAAAGTTTATTACCATTTCCTTGGCATATCCTTTCAGTATGCCCAGAAAAACAAAAACAAAATAAGGAGCGAGCCGCACGACAGGTTCTACGCACGCTTCGATGCAGGAATTGCGATACAATACTTAGGTGTTAAGCTCAAGCGTACTATGTATTGTGCTAATGCGGCAAAATATGACACTCTTTCTGGCAAAAAAAACGTGAAAACGTGGCATTCCAGCATCTCCGGAGTCAACATTTAGGTGTGATTGCTTCACCCAGAAAAAGAAAAAAACAACTGAACTGAGAGGGAAGAAGTACCCTTCTTTGACTCACAAAATATGGCTCATATATAAATATACATAAAGACAGTGCGCCACTTATCGCAGGATTTCGGCACAGATCGCCGATGATAACCGTATACGCTGCGAACGACAGTCAAATGAAATATCACCATTAACACAGCGTCCACGCAAAAAACACCCAATGCCATTGTAAAGTACATTCTCGGGCACTTGTGGCGTGGGTATTAGCCGCTGCGCCATATGCTGCACAGTGAAATCGGCAAGTTCAGCCATATCCTCTCACTCCGAAAAAAACACCCATTATGCAAGATCAAGGTCATTCGTTTAGTCCCAAATGAACTCAATTCAGGAGGCAATTCCGACCACGGCCGCCGTATTTCAATGCAGGCGAAATGTATACGGAGCAATATCAGTACACGTTGAGAACCCCAAGTGGTCGAAATTACTCTGGGGCTCTCCACCATGGCGTCTCTCAAAGCCCATCTGACTCTTAGGGACGCCTAAGCTCCATACGCCAATGCCATAGCAATTTGGCGCGACAAATTGGACAGCGTTGCCTAAGGATCAACATAACGAATTGGAACGCACAAACCTGCCGCACTCTCACGGTGTCGCTCGAGGCGCAGCAGCGGGGGGGTTGGAACGTACTCACCCGCACCCGCCGGCTGCTGGATCAGTCGAGAGCCCGACGGCCGTAGCAATGGAGACGCGCTGTGGCGCCAACCAGCCCCGAAACAGAGCGAGATCCTTGGGCGCGGAGCTATCAAAACTCAAACGTAAAGCCGCGCGGGGACCGCCTCGATTTGAACGGCGCGCGCCGCGGCGCGAGAACAAAGCGCCGGTGGGCGCGCAGTTGTCGAGCAGGTGGAAGACAATAGGCGCCAACGGCCTTAGCTGTCGCCGCCGTCGACGGCTGAGCTGTCAGGACCGCCAGCGGATGTCACTCGTCTGGGACGTCTGCGCACCGTGAAACACTTTCCGGCGAAACAGCCGCGGACGGCCGACCGTCTGTCTGCCTGGGTCCCGCCGCGGCGAGGCAGTGCTCGAGCGGTTCGCTTGCGCCACATCCGGAAAGATGGGGAAACGTGAGGTTCATCCTGGGAATGCGTTAGTGCAGGCGGATATCGGCCCGCTGCGCAGGGTCGGATTTGGATTCAGGGACGGTGAAAATGAACGGAGGTGAGACCAGGCAAGTGTGAGGAGATAAACTGCAGCTTCGGGGGGAAAATGGGCGAAGGGAGCACAGGTGCCTCAAGACGCTTTTGAATTGTTCAAATCTCCAATGAGAAGAATCTCTTCGGCACGCCTGCAAAGGAGAGCGAAGATCGCAGCAAGGCTAGATGGAAATATTACTTGCCTTATCAAGCTCGATGAATGGATACATAAGGCTGAGGCTTCTCAAAGCGTCGACTGTGGGACCGAGGATTCTCAGTTATCTTGCTCCCAGTCATGCAGGCTTAGGAGTAGTTACGCGAAGCTAAACGATCATCCTGCTTCTTATTCACTAATACGTTAGTGATACGTAAAAGCGCTTGAGGGCCATGTTGACAGATCTTGTTGCAATGCGGTTGAACGTGAAATACCAAAAGCGCCCCCTAAACTTGAGTTGCAATATTCCTTATAGCGCATTTACACGGGCGACTTTAACCACAGTTAAGGTAACTATGGTTCCCCGTAACTATAGTTAGGAGGTCCGGAACCTTCATATCAGAACATCTTCCGTGTTCTCTCTTGAATGCGGCTATGCACGTATTATGTATACAGGATGTTTCGCCCGAGACTTCATACAATTTTTGAAAATACGCTTTTTGAGTTAGAAGAGCACCTTTTACGGCAATTTCACTGGCAGCGATGTAGTGCATCAGGATACAGCTAGGACGGGCTAACTAGCAGGCTGGTTAACTAATATTGAGTAGTTAACCTTTTAACTATCATAATTAGGCTCCTTAATTATTTAGAGGCGTGTAACCCACCGTAATATCCGTATCGATTGTTACAGTTTCGAAAACACGGTTACCCTCGGCGCTGTGGCCCAACAAATTTTGGCTACATCGCGTCAAAATACATGCGCTTTCGAGAAGCTTGCAGGCGGAGCAACCTCTTCAGTGAAACGTAACTCGTCGAAATAGCCATAATTTGTTGGGCCACAACGCCGAGGGTAACCGCGTTTTCGAAATTCTGAAAGTTGATATACGTATCACTTACGGTGGTCTACACGCCTCTCAATGATTAAGGAGCCTAACAGTAATAGTTAAGTAAAGTTAACTATTCAGTATTAGATAACCAGCCCGCTAGTCAGCACCTCTTAGCTGTATTCTCATGTACTACACTGTTGACAATCCTACGCAGAAAAAAAAACCGTTCTTATAACTCAAACACCTATTTTTAAAAATTGCCTACAGTCTTAGGTGAAACGCTCTGTATGTATATGCCACCCTACTCCTTCCTGATGCTTTGCCCCCGCGGCTGGCTCGACTCCAAATCGAAAGGGGCAGCGGCGTCTCCTGTAGATGTGAACACCTCCAATTAAACGATATCAGCGGCTGCAAGACGGCGAGCTCCGCGACAGCGGTATGCTAATCATGTCTTAAGTAGACTTAGAGAGAGGCGAGCTGGATTTCTTGCAATTAAAAGAAAGAATGCACGGCGCTTTCTTTCAACTGCATTTAATGTTTTCGCTTACCTTCGAATGGCTGTGCTATAAATTTCACATAGCCACCCTTTATTATAACATCCGAGCCCTTTTTTGCTGTCTCAGAGCTCCTCAGCGTCCAATGTTCTCCGTTACGACACAAATGCAGGAGTATGCACATGGAGCACCATGAATACGCAGCATGAGTACGCAGCTCACCTTCAACACCGCCATATGCGGGAAGCCGGGCCTGAGAAGTTCTATGCGTGCTGGAAAGAATAGTCGTGATGTACCGTTCAATTGTACACATATAGTATACGATGCAGCTTCGTTAGGCTTCATGTAGGAGCGAGGCACAGACTAATGCTTTTCATTCGATTGTGCTCATGTAACTATCCGCATAGACGTCGGCAGATCGAGACACCAGACTGGGCGAAGTGTTGTGAGAATATTCCGCGAGAAGTTTTTTTTTTTTTAATTTCAGCAGGATTATTTGTGTGGCCATAAAAGAGTGAGCTCGAGAAAGATACCGCAGATCTTCAAACCTATGTGGTAGCTGTTCCTGCGCGTGTTCACTCGGGTCATCGTAGAAACTCCGAGCAAGAGGACCAAGGTCGACTAAAAAGCAGCACAGTATATTTGCCGCATCCGTAAGAGCGCCATCTCTCCGCGCTGTCTCACATTGGCGAGCGAAGTGATCGCCTACCTGCTATGGAACATCGCACAAGGAACGGCGTCACCGTGATTTCGCATTCGGGGCTGCATATTCATGTTGCTCCATGTGCATACCCCTGCATTTGTGTCGTGGCGGAGAACATTGGACGATAAAGGAGCTCTGATACAGCAAAACCGGGCGATACCTTAAGCCGGAGGAGAAGACAAGGTCGCTCTCAAGAGAGGTAGTAAACATGGCAGATGGCTACGAAACAGAGACTTGCACCAGTGTCCACTATCACCCCTCCTTCCCCACTCCTGCCTGCACCTTGTGCCCAGAATCCTTCGCCTCTTCCCTCCACATCCTCTCCCTCTACCCGCGGACCCTCCCCGACGCGGCTTAGAGGGCCTCAAGACCTGGGAGGACTGGGAGACCCTGCTGAGCTCGGAGGACCCGGCCGTGCAGACCATCGCCACCGGCCAGGCTACCAGTGTCATGGACCTTAGGGACATAAACACTTGAGTGCAGTGGGGTCGTGCGGTGACCGACGGGCGTGCCCCGATTTCCTTTCCAACAAGAAAGTTTTTCTCTCTCTCTCGCCCCAGTGCACATCGCCCTGGCGTTCAAAAAACGGGCCGATCGGAGCAGAGGTGATGCTTCAGCCGAGCAGCCGCGCAAAAACTTTTAGCCGCGTTGATCAGTACTGCATCGCCAAAGAGTGCAGGGGTTTGCTAAATTACGAGCACTTTTCACACTACATCAGGGACGATGGCGCCCTGTTGGTGTCGTGTTCGAGCGTCAGTGGCGCTCGGAGTCTGCTATCAGCCAGCCACATTGCCGACGTCAAGGTCTCCGCCTGCGTACTGGGCACGTACCCGAACCGCTTTACTATACGGACCGCCTGCTCTTGGAGTCCATCGTAGACTACGGCGTGGTGTCGCTTCGGCACCAGTGCGTGTACAGGACGCGCGCCGCCAGCAGCGAGACGCGGATACGGCCACGACCAGCGTCATCCTTCACTCCCGCCCTGACCAACGCGTGCCGCCGAGGTTCTATCTGGGATTAACAAAGTACGTCGTGGCGACGTGGCGACTCGCGCACCGACGCAGTGCTACAACTGCCTGCGCTACGGGCACGAACAATGGCGTCACTCGAGGCGGTGCACGAACTGCGCCGGCCCCCTCAGCCACAAGGAATGCGACGCGCCGAGCAACCTGAAGTGCGCCAACCGCAAGGCCCACCACGCTGCCACCTACTCCGGATGCCCGCGCAAGAGCACCGCGTACGCGGCCGCACGGCGCATGCGCGCCCTATGCAAGAAGTGACGAAAACCGCAGGCTCTCGCGTAAATTCTGGCGGCCTCCTTGCGGACAGCGCGTCGAGTTGGGGATGCGTTTTGCTCTGTCTTTAGCTGGAGTAAACCTGGAATCAGGCGGATAGGCGCAAGCAGCAGTACAGCCAGCACTTGCACGCACATCACGCTGAGTGAGCCACTGGCAACATTCTGGTCGCACGACTGGCCTCAAAGTCGTCGCAGTGGAAGCACCGAGCTTACAGACACTCAACAGTCGACGCGTTGATCACTGGCGGAAAACAATTTCAAGGTGCATTGTGACCTATGCACGGACGTCGATATGTGTGCAACAGACGAACAAGTGGCAGCAAAACATCCAAAGCAATGGAAGCACAGGTCAAGCCTTTCCCGGTTTGCGATAGAAAAAAGGTACGAAACTGACCTCTATACATATCCTCATTAATATATATATATATATATATATATATATATATATATATATATATATATATATATATATATATATATATATATATATAAATCACCAAAAATTGAAGAAACATAACAGGATTTAATTCACGACGTTTCGGCTGGAGGACCAGCCTTTTTCAACATAACAGGATTTAATTCACGACGCTTCGGCTGGAGGACCAGCCTTTTTCGAAAAAGGCTGGTCCGCGAAGAAATAGAGAGATATTAGAGTTGTTGTTTATTTTCAGGTAGCTATAACGGCTTTGTGATCACTTAAAGGGAGACTGAGGCGGTTTTCAAATCTGCTAACCTACTAGGCTTTTGAAGTATACTCATTGTTGACCATGTCTGTGAAGTTATTTTTTCAATTGTTGCAAAAGCACCGGCGCAATCACAGATTGAAATCACGCCGTTCAAATCTCCCGCGTCCCTAGAGAGCGCAGGAGAGGGAAACAGCGGAGAGGAGAACCGCCTCCTTGTCGGCCCGTGTGACGTCATTTTGAGGAGCCGGAGACCCTCCGAGGTACCCGAACGTGCTTTCAGCGCGCGTTGTTCCTCGTGTTGCCTGCGTTGTGGTCGTAATCCCAAAGTGTTTCAGCCATGTTTTCAGCATCCGACCACGTGCAGCCGATCTAACATGAGGTACTGCTGTGCATTCGGGTGTACGAGCACCTACGGCCGCGACGATGTCGTCTTCCACACTTTCCCGAAAGATCAAAAGCTCGCAGCGCAGTGGGTCGTGGCTGTGAAGAGGAAGAATTTCAAGCCGACCAAAGCAAGCGTACTTTGCTCGAAGCACTTTCGTGACAGCGACTACGCGCAGAGCTTGTCCCTAATGCGATCGCTAGGGATTTCTGTCAGAGGGGCAAGGCTGAACCATGACGCGGTTCCTTCAGTATTTTCGCACAAAAAAAGCATGTCGCCACCGCCAAGAAGTGCATTTGCTAAAAGAAGGAAACATGAGGTGAGTGCTTCTACTTCCGATTTTAAATTCATTACTTCGCGGAAATTCAGGTCTCATTTTTGTGTGGAGCGTGGCATGAAGCGTTGACTGTGATTCGCCCACGTGGAGAGCGATCCCGCGATGGTAGGGCACAGCTGCATGCGCCGCGCGCGGCTGTACTGGCGAGTTTCCTTTTCTCGCGCAAGGGGATATGCTATAGAGACCCCTGTGCTAAACGTTACTTAATTAATCAACGAAACACCGCTGGTGATTCTTCGCGTGCAGACGGGACAGGCAATTGAAGAAAGCCCACTGCTGTGCCTGACATGCTCGGGAAGCCCCTGCGGAGCAGTGGCGCTGCCAGGTTGGCCAGGTCTTGGGGCGCGCTGAGCGAGGTTTGGTCCGACGCGTCGAAGCAAACAAATGTCGAAGCTGTTCACATGCGGCGTCGTGATTTCCCACCCGTTGCTGCTTCGCCTTGAATCATTAGCTACGCAATCTGAAACGGAAATACTTTGCTTGGTATCTAGCAGCTGCTGCTTTACAGTGGCTGATAAAATGTTATTTTTAGCGTATTTATGGAATATATTACATTAGTTCTATTTTTTCTAATATGCATTTTAGGTATCACCAAGAAGCTGCACACAGCTGCAAAACAAAATAGCTGCAAGGAACTTGCACCCTGGATCAAGTCTGTGTGCAACCACCTGTATTGGGCGGCAGCATCCAGCGAAGGCAAAGCACAACTCATTGTGCCTAAATGGTTGTCACTTCTCAACCACATAAGGGACATCCACACACACGATCAGGCATTGTTCCCCACGTGCTTGCATGGTGACATCGAACCAAAGCAGTGGCTCAGAGAAGGTATATTATTACATTTTGTAATGAAAATATGTGAAAGGCCCTAGCAAAGCATAATAAGGCACATCTAACTATGATATATAAAGTAATAATTTCCAATAAGAGAGGGTTTCAGGTAGGGAGACACAATCTCTAGAGTACTATTCACTGTATGTTTACAGAAGGTAATCACTGACCTCAAATGAGAAGAACTGGCGATAAGAGTTAATGCAATTTGGTGATGACGTTGCCTTGCTAAAGAACTCGAAACTCCAGAAGAGTGGCGGATCGTGCTAGCTGGTGCACGTTTGTCATTTTTCGAAAGTGCTAAAACAACATGGACAAAAAGGAACAGACGGGGATGAGTGCTTGTTCATGTCTGTTCCTTCTTTGTCCGTTTTGTTTTAGCGCTTTCGAAAAATGATTTCTGAACAAACTGCAAAGCATGATCGATGACCTCGACGGGCAAAGCAGAACAGTGGGTCTAAAAACTTTATGCAGAGAACTTAAGCAATGTCCAAGTCTCTGAAGCGAGCAGTGGTTTGTGATAGGCAGTGAAACTTTAAAAGCGCGAAGGGAAGAGATCTTATTAGTGTGTAATGACCGCACATCCAGACTATGAGAGTGAAAGAAATAGGATAATAAGAATAAGGAGCAGTGCATTTGGCAGGTATGCTGAAATCATGAATGGTAATTTACCAGTATCCCTCAAGAGCAAATTGTACAAAAGCTTTATCTTACCAGTACTCACTATTATGGTGCAGAAACAAAATTAGCAAAAAAGGTTGAACTTAGATTGAGTACAATGCTGCAAGCTGTGGAAAGTGAAAAGTGCAACGTTACGATATGAACGAGTTAATGACATCCTAGCAGAAATCAAGAGGAAATGGCAGGGAATGGAATGGAGGGCTGGACAACCTATCGTTGTTGAGTGTAATAGAAGGGATTCCAAAATTTTGAGCAACCTGTGCGGTGCAGCAGGATTTACATGAAAAGCTTCATGAGCTAGTTAAATAATGGCTGTTTAAATTTCTTCCATACAATTTATTACAGTGCACCTCAAATGCCAATGTTTATTAAAACTATCGAAACTTATAAGTGGCTCATTACTGAACAGAAGTTTATTTACAGGTGCACTGAAATATTTTTTAACTGGTTGATGCAGGAGCATACAGCAAGCCGCACGCTTAGAGCTATACAAAGAGATGATAATAGCCGTTTCCTTTTAGAATCAGAAGCTTTCCAGAAGCTAGAAGACATTGCAAAGTCTAAGGCCCTTCTGCAAGACATGCCACGGCTATCCACCAGACATCAAACATATGGATTAGAGGCTTTTCATAGCCTTCGAGTCCATTTTACACCAAAGACCTACCATTATTCGTATTCAGGAATGAGGGCCAGGTAAGCTGTTGTCTTCTATACTCTATTTTCACAGTGAGAAACCATCGATATCACAAAACAATTGTGTTAAACAAAACAAATGTTAAACGCATCTATAGAAAAGTGAAAGGCATGTAGGCACGTGCCAGAACTATATGAAAAGGTGCCCATCTTAAATTACACTTACTGAAATTGTCAATAGCTGCATCATTTCTTACGTCGTCTAAACAGAAATTAAAAACAGAGTCGAGCGAATTGGAAGGGATTTTACGTGCCGACACTTTGTGAGCATTTAGTTTTGGCTGTGTTTACCATACAAGAACTGCATTTTCATTTTCAATTTGCCCAGCAACTGAGGCGATGCATTGTTCTGTTCGCTCTTCAAAAGTAGTTCTTTGCTTCTTCAGTATTTTCATCATGCGTGCTCATGGTGCTTTTAAGCACTAATTGCTAACATGGTGCTGTGCTTAACATCCATCAGTGACCTTCTTTTGTTGCATGATCTTTACGGTTGGACTTTTTATATATGTTACACGTTTACACGTTTTCACACGGTCCTGTGCAACTTTTTCAGGACCCAACTTGCTGCACTTCACTACAATGAGAACAGTGGACGTGGTCAGGCACGCACAAAGGATGGCACACTTCGATGGTGTGTGCGTTACCCAAAGGCAGCAGGTGGTAACCCAACAGCTTGTCCAGTAAAGGAGCCACCCACTCATGGTAAGCTTGCACCACCTAGTTTATTTGGTCATGAAGAAAGTGAATATTGCACAATCTACAAGATGAAATGCTCACACAGGCTACGTCAAATGCCTCCTCGACAAGGTTGTGGCCATGGCTGAGAGCACGCAGCCCCAGGAGAGGAAAACTGCCCCAGAATCTCGCCCACCACTCAGCAGCAGTTTTCCAAAGGTCCCAAAGGAGAAGCTGGTCGAGAAAAGAAAGTCAAGATTCAATAGGCAATGATCAGCCTCTCATGATCTGCAGAGAAAATGCTGGTAAGTAGTATGGGGGTTTACCACATGTCCCAAATCTGAACGTGGGTTGAGCAGCCAAAGCCCTTGATAGCCATTGTGACAGGTAAAAATGTACAGCAAAGGATGTGATGACATGCACCGTGTAGTTTAATTAGGAAGTACTAGTTACTAAAATGTTTAGTTTGTAAAAAAAATGAAAAACAGATATCACTAAACACAAGAAGGCAGAGTAGGCGAAATCATGCAGCCACTAAAAAGTACGTATACCACTTTGCACTATATGCTGGGGATTGCATAGATTACAAGGAAAAAGAATGCAACCTTGACAACCACTTTAAGGCCTCTATTCTTTCCTTCGTGGCATTTTTTTGCTCCCTTAGCTGTTTTCCTTTTATTGTTTTATTGCCGTTGTTCATTTAGATTCTGTTGCATTTTTTTTGGAAAAAGGGGGGTCTGTTCTTGCATTCTTTTCAACTCAGTATGGTTACTAACCCGCTTCTCTCCTACCTGTAGGTGACAGCCTCCATGGCTAGACAAGAGCTGTTTGAAGACTAAGCGCGCCACCTTCCCACCCTCTTCGCTCCACACCCCACCGTAACCCCAGTCCATCCTCCTTAGAGTGAAGGGCCTATATAACCCCTGCCAATGATGACCACACTTGACCTGACAAAGACAAGTCCTCTTGTTGGAACGCTGGTCGCTGGACTGAGGCTCTCTCTTCACTTTATTTTTTTAAGATTTCAATCTGCTGTACTTCATATCTGCCATTATGAAAGAGGAACCAATGCACTACTGCCACATATTTAGCAGCCATTGCTGTCTTCCAAAAAATATTAGTAGCGACAGACTGTGGTGAACACACCATAAACTATAAGACAGTATCTGCATGATCCTAAAAGCTTTATCCTTCTGCATTTCTCGACAATTTGTAGGTTAGCATAAAAAGACTTGAAGTCCAACGGTCTCACCGAACGGTTTAACCGGACATTTGTTGACATGCTCACCATGTATATCAGTCCTGACCATTCCAACTGGGACCTTGTCCTTCCATTCGTCACCTACGCATATAATACTGCCGTCCAGTCCACCACCAGATATTCTCCATTCTTCTTTTCTTTTATTACTATTTCAAATGGAGTGAAATTGTAATTTCATTCCCATGCTCCTCATTCTGTAGCATGGTCTCTACCGCCCACTTGATTCACATTCTTACTGGCGAGATGTATGCTGACTTGCAGAAGCTTCGCAAATAAATTACTTTTTTGAAAGCATCTGTGTGTTTTTATCTCTGGTTTTGCCAACCATGAATGAAAATTTATTTCATGAATGTTCTAGGCATTTGCACAAACTCTGGAAGGAGGTACAAATAACTGCAAATTAGAGGAATGACTTGTGTGCTTAGCTATTTAGGCTTTATAATGTGTACTTACCTCAGCAAGTATAAGGGTGCTTGAATCCTGTATAACTGCCATCAGCAGAAAGATATTTTTTTCTTACAGCACTGAGCACGCAGCTCGGCAGGATTTCTCTCTTGTGCCTGCCCAGTCTTTTCCACACAAGGTAGACAAATTGTCGATATGCAGCATACCTCATCCTCCTAAAATAAAGAATGCATGTCAATAAAACTGACCCAGCTACCACATGTGCTCCTCACTTGTTCACAGAGCCCCTGTCGTTTCTTGATGCCCTGGATTCCTGCCGTGCCAGTGCAACTTCAAGGACTGCTTTGTTGAGGCATACATCTTTGAATTTTTTTGTTGTTGTGATGCACCGCGCCCGCTTCTGCTTTCCAGTAATTTCGGGGACCTCTTGACAACATAGGCAGTCTTCTTTTTCAGTCATTACTGCGCAGTGTTTGCAGGAACACCTGAAGAGGAAGGTAAAACGCTTCGGTAATGCTTCAGTGCCAAGCCTGTAGGCAAGAAGTCTAAAATCGTACTATGCATTAGTAAAGTTTGCCGGTGGTTTTCAAAACTGAATGCACCGCTTGAAAGCACCTCGATGAATGCGACTTGCAGGCGAAGCGATTTAGTGAGAAACGAAGAACTTTTATACAGGCTATTTACAAATGGGTACAAGAGTCAGTATACGGCCACAACTGCCCGCGGCCGACTTAGTCTATCGCCTGCACAGAGGCGAGGGACACCGCGTCCCAACAGTCGAACTGGCGCGCCTTGCACCAGCTCTCAAGCGGTCGCTGCCTCCGCGCTCGGCCAGACCGAGCGCCTGCCTGCTAGGAGTAGCTAGAGACAACCTGCCACGAGCGCAGCCCCCTTCGCCGGTCCACCCTCAAGATGTCCGCGCCCCTTTTCACGCGTAAAAATAAATTGCTAACTGCAGCTCGTCAGTTTGAACGAGTCGGAAAGCTCAAAACTGATGTCAACGTCTTTCCCTTATACCAGAATTCCTCCCCAGGCGGCTGCACCGTCCCTCGCCCAGGGGACGGGCCCAAGGTCGAGGCCGGCAGAGAGCCCCGCCGTCTGGGGTGGCGAGGGAAGCCGCAAGCGCGAACGGGGAGATAGACCTAAGTGCATGGAAGCTCAAACTGGTCCTCCCCTTCTAACGACGTGCAGCAAAGCAAAATAAAACAGGACGCGCAGCATAGGTCACTGCCCCGTCGCGGAGTGTTCGTAACAGATGTGCCAAAAAGATGCGCCAGCGCGCCGAAACCTACAGCATTACTCTGAAGATATGAAAAACAAACGTGCACATGCTGAATAATTTGCGTATACTGGAAGAATGCATGTTAAAAACGGACTGTCGCACGCCGATCAGGCTATCGTACAGCACGCGCAAATACTGCGGTAGCAGCCTGTTCCTTGAATTTATTTGTCGATAAATTGCATTTACAACCGGGATAATGTGTTCTGCCAGCGCGCTCAAACACTGACCGTGTTCTATACCTACACTACACCCGCGTATTCCTCGCGACCAAATGCAATAAAGAAATGCCGCACTGAGCCACTCGCGCTGTAGGGCCTCGTCAGCAGCAACGCCGCATCAACAAACAGCATCTATATGCGCGGGAACCGATTAGCAATCGAGATACTTACCAGTTCACATTTCCCACGCGTAAAAATGCCTCGTCGCTTTCGCTGGCGGCCAACGACGAACTGTCGCTCGACGGGGGCGCAGTAGAACTCCCTTGCGGGGATGCGTCAGGCTCAAAAAGGTAAGGGGAAGTACCGAGCTGAACTGTGGAATGAAAGCCTTCCATAAGATAACCCCGATGTTCACGTGAGAGCCAAAAGTGTCTTGTAATCGCTTATACAACACCGCGAAGAGCTGCAATCGGCACGCAACGCAGCCTACGCAGCACTGCAGCCATATCGGCCGCTTCGCCGGTCCTCGAAGTGTCGTCACGTCTTCTTGGCCAATCAGAGGCGGCGGCGCGACCCGCGATGTGCCCCGAGGCGCCGGCTGCGTATTTCTGCTAAAAACGACAACTAGCGCTTGTTTTTACCAAATTTCAGTTCTCTATTCGAGTTCGCAGCATCAAAAACTGTAAGGTGCCGCCGCAAGCCCGATTTTTGCAAAAAGTGCTTCAGTCTCCCTTTAAGTGCGCTTTCACGTGTGTGATATTTTTATTAGGTATCTTTTTCTAATGAAGTGGTCGATGCCCGCTTTCCTGCATGCGGTACGCGCTTTGGGCGCAGCTGCGAAATGTAACATTAGTGGTCCATGAAGGTCATAGGATGAAATCGACAATTATGTAGCATCGCATAATTGGTCACCGCAGCGGTGGCCTAGAAGTTACAGCACCCCCCTGAGCTCGCAGGTTGGAAGTGGGCATTTACCGGTGGGATATCACCAGAGAAATTCATTGCCTGTGAAAAAGAAGTAGAGGACTAATTCGTCGTCGCATTAAGCAAGATCTAAAAAAATTCCTAGCGTTTAATCTAAACCCATTCCTTTCAGACCCAATGGCTTTCGAGTAAGTTATTCGAGGCGCGTAACAGGACAGATAACTCGCAAATACCTGCGGCAAAAATATGAGATTGGGAAGCTCGCGGTTTAGAACGCAGTCCATGGTCGTGAATGTGTTTACACGGGCGAGTGTAAGTAATGAAAATCTCTCGGTACAGGGCACTTCTTTAGAATAAGACAGCTTATGAACGGTAGTTGTGAAAGAGGCGTTCGTCGCACGAAAGTGTCCGAAATGCCGACTAGCGGGAAAGAATAGGAATAGCTGGCCTTGTGGAAATGACAACTGTACATTTTTAGACACCAGAAAGCGGCAGTGTGAACTCGGCGAAATAGACTTACAGCTATCCAACCGGAAAAAAAACCAGCCCGCGAACCATGCTGATACGCGGAACTCGCAGACCTATATACCGACAAGCGCGGCCGAACGACATCGGGGTTCTGAAGATGCGTTTCCCTGGCGACGTCAAAAGAGCTTGAGGACCGACTCTGAGCGCGCAAGATGGGCACAGCTGTGCAGACTCATTTTAAGCGGCACGCACACAGCCTGGCCGCTCAAGCCTCTTCTTCGGTAGCCGAGGAAGCTGCGTCCCGGAAAGGACTCGGAGTCAGGAGTGCCATCGGCGCATAATGATTCAGGCGAGAATCACTGACTGTCCACGAGCGTGTGTATAGGACTAGATATGTGGGTGGCATGGACGCGTGTTACCCCCATTCATACCGACAGCGTTTCTCCAGTTGACGGTACCGCCCTTTGTACATCGTTATCTTGTGCGAGAGCGGCAAAAAAAACTTCTCGGCCCAACGGTCATGGAAGGTAGACAGTGGCTTGTTAACAGATGAGGAAAACAAAACAAAATTGCTATCGAAATGCACAGCCACCGCATCCCTGGACAGTTGGCTTCTTGCCTTCACAATGCCGGCGAGTTAAATACGCCTAAATACGATTAATTAAACAGCTCTCTTTTTGGCTATCTCTTCGTTATGTG
The DNA here is from genome assembly GCF_052857255.1 of Amblyomma americanum. Lineage (NCBI taxonomy): Eukaryota > Metazoa > Arthropoda > Arachnida > Ixodida > Ixodidae > Amblyomma > Amblyomma americanum. The sequence continues at coordinate 258,760,453 of NC_135497.1, forward strand.
GTGCGTGAGACGGTCTACAGCGCTTTCTATCTATGCCTTCACTTTGTGTTTTTCTCGGCGTGAGACTATAGACTGATTGTTTGAGCCCATTTACTCCCTCACAGTGTTGCGCGTTTTGTTGTATTTTGAATGGCATTTGCAACATGCAGCCTTACGTTCCAGATAACGCCACTGTACAATTAAGCCTTGGCAGATCTATTCGGCGGAAACGATTTTGTGCCTGATTCCTTTCACATTGTCCCCTTCGACGTAGAGCGCTATCTTGTGTGTGATTGAGCGAAGCCAAGAGGATTTCAATCTTAGCATTTGAAGACAGCAACGTTTGTGCGGTCAAGCATACGCAGCACTCACGCGTTTTAATTTCAGCTCGAAAATGTCGCTTTTCTGTAAAGTAAGCGTGCGCGAAAGTAATGTGAAAGTAAATGACCGGCATTTATTGCAGCACATATTGTAAAGAATAAAGATTCACAAAGATCGTGGGTTTGAACTTTACGACGACCTACGGAAGACACGCCGAAAACCTCTACACGCCTCATATAAATTGCACGACAAAATTTCAAGTGTCGTACGTAGGCAAACACAATACTCATTAGAAGAGTCATATATCCATCCTACGTAGGCAGAGTATGGCGACGAAGCGGTGACGTCTTGCGAAGAGATGAAGAAAAGTAGCACAGTTGACTTTAGAATATGTTTATTTTTGAGCAGGCGACGTACTGCGTGCAAAGTTACGGGCCAAAAATTCTTTAGCGCTTTTAGAGCACTGTTCATAAGCATTAGTCATTCTCGCTACAGGGCTCCAGACATTCTGCTACAGACGCTACGCCTCCACAGCCCACCTGAGCAATAAGAAAAGTGGACTTCAGCCAGAAGGCATGCGTAAATATTTCTTCACTAGCCCCCAGCCAGGACGATCAGCAGCGCTCTTACGTAAACAAAGAAAAAAAGTAAGGAAAAAGAAGCACGCTGCCAATCAAGTGGAAAAAACCTCGCAGCGAAGCCTTTTTTTTTTCTCAGAAGCGCACTAAGTCATTAAGTATAGAACGATAACGAGGACGTATAAATCATAGAATCGCTAATATATTAGACGCTTCCAGATTTTAAACTTCAACCTTATCAACAGTTCAGTTAACTTCGCTTCTCAAGTCATGATCAAGTCGAAAACATTTTCAAAAATGTTCGCTGTTAAAAAAAAAAAGAAGGCGCCGAGTATTCGCTGGAAGCAGCGGGAGGCATCGAATTCGTCCAGACATTTTTCTAGTAATAAATATACCGCCGCTTGAGCACCGTGCAAGTCCGGAGAATTTCTCGAATATGTTTGCAAAATGACTGAAGACATGACGTGCTGCTGCGCAACCGTGCGTTTATCGCAACGTTCATTGTTATCTATCGCACCAGAGCCACGTCCGTAGCGGCCAAGAGCACCCTCACTCCGGAAGAAAACAGAAATAACGTTTTCAACTTGAAATTGCCTCGAGCTCATCAGTGCTGTGGCCTCCCAGCGACTATACCGCACCGGCGATCGTTCCCGTCAAACTCTTCCCCCTCCCCCTTTCCACCACAAACACACAGACCGCGCACATATAGATATGCGGAGGACGTGAGGGTGAAATTTCGACGAAAAACTGCACTCCGCGGGTGGCCCCGTAAAGAATGTTCTGTGGGCACGCAACGTCCAAGCGAATGACTGCGCAAAGGTTTCAAGTAGAACTGCCGTAGAACACAAGGAAGTGCAGAAATGAAGGAAAAGTAATTTCGCGGAGCATCCTCGAAGGAATTTTTGATTTTGCACACAACACGGCACCGCTGAGAAATGGCGCAAATCTTCTTCAAATGCAAGAAAAAAACAGAGAGAGAAAGGCACGGGAGGGGGGCGTTGAGTGGAGAATACGGAGGCTTTAAGTTGTGCGTTGTGCTATGTGTGTGCAGTTCTTGGTTCCCGATAAAAATTACCACGAACACGAATTTTCTCCCTGCTCCCTCGGGAATGCAGACAAGCGTGAGAGCCGGACAGGTGGAAGAGTTTTATCGAAAGGAGAAATCAGTCCAAAAAGCGCCGCGCCAAGAAGCGCGCACGTCCAAGCAGCTGGGAGAAGAAACAGCGCCGAAAATAGGAGAGCAACGAGTGAATGGAAATGATTGAATGGGAATAAACCAGAGCGGCCACGAGAAACAGAAAAGGAAAAGCGCCGAACGAGGGAGGCGAAAACGCCAAGCGAGCAGGAGAAAGGAACAGACGATCTGCTTTTATTTTTGCTCCATTTTCCCCTCTTTTTCGCTCTCTTTAAGCACGTGCGCTCGCGCCAGCCAACCACCATTCCATCCTGAGAGATAAACGACCCAGCGACGAAGAGTTCTGCTAAGAACCGGCTTCGTTTGGCACGCTTCATCGTAGACCCTCCTTCGCCGGCAGGTAAAAATCGGCACGCATCGCTCTGATTGAATGCACTCAAAGCACCGCGGATAAGCGCCATTTTAATTTGAGCCGAAAAATAATCATAGACCTGGGCGGTTCAGTTTAGAGCGGATGCGCAGTTTCAGCTCACGAACGCGTTCCTATACCACTTTTACTTTCTTTTTTCAACCCATATGGGAGGAAATCTAAGCGCGATAGTCACTGCGCTCCTGCAAAGGCGGGGCAAATGGGGGGGGGGGGGGGGAAGAGGGCGGAGCCTTCATTTTAGAGCAGCAGTAGATCTTTCGGTCTTCCCGTTCGACACGCGCACGTCACGGCTAGCAGGCCGGTTGCGACAGGTGCGTACTTCAACGCGACTTACAAGTGACTACAAGAGGCGAGAGGGTGTTTCCCACTCTCTATACCATCCAAGTACTTCACGCGTTCCCTCAGCGAAACGTACATCTGAAAAAAAAAAAAAAAGTTACCCCTCGAAATGAAACAAAGTGCACACCCAGCGGTTGTGACTCGAGAGAGACGAGGCAATGTGCGGCTCTCGTTCATCAGAGAACACGTCCCCCGAGGCAGTGGTAGGTGACTCGCGGCTAGACAGAGGGCGCAGGCGCCTTCGTGCGTCGAACCATTGGGGGCGACAAGCGAGTCGAAAGGTAAAAAGGGCAAGAAGCTTTGCAATCAGGCGACGCCAGACAACAAGAGGAGGCAGGCGGTCGAGCAGTTTGGCTGAGACAAGTAGCGGAGACGGAGGTCCATGCCCCGGTCACGGCACCCGGCAAAGATCAAATTGAGCGGCCGATGCAGCTGCGCTCCCGCGGGACCGTGCGCTCATCATGCGGCCGCTGAAGCGGCGGCGTTCGCGACGTCACGCCGACATTCGCTCTTTGCTAGGCTGAACGAGACGAGGTGATTACTCTCATGCGTGAGCGGCGACGCATCTGCGCTCTGGAAGAAAAGCGGCAGACTTGCGTGTGGAAATCGAGGATGAAATGATTGCCGCACGCGGGGCTCAAGCTGGCCCGCCTGTGCGGAAAAGTTGGACTCCGGATGCGCCCAATGCCCCATTTCACCTCTGTCTACCGTTGGATTTGTCCCGCGTTTCCCTAACACACGTTGACGATCCCGCCGGAAATGGCACACAGTTGCTCCTCCTAGTCATCCAAGCCGGTCAGGAACACGCCTGTGCCTCATTCGGTCGAGAGAAACGCCAAACTACATCTTGACGAATGAAGAGCACCTGTGAGGCTTAAGGATGTCATTGCTTTCGGTTGGGTCTCTGCGTGTGATTTGTGCAAAGCCGAGAGACGTCATCTCAGGGCCGGCTGTACTCTGTCTCCCGATGTGCTGCCACTCAAACACAAGTTACAACTGGCACCAGCCAATCAAAAAAAAAACGCTAAGGCGCCCGTGCGCTGTGCGATGTCAGTGCACGTTAAAGATCCCCAGGTGGGCGAAATTATTCCGGAGCCCTCCACTACGGCACCTATTCTTCCTTTCTTCTTTCACTCCCTCCTTTATCCCTTCCCTTACGGCGCGGTTCAGGTGTCCAACGATATATGAGACAGATACTGCGTCATTTCCTTTCGCCCCAAAACCAATTATTATTATTATTATCACCAGCCAATCAGGCGCAGAGTGGTGCCCGCGGCCCTTCGTGTCAGAACAGTGCGTGATTAGTCTGCGCTTCTGCCACCGCGTATGCTCATACCTCGATTGCCGCAATCATGGGAGTAAGCGCCTGTCTCGACATGCTAGATGGCTTCATAGTTCAGCCAATGTTTTCCTGGCGTTATGCGTAGGTTCTTCAAGCTTGGGCGCCAGCGAACTGTCAGCCAGAACACTGACATCGCTGAAGACAGTTTGAATCGTAGCTAATTCCTCGAGGACCCCTTGCAAGCTTCTTTTTTTCGTGTCTCGGATGCGTGGCTCGAACGCGGAAGGGTGTCGCGTGCTGTTCGTAACAGCGTGCACATCGCTCATCATCCTGGCATATTTTTGCACAGCGCGAAGGCGGTCACGAAAATTATTTGCCTTATTCGTTGCGACTGTTGCTAGCGTTCCGGCTTTTCGCGTACGCTTACCAATTCCGTATTATCGGGCGTAGTACTCTTTGCACCAAAATCTTGTTTGCCGTTCGTTAGCTGCAGTAGAGGAAGAAAATCTGAACATACGCTTCGAAAGTGAGAAAAAAAAATCTGATTGGTGACGTGAGAGGAAGCTATACTGTGATATTTCTGCAAGTCGTAAGAGCACTGATTGGTGCATGTCTCCACCAGCACATGACGTCGCATGTGACCGGGCGGCCACAAAAGGGGGAAAAATAGCAAGAGGGAGGTATGCACAACTCCTTGATATTACTCGCTGCGAAACTTCTCATAGGTCCACGTATCATAAAACGGCGGTCCAACGGTGGGCCAGAAGTCGAGTGTTTACGTATTGCCGCGACGCCCGTGGCCAATAGTAAAGTGTGTTCAAGTTTCGAACTTGGAGATGGTTGATAAACGCACAACCACCTGGCAACAAAATCAGTTAACAAAAATCCACACTATGAGATCCACTATGAGATATAAATAAGAGGTAAAATAAGCCGAAAAATAAATGCTTTTGAGAATATAATGGTGACGTAAGGCGACAGTTTTTATTGACAGCTTCCAGATGATGTCACCGTCCATAAGCATTCGGAAAGTGGCTCCTAGGACAAGCCACTTTTTTAAAATAGATTTTCCCAACTGGTACGATCTCAGAGCTCCGGGAGGTAAGCAGGCGTGACATCACGTCCACGTCATTGGGATATGTGGCTGTTAGCTGTGCCCTCACCGGCCGCTTGCTGCTCCTTATTAGACACCTTTAGCATACCGTGCAGCTCGATGCCGTTACCGTTACCGGAGTACTGGGAGCCCGAGCGTCGTCAGTGCGCATGCGCAGATCGTCTTGAGGCCGCCAGATGGCGCCAGGTACCCGGCAGATGCGCGGGCGCCTGCCGCATCGGGACCAATCAGCGCATGGGCAGTGGCGGTGTGTGGGATCCCGGCATTCCGGTGCCAGTAACACTGTACACGGTATGTTAAAGGTGTCTATTACCTCAGTCGGCGACGGTAACACACTAGACATCCAAAAGCGCTAGAACAATCACTGAAACCTTTCGCAACAGCTGAGACCCGTGTTCGCCACAGCGGAAGAACCTAAGCGTAACGTTGCGGCTTGTGGTAATCGGCCGGTACAATGCCGACTGTTTCCGGGGTAACAATCTCCCGAAACCTGCACCCTCCGCGGGGCCGAAGTTCGGTGCCGTTCCCCTGCACATCTATACCTCCGAAAAGCTGCGGATGAGGTGCGGTGGAGTACAAAGGGCGCTGCACAAGAGTTGCTCAATAAACCCGGACGTCAGTCTATAGCTAAAGTTTCTCCACGTTGTTCCACTATCAAAGGCTGCGTATTGCGAAGTCTTTTAGAGCAACGGCATACGCTGGCCAGGAGCGAAGAACGTTTTTGAAAACAATCTGCGTCTGACGTCTTGTTCGGAAAGCGAGGCGAGGCGCGACCTAATCACGCCGTGAAAAGAAAAAAAATCGCTCTGATCGATCTGACCACTGATTTCTCGCTCCTCTTCGCGCGTACTGAAGATTCCTCTATATCGAGATTGAGCTAGTGCTAAGGGCGAACACAGGTCGCAGTGCGCTTAAATTACTAAAAGCGCCTGTAAAGGCTTTTCACCGCTCCTGCGTTTCACTTTCTGCGAAAGGGCAGAGTAGTCGAACTACCCGCCGGATCTGGCGCGCTGAACAGCGCGAAGGAGCGCGGGCAATGTTTGCATGAAAAATTACCCGCGCTGAAATAAAAGCATCAAACTGGGTAGAAGCAACATGATCCACATGTTTTGTTTGGGTCATGCTTCTTAATGTAAAAAAAAAAAGAATTCAATAGCACTCGGCAGGCCTGATGTGTTAGAGTCAAACCAAGATGCTTCATCGATAGAACACTGCTTCAGAAAACATCCCTAAGAGTTCCACGGATAATTGGCAGTCATTCTTTTCTCTATAATAATGCGAATGAGGCAGTCGGAATCAGCGACAATCACCTTGCAAGCGCCCGTTTTTCTGACACGCTATCGAGCAATCACCATGAATGCATCGCATTTCTTTTCCGGTACTGAATTTCTTCTCGCTCTGATTCGGTACTAAAGTTGGAGTGTGCACGGCACATGCCGTGAGAGTGGTCGCCAACTCTCTTTTTTTTTTCGATTTTCTCCAAAAACAATCAACTCTTTCGCCGGCCGCGAAAAGATTAGCTCTAAACCCAAAGGCGCATATGTGTACCTCCTGCCGTGCAGAAGAAGCCCGAACAAAAAGATTTGTAGATTGTCACCTTCGACGCATCACAGCCACAGTGAAATTCTGAATGTGATGTAAAGGCAGCATTGGGTTTATCGAAGCTGTTTGACGTCAGCTCCTTCTAGTTCGGTTTTTGAGACTCCTGCATGAGGAAAAAAAAAATCAATGACAAACTGACAACACCTTTGCAGATTCTTTTGCAAGCCGATCTGCCACGTGAGTCGTGGGAGTTCTTTCCGACGACACTGTCGTTCGTGCCTGTATTGCCGAAGAAGGTCGCATATGGTTGTTCGCATTCTGAATTCTACTAAAGCAGGGGCTTCGCTAAGCGGCATCTGATCGTCACCGGGCTACTCCTGCCAGCTGCCACCCCAATTTCGCACAATAATAAACTGCATGATCAGACGGAGACTGCCGTTACCTATACCTCCCTTTTTACTACTTGCACAAAACCTCCATGGCTACATCCCTATAAGTACCCCGAGAAAATTAGACACGCGTTGCCGTTATTGATGATGAAGATGATGAGGTCCTCAGTCTGAATGGCACGTGCCTACGGCGGGGGATTGGCCAGGGTGCATTGCTGATATTGCTCGCGGCTACTCCTTTTTGTCTTTCTGTTTGCGCGCCGCGAAGTGAACGCAAGACATACGTCCGGTGGCAGAAGAGGCACTCATACGAGACATGTAACGACGCTCAGAAAAAGAGCAGGAGAATCGCCCAGATACTGCTTTCCCGTTCCCCATTATCTTAATCGCAACCGGCTGCCTAGCGTCTCATTTATTTGAGCCAGCGTTTCGCCTCGGCTTCCCTGCTCTCTGAGACGCATCGCATGTTCCACGTTTATACCAGTGGAAGCTCGTTACTCTGCTGCTGAGTAACACAAAAGCCCCTTTCTCGGCCTCCAATTATTTCTAGTTCCAGCTCATGATGCTCCTGCTCCACCTGAAGAGGCTTTGGAGCATAATTCAAGCTCAGCCGGAACGAATAAGAAAAAAGATACTCAGCCGGAAAAGAAGAGTCGCGAAATAATTTTTTTTTTCAACGAAGCCGCAGTCGCGCCAATACACGTATTAGAGTTGAGAAATCCCAGTCTGATGAGCAGCAGCATCTCGACTGAGCGGAGAAACACAATATTATGCACCTTCACTGATTGGGATTTCTTTCGCGTTTTACTCCGCAGAGGCAACTAAGGAGGTCGCTTTCACAAACGAGTGTCCCGCAGTAAGTTAGATGCCTTCGCCACGCGCGCAGCCGTAAAAAGAAACAAAAAAAGTTCATTCAGCCTTCTTCGACAGGAAACAGCGTGGCCGAATGGAACCTGCTCGCGAACGCCCGCTCCCAGTGCCCCGCGCCTGCCTGGTGCGATTTACCCTAACAGGCCCCGAATGCGGCTGTGTTGTGTTTTATGGCGCGCAAGCGGCTCAGGCCATCATGCGCCAAACGCAAGGTTTGCATCGCAATGCATTGGCGTAACTGGGCAGCCGACGTCGTGGCCACGCCGTGCTCTTCTTCTAACGACATCGTTGCGCTGGGAAATTTAATTTGCCGCCAAGGCGTGAGAAAACACGTGCGTATCCTGGGCCTTCGGCCAATGGTTATGCACTCTCGGCATTGCCGCTGTTTTGTAAACAGCAGCTGCAAGAAGTCAACAATGTTCAGTGTATTGGAAAGAAGCAGCCTCCAGACACTCGGGTTGTTTGAGCGCGCAAGCGTCCAGTTCTCACGTGCTGCGCTGCAGTAAAGCATCGAGAACAGCAACAACTGGGGCCAGATCCAGTGTTCATGGCAAGCGGCAGTTACGTTTATTGCACTGGGAATACAACAGCGACGTTGGTGCCGTGCGGAAAATCGGCCTATTTTTTTTTCTGAGTTCCCCCGGGAAGCATACTGCACGAAAAGAGCAAAAATGTGAGAATGACGTCACAATGTGCGCACATCGAGTTGGGAAATACTGCACATGCGACAGCGACATTTAGTACATACCCGGGGAAGGAGGTGACCCACTTTTAAATAAGTCGAACCTTTTCCTCGGGCGCAACGGAAGACAGGTGAAGGCCCGGGAACTGAAGCCCCGTAAAAGGTAACTTGTGAATCACTTGTGAACTATTGTGAATCGTTCACATAGTTGCGCTTGTGTTCAGCGCCCGGATTAGACGAATCTGACGAAGAGAAAGACCAGGCTGTCTTCGCTATGCGACGAAGCCCAAAAAGACGAGCGGTACTAGGTGTCGTCATATTTGCTGAAGCCATAGCAAACACTACGTCAACTGCAGTCCCGGTTGTGAGCATAAGCAGCGTGTTGATGAACCGTCAAAGCACGCTATTCGCGCGTCGTTCTGCAATCCTGGCGCTCAATGTCCGACACTTTCAGGACTTGTGGCGGGCGTTGCACGCACGAAATGACTGTCGCCGCCGCACGGCAGGGGGCGATGCACGCTGACGATCGAGCAGCGCTTATAATTCCCACTCGGCATTGATGCGGTTCTCTGAGCACGCTTTCATGATTTGCTGTGCACTTGCCACAGCCGGCAAAAAAAAAAAAACAATGGGGGCGCTGAACAGTGGAAAGCGATAACATTAGATGTATCGATTATCGATTTCGATCCATTTTTGAATTTCCCTTCTCTGGGTAGTGGCCTGTGATTGGTTCTTTTGAAGTCACGTCACTTTGTGACGTCACGCCTCTTTGGAGTCACATGACCTTCTGACGTCACGCATACCTCGGCCAATCGGTTAATTTTGTGACACCGGACTGCCCTGGTTGCTCCTGACGTGAACTCTAATGCTATCTAGGTTTCTATCTAGAAACTAGGTTGCTCACAACGAGGTGGCCAGGTTATGATGACGCCGCAAGGTAACATGCCCTCTCTCGACCAATCATTAATTTGACTGACACCTGCCACGGTGGGCAGGTTATGTGACATCACAAGGGCACGTAACCTCCGTCGACCAATCAAGGTGACCCCTCAGCCCAGACTGTGATGACGTGACAATGTCGCGGGACCTCTCTCGACCAATCAGCAATTTTTTTTTTACATCGAACGGCAGATTTTGCACCTGACGTGAACACTAATGCCATCGCATTAATATGGGCGACGCTGTCTAAACCAGCTAGCAACTAAAAAAAAAGAAGCAACGTTTACTCAAATCGTGCTTCGGTGCAACAACGGATGCAGAGACATTCGGCGGCGTGTGACGAGACCTCGACCCTCAGTATCGTAGTTTGAGGTGCAGACAGCGGATACGCTTTGACTCGGCTCAGCGCCCAGCACAACGTACCGTGATATTTGTCTCTTTCACTGCATCGAACATGTCTAATTTCTTTTTTTATCTTTGTATCTATGGACACACAAAGGCGCTGAGAAAAAAAAAAGGAGCGGGAAGGGGAAGGGTGGAGCGGGAGGAAAGAAAGAGCAAAAATCAAAGAACATGAATGAACCGAACTCTGGCGAACATGATACGCTCGTATTCGATTCCAAGTAACAAATCGAAATGGCGTGACGATGAAAGCCTGCTCGCAATCAGAGGGCCCCGGACGCCGAGACATCGCTATCGACAGGAACACGGCGTGTGACACGGTGGGCGATCAATGCACAAGCCTCGACAGAGGCGACTGCGGGTTTTATCGAGTTACGCTGGAGTTCCGCCGGCCGAAAATGAAAGGAACGCAAGAAGACCAATATGCCATGCGCCTGCGAGAAAGGACAGTCTCTCGCTGTTCATTTGGCTCTGTAGGGCGGGAAATGAGAGACGCCATGCGGGCAAAAAACTTCTCAGTTGTCATTCGTCTGGACATAATGCTGCGCTAAAAGAGACACGAGTTAACTGGAACGCGACAAAGAACCCGACAGTTACGAGCCGTTTCAGCCAGTCGTGTACACATCAAGACATTCGTTGCTCAAACGGTCCAAGTTTTATTACACGAAACGATCAAGAAAGCGGGAGGGAAATAAATGGAAACAAGAACAGCTGAAGAGGAACACAATATTACCTCGACTAATCATTCACGAATGGCCCTAATAAGAATGTCATTATTATGAGCTCCGTTAATGAACGGGCCAAGGAGCCACGGGAATGTTCAGGGAAAAGATCACGAAAAGAGAGACTGAAAAGATGACTACCGCGCGGAGGGCAGTACTCAGCAGTTGAGCCGCTGCTAACACAAACGTGAGCCTCAGTGTAGATCTCGGGGTCCAGAAATTCAGCCGAATCTCAGACGGTGCGCCGAAGAAAGAAAAGAGCTTTTTCGGCCGCTTCAAAGTAATGTTCTCAAAGTGAAATTCTCGGAAGTAGGCGGTGGATAAATCAAGAAAAAAATGGCTACGTCCACTTAAAATTTGAGCGGCGAATTTCAAAGGAAAGCTGGACTGAGAGCCCGCCTGCATCCCCCCCCCCCTTTTTTTTTTGCGTCGCAACGGTTTTGCCGACTGGGACCTGATTCTTTAGTTTCACTACTCACAGCCTGCCCGCAGAGGCCGTCTCCTTCGGCTGCACGGTGGAAAATTCGCGACAGAAATTGTGGCTGCGCTCACGCGCAAATCATGCCTCGGCAACCGAGGCACCCGCATGCGAACAACCCCAACCACTTCGCTGAATGTACGCTGCAGGATGAAAGCGCCCGCACAGAGCGGAGTAGCAAGCCTACGAATGAAGCATGTGGGTGTACTCTATAAAGAACAGAATAAGAACTGAAAAACAGATCTCGTTGAAAGAAATAAATGAGGGACCAATAAAATAACGCCCGCGCGCACACGTGCGTTCGCTTGTAGGCCTGTGTCCTAATTTTGTAATTTGATTGTACTACGCGCTCCCATATAGCTCAAATGTATACTAGGCATGTCACACGCGAATAACTTCGCCAACAGGAACGAATTAACGCAGGGCAGATGCCTGCCACAAGCGTCAAAAAGTCGCCGGCGCCGAGCACGCGCAGCAAAGGAGGAGAGACCGAGAGAGAAACGCGCCAGGCAGGCAGGCGAGCAAGCAGCGTTTTGATATCGGAAGAAGAAAGACTCGATAATGGAGCGCCTTTTGTCGCTGGAACGAATAAGCGGCGAGGTTCGCCGACAAAGACGAAGTATTCAGGCTTTGTGCGCACAGCCGCGCGAGGGCGGGCGATGGCGAGCGAAGGCAGGAGGAAACGCCTCCTGGGCGCTGTGGGAACACGGGACGCGCCGGCGCCCAAGGCGGCTCATTATTATTAAGTGCCCGAGTTAATTCGCCGCATTAGCGAGGCCTGCCAGTCCCGGTGCTGTCGCGGCGTGCCTTTGTCGTGTCGTTAGGAGGTGCCTCCTGCCATCCGTGTATACGGCGCGGTCTAACCCGAAACGGCGAGCAGGCCTCCCTAGATCCTCTCTCTCCGAAGGCCGAAGCTCCCGCAACCATTTTCCGCCTCTTTGTCGCGTCAGCCATCGGCGTTGGAGTGCGCGAGGTGCCCGTGGCGAATAGCTTGCTCGCCGCCGCGTTCACCGCAAGCGACGCCTCGTATCCCGATGTACACGATTCGACAACCAATGGGGCGGGTAGAAAGAAACTCTACAGGGAGGAAAGTTCCCTGCAACCCATTCTCTCTCACACTCAGATGAAAATAGAAAAAAACCGTTGCAAAGGCTGCAGAAGGGATTGGAGAAGTTAACAGTAATTTGTTTCGTGAGTATTCAGATTGCAGCGCTAAATGTCGTTTCGAAAGAACAGTGTCGGGACGAAACGAGGCAAAAAGCAGCTGGATGCATGGCGCCGTTGGCTCTTGTTGCTCATTGAGCAGAAGTGAGCGGCATGGCGCCACTGCACGATCAGCCCACGGTCCCAAAGGTGGAGCGTCGCACAGGCAGTGACATCAGCGCGTCCGATGCCACGGGCACTAAGGAGGGACAGAGCCACGGGAAGAAATCAAAGCTCCCGGCTTTCACGGTGCAAGGAGACAAAAAGAAGCAACAACAAGTAAAGCAGGCGGAGCAATATGTGTGTACAGAGACTGTATGTCCTCGCGCAACCCGCGAATTGAACCTCGTAATATTATAGCGATATACGAACAAGCCAGCAGAAATACAGTTCTTCTTTTCACATTTCTATATGATGTTCGTGACATTCCAAAAAAAGTCACCCTGGTAGCAGCGCAGCCCGCGATCCTATTTTCCGCCGCAAGTTCAATTCAATCTTCCGTTGTGCACATGCCTGTCGCCCTGTGCGCTATCGACCGACACGAAGGGAAGCCCAGGGCATAGCTTCTATGTCCGGAGGTTTTTAGCATTCTGTCTATCTTTACTCCGGCGGTGGAAGAAAGGAGAAGAAGAGGATGGAGAAGGGGCGCGCCAAGCAGAAAAACCAATTTCCCAACATCCGCTGCACAGCCTCGCCCCGTTTTACAGACTCCGCTGCTGCTGCTGCGTTCTCCTTCTTTGCGGTTATTCGCCGTGTTCCGAGCCGTGCCCTCCCTTCAGACGAGCTTTTAAGCCCCGAGGTTTTGTTTTGGCTCGGTCCACCTCTCAGCCACGTCGGCAGCCAACGCGCTTTGCATGCAGTGCAAGGGCCGAGCCACGCGCGTGGCCCGAGAGCGTAAAGGCCGCGTCGCCGACGTCTTGGCTCGGCCGCGGCCTTAAAACATTAAACAGCCGGCATTATTCAGTGTTCGCCACGGGAACCGGAGTGCGCATCATCGCCAGCGAAAAATGTACAAACGGTCCATCTCCGCTGTCGTGTTCCTAATAAAACCCGAAGCCGACCAGTGTTCTTTTCCCGTAGCGCATGCTTCTCGTGGGTTCTTCCCCAGTCTCTTAGTGTTTTCTTAAGCCCTCTGCGTTCGCGTGGCGCGCCCAGCCAATGTTGGGGCAAACAGGTCAGGAAATCCTTGCAACGTAGTGGGCGCACAGCGGCGGAATGAGATCGGCGTGTGCTAGCGCCGCTCCTCAGATCGAGAAGGCCCTTGCGACGCGCTGCGGTTCCGAAAACACGAAAGGGCTGAAGGCCACAGCGAAAGAAGTACCTTGTTGAAAATAAACTAAGAGCCAGATGCCACCGAAACAGACCGGCTACTTCAACAGCCGGAAGCTAACAAAACAAAGAAACGACTTCAGATGACGGAATGAGGACAACGCTGTAGCGAACGTAAGGTAAAAAAAAAAAACAATGACCCAAAAATAATCAAAAAAGAAACGAATATGAAGCCGACACAACATACAGTTTGCAAGACCCGCTTTGCACGTCAGCTGTATACTTTGATTCGAAAGGCACATTTATTAACACCGTGCGCCGATGGGACTACACCGAAGACACTGCGCGTGCATTGCTTGAACGGTCTCTAATCTGATTCCGGATTGTATGCAAACAACGAGTGGCGATCAGCAACAATGGCATGTGTTTGCGGCCTGTAAGAAACCCTATAAGCAGGAGATCGAATCTTTGCGCAGCATTTGTACGCCGTCTCATGGGCCCAGGAGCGAAGGGCGACCTTAAACATCGATGAAAGACGTACCCGCTGGACAAGCCGTTCCTTCGTCCATTCTCACAAAGGGTGCATTCAAGAAGGAAGCGGGCGGCACCCTGTGAAGTGTCCGAATGCAAAGGCTGGAACATTCACAAAATTTATACGATCTCGCAAATTAGCCGCGCACTAACCATGGACCGATGCAGAAGTGTCTCCAGCGGGCATCCGAGATGACATGCAGAAGCGAACTTTAGATTTTGGATCCATACTGCTTTCAAGAAACGACTGATAGCGGGGACTGAGGTTAAGACCCTTTTTTCCCCCTTTTATTGGTCCTTTCAGAAAAAATACAAAAAACAACATAAATGAACCAGTGAGGGAGCCCGGACCAGCAACACTACCGGGCCTAAAGGCTACACAAAAAATAAAAATAAAAGGAGCTAGACGCTAAAAAAACTAAATTTAAAGAGAAAAGCAGGGAAGTAAAAACAACAACAACAACAACAACAAAAACGTGAAAAACCAGTCACAGAACAGTCAGAGGCACAGACAAAAAGTGAGAGTTTAGCATCCAACCCCGTTAAAGGTATCATGGGTAAAAGACAAAACCGACGGCTTCCAGCTCTGAGCGACTATTACTGGGTTTTTCTCTGCAGCCGCTGCTCGCGTGAATTCAGCTATAAGCGCTCCGGTTTCTCTGAAGCCTCTGAATACCGGTAAGCGAGCTCGTTAGTTAAATTGGAAAAAGTAAAAAAATCCAAACCAATAACAAATAGACAAACAAAAATGCTTAGGGCTACCTGAGCTGTCTTAAGACGCGTAATCGACTGTGATTATGCACTGTGATCTGCTATCAGGCATCACGTCCGATGAGCCTGTGAACATGCGAACAGCATGCGCATGTAGCGCTGCACCGGACATTTGTGATGTGCGGCACTTGTTGTGGACGTGCCCAGCGACGGCTGCTATCAGAAAACGGCTCCTCAGGGAGGTGGGCCTGCGGTGGAACCGCGAGACTACGTGAAGTGGACAATGGACAACCGTTTCATTAACAACCTCTGCGACTACCTCAGCGCAACGGTTCTTCACTCCTTCTTTTAAATTTCAATCCCGTGCATTCCGTCCCCCCCTTTCCTTTTTTCAACTTATGCCTCATGGCACACTTCTCGAATTAAAAAAAAATGCGCACGTGCCAGTGGATGGCCCTTCAACGTCACTTAATTTGCGTTTAAAGCGTAAAGCACGTAATTTGCGTTTAAAGAACACGGGCGAAGGTTCGAGCCACTTGGGGTGCAACATACGAAGATACCTCACTTTCTTGACCTGAGCGCTCTAGTTCCGTGGCAGCTCGGATACGAGAAGCCATTATCAAATGGCGCCCTTCCCTCCCTCGACTAATAAGAAACGCTTTGCCCTGTGTCAATACGACCGCTGTGTGATGCCGACAGGTCCTCCAGCCTCGTATCTTGCGGCGGATCGCGGGCATGCGCGGCTGCCGCAATATCGACCACCAGGACGCGCGGGGGTCGCGCCACGAGTTGGTGAAGGGAAATTGCACCCCTTCGGAATTAGTCTCAGCCCTTTGCGAAGTAAAGTGAAGGGAGTTCTGGGGGGGGGGGGGGGGGGTCTCTCTGCCTCCTTAGAGTCAGCTAACAGGCTGGAATCGCAATGGAGCGCTTAGAGGCGGCACAAAAGAGGCCGAGGGAACAGAGCACGGACGACGGCACAGTGCGCAGGGAACTTTCATCAATCGCGCGCAAAGCAGTGGGCGCAATATAAGGGATCGATATTCCGAGAAAAAGGAGAGGCGAACACTTTTGTTTCGTTCGCGCGGACCGCGAGCGCAATAAATCTCGCCAGCGGGTAGCCTTCGTCCCGCGAATGGCTTCGAGAAATCCAGCTACGCTCCTCACGACGCGTCAAAAATGGGCGGGCGAACGCCTCGTAGCGGGAATGCGAAGCCAGGAAACGTGCGGCGGAACAAGCGGGGGGGGGGGGGGGGGGGTGGGGGGGGGGAAGAAGCGTGAGAACTGAGCGTCGAGACTCGATTCGGCCACGAGGCGAGCGAGCGACGAGCAGCTGTTCCGGTGGCCACCCGTGCTCTCGTGAAGCGCGGCTGCGTACTGCATTATCCACTGCCCCAACTTGTCCGCGCAGAGAGAGGAGCGGAATGCTGGGAAAAATGATACCTGCGCCGGGTGAATTATTCCCAAGTGTTGCCACGGCCCACTCGATTGTTGCTTTCCCGCCGAGAGCACTATCGCGCGGCGAAGGGACACGTACGGGGCTGAAAGCGCGGAATCCGCAAGCGCGAGTAAATAATTGCACCGCTGGGTCCGCTTAAACGAAGATGCCGGCCATGAGTCTTTCAGGACATTTATGCAGGAGAGAAGGCAAAAACAAAGTTGGCTGCTTCTCGCGCTTCGGCCGTCGTTGCTCGAGAGCGTTGTAGTTGGGGCCAGCGCTGAGCAAAACTAAACGCCGGCGTGAGTCGCGACGCGGCGACTAATATTTCAAGGCGCGGAGCTCGGCGGGCCCAATGAAGAATTCATACTCGCGCTGCAGACGCTCAGGACGCATTGCAGTAGTACCCGGAGAGCCCAGAGCGGTATAAGCAGCGCACATCCCCCCCCCCCCCCCCCTCTTCCGCTCCTCATCGCTTCGCCAATTACGCCCGCGAAAAACGGCGCGCCCCGCGAGAAGAAAAAAGGAATAACGCGCGCGGGACTGTCGATGACGAAGAAAACGCGCCAGAGGTATTACGGGGAGCGGAAAACGCAAGACAACAGGCGTTTTTGAGGGCAGGCGCGCTGAAGGGAGACAACAACAACAACAGGCGGCCTGCCAATCCCCGCCGCTGGGCATATGCGCGGCAATTATTCGAGGAGGAGGAGGAGGCGCGTCTTAGGCGCCGGGATCTGAGCCGATGGCGCGCGGGACGCGCTCGACCGAGTGCGGTGGCGCGCGTCGGCCGGACAGGGTGCGTGCGCCTGACGCGCTGTTTACCGCAAAGTGTGTGGCGCTAATTAGAAACAGCGGAAATCGCTCAGCGTGATGAGGGCGTTCCTCCGCTTTCTGGCCTCCTCTTGCAGCGTCGACACGCGAACAAAAGAAGTGAGCGGCTAATTCTGCGCGACGACTGGAGAGGAGGTGGACGAAAAGAACAACAAAAAAAATCAGACAGCGGGGAATGTAAAAAGGCGCCAGCAAAAAAAAAGAAAAGGAAGAAGCAAAACATAGTTGAACGCAACGAAGGAGACAGAAAAGAGGTGAAAAAGAAATGAGAAAAGAAGAAAGTAAGCGCAGCGCGAGGACCAAGATAGGAATACGCCACGAGCAGCAGCGGCCTCAGGCAGACCACCGCCACTTGGCGGGCGCCAGCAGCGGGACGAAGCGTTAGTGCCTGCGCAGCCGGGCTGCTTCTGCGGCAGGCGGCGGAAAGCAGAGAGAGAGAGAGCAGTAAATGAAAGACCCGCGATTCGATAATAGCACGGCGCGCGGTGTGCTTGTCATCAGAAGGGGAAGGCGGCAGGAATCGATGCTTCATATTCGGCGCGGCTGCCTGCAGGAAAACGAAGGCCTCGCCCTCCCTCCGCATTTGCGCGGGACAGTTGCACAGCGGCTGCGGGCGCGCTCGATGGAAAGTCGGCCCCCAGCGCGCTACAACGTCATCGATTGGCGCCCAAAAGGACCCGGAAACACGAACGTGCGAGATTCGGCTCATCACGCAAAATGAAACTGAACAACGCGCGACCCGCCGCACCGTACGACGACGGTGGCGAGGGGAGGCGGTGGAGGTGGGGCGAGCTGCCGGTCAACCCTCCGCCTTTGCGTGCGCGTGTGTGTACGTACGTACGTACCTGTTCGACTGCGGTTGCACAAGGCGCAACACTTGCCCTCCAGCCATTTCGTCTTGCCTGCAATCAGCGCACGACACCTGTTGTCTTGACTGCGGCCTGGCACGACACCCAGCCCTTTTCGCCGCGATTCCCAGATCGATACCTTTAAATGCTTCAGCCAGGAGGCCAACAAGCTGCTCAGATGGAAAGGAGATTCATTAGCTCTCTCCTCTTGTGAATTTCTTTCCGCCGCTTCAACGCCATCATAAGGCAACTCAGAGAGAGAACGTCGTTGCCCTTAATTTCTCCGCGGCTTTACCAAGTCACAGCAGCCTTCGCAATCAGCTGATCGGATGACGGCGATTTGTCTGGATGGAAACTGTCTATCAACATCCCCGTCGATCAAGCAACGATTAAAACTTGCACCTGATGCGACTGCAGTTGCGCTCTGTCGGCATGCTGCCAGCACTTCCGGTATAGCCTTGAAGACGAGCCACGAAAAGAAAGAAAATTGGTCGGAAAAAACAAAACAAAACAGAAAGTGACGACGAATTTGGCAGGGGAAAGAGAGCAAGCGATGCCGGAATGAAAGAAGGCGATTGGCACGATCACGCATCGCATCCCTCGCTGATGGAAAAAAAGCGAGCGAACCTCGCGGGAAATCGTCGCGCGGTAAAATGCTCACGTGCTGCATGCACCTACGCGGGGCAGCAGCCAAAGCAGCTCACCGAACAGTTTTTACGAAGCACTGGAGAAAAGATCGGAGCTCGGGGATGGGGGCAGTCAGAAAGGGAAAAAAAAAGACGATATATATATATATATATATATATATATATATATATATATATATATATATATATACATCTACACACACACACCAGACAACCATGCCGGCGGTTGGATGGTTGTTTTTTCTGCTGCTTTATAAGTAATTTTCTTTAATTCGATAGATTAATCTAAATATTATTATCTCACTGATTAGCACTACAGATTAAAAAAATATTAAACACACCCCTATGCACCTTGGTTTCGTTGGTTTCAGTCGTGGGTTCGGATCCCACCGGCGGCATGGTTGTTTTTTTCTGCTGCTTTATAAGTAATTTTCTTTAATTCGATAGATTAATCTAAATATTATTATCTCACTGATTAGCACTACAGATTTAAAAAAAATATTAAACACACCCCTATGCACCTTGGTTTCGTTGGTTTCGGTCGTGGGTTCGGATCCCACCGGCGGCATGGTTGTTTTTTCTGCTGCTTTATAAGTAATTTTCTTTAAGCGATTTAATAATCTAAGTAATATTATCCCACTGATCAGCACAACACATTAAATAAAAATAACATTCCCCTATGCACCTCGGATTCGGTGACTGTTGGCTCCCTTCATAAGTTTGTCAAACGGGCCCCTCATTTACTTTACCTTGTCTGCTAATATATATATATATATATATATATATATATATATATATATATATATATATATATATATATATATATATATATATATATATATATATATATATATATATATTCGCGCCTATATGCACGCATAACGTGAAAAAAGAAAGAGGCACCGCGCACCTCCCATCCTCTCCCTCCACTTGGCGAGGCTGAAACGCGACTCCAATAAGGTGAGAGCCCCGGAGTTAGCGGGGCCACTTCGGCTGGTGTGTAAACAGGAGAATGCCAAGAGAGGCGGCGCTGCAGCGAGCTCATCTTTCCAGCTCACACGGCGCAGACTCACGGACTCGAAGCGGCGCGTATCTCGACCAGAACCGGAGAGGGGAGGAGTACCCGCGCGCACCGCTCCCTGGCACTCGCGGCGCCACTCCGACGAGGGCGTCCCGGAACACAATAACCGGCAGTTAGGCCACTGCGACCCGAGGCCCGCTGCTCCCGAATCCCGGGCACGCGGGAATCTTTTGTTTATGCTGGGCCTCCCTCTCGATCCCTCCACGACGTGCTACGGGAAAACTTTTATGTAATGCGCGCTCCGCTAGATCGAGATGTAACTGCGCAACCGGCTTCCGTAAGCGAGCGCTCCATCCCGAAGCGACTGCTCGGATCCCCGAGTCGAGTTTCACCCGAACAACGCATCATTACTCACACACTAGGCAGCCCGCGAACAGGGCAGAGAGAGAGAGCGGAAAAGAAGAAAACAAATGCACATAAACCCACAGCTGCGGCATTTTGCTTGAGAATAAGAGCAACTTTCCACCAACTGCTGTGCGACAGAATGATGAACATGGTCCCCGGTATACCTGGGGCACGGTGCGAGAGTATATTCTTACACCGTGACCTCGGGAGATGCGTCATTACTGCTGCCGCTCTGCGGCGAACAGCTTTTGCATGTGTGTCGAGTTGACCCAGCAACAGGGAACTTCAGCGTCAGAGCACAGTGAAAGAGGCACGCTATAGGGACGCGACGTTTCCGTGCGGTTGACTCTGTCTCGCTTAAAACTTGAGCAAGAAGACGTTCTCAACAGTTTACAATGCCGATCGCTCAGAACACACTATAATCGCGTTGTATACTTGCTAACACCTTGTTTCGTGTGAAGAACGGAAGCCTGCAGGAGGGAGAACCTTCGCATTGCCGCATATCGCGTGCTTCGTAGATTTCGCGCCCACAGCCGAGAAGCGGATACGTTTTATCGTGTTATACTTCGTGGTACGGGCAGGGACACTGTATTTTTCATTCTTTTCAGGGTCCCACAATAATTTTTGTCGCCGCGGCGTTACCGTTGTTGCCTTCCACAGTTGAGTGTGCGCGCCGTTGTACAGGGGGCTCACACCCCGACACGGTGTTAGCAGACCCCTTTTCCTTTGGCTCCGTGCAAGGATATGTTGTGCAGCCCCCTCCCCGGCGCCGTTCCAATGTTTTGTTGAAGGCGAACAGAGCAAACCGCGATAAGGACGCTTAGCGAACTGCGAAAATACGAGGCCTTGCAAGGTCGCCTTCGAGCCGCAGAATGGAGCCGACGCGTGGGCCTCTGGGGTTTCGACGGCGGTCGCGCGTAAGTGATTGCTTTCGACGGCACCCCCCGTGACGCAGGCGGATGCCCCATAGACGGCAAACGATGGGTATATATGAGAGCGACTAGGGCATTGCGTGCGGTTCCGACTGTGTTTTCGCTGGCGTTTTGGTGTGCTTGTGTCTGTGTGCCATCACTACAAACGGAAATGCGTAACGTCTTCGTTGATTTGACACGGTACTCGCGAGTAAACAAACTCGTGGGAACCGGCATGCTATTGGATCCTTGAATTTTAAACAAATTTTTCCCACTGGCTACGACAAGCGCATTTCTGATTGGTTACCAAAAGGGCTCCCAGGATGCTAGGCAAACGTATTCAAGAGCGGTTTTCTGGTGCCAACGGGAGGGCGAGAAACCGCAACCTTCCGGCGGCTGCTCGGCACCTGTACTCGGAATGTTGCGCGCCCCTGGGCATAGAATAGGATAGGATAGGAATAACTTTATTAAAATGCCGGCAACCGACGGCGTGACGTTGGCCAAGCGTCGACCCGGGGTTCTGCCCTACTCTGCACTACCCCAGCTCGGCCCGTTTGTGGTGGGTCGTGTGCTTCTTCTTTTCGAGCGCACCCGGGACATGCTGGACGGCCCATCTTTAATATTTTGCCTCGGTTTGCTCAGTTGCTTTGTATCTATCTTTAAAAAATCAAGGTAATAAACCCTACCCATCGACACCAGCTGGTCGTTCCCGCCATTTTTATTGACATAGACATAAAAGGAGATGCTGGTGTCTGATTGTGGCGCTGGCTACTCCCTTACACATAGCGGAAGAAAAATACGAACCGGCGACATAACGCTGAACAAAGCACTCTTAGACGCCGCGGAGATACCGTCCTGCCACAGACACACACTTCGTTAAATACTACTTCTTAACTACTGGCGTATTGCGTACATTTAAATGATAGGTAGCTGTAGGTGCCGCCTCTACAACACCATCGCGAATCAAAAGCAATTGATTTGCTGCGGAATTATATGTGCGAGTTCCGAGCGACTCTTAATTCTCTCTCAATTCGCTAAAGCTGTTGAAATTCTTGAATACCTGAAATGTCGCTCTGGTTGCGCTACGAGTGAAGGCTCCATAGTCATAGTTAGTCCTCTACAATCAGGTAGCTTAACATTTTCATAACTCAGCAATGCGCCGTTTTTACGTATCGCTATTGAAGTACTTTAGTCAAGAATTTACGCTCACATATTCGTGATGCTGGATAACCAAAAAGCAAACGTATTATTTAATCATGCCCTTTCCTCGTAATCACCGGTGATGATTTACCATTGCCTTCAAAAATGCATTGGGGCTGTGCAGCAGGCTGCGACTGTACTGCACGCCTTCCCGCCTGTCCTTGCGTGTTTCCGACTCCCGTCTCTTCATCTATTCTCACAATTTTATCTCATGTACCATTGGCAGTGTGCAGGGCTGCCGACCGGAAGCTAATTTGTTCCGCCACTTTTCGCTTCCCAAGCTACAACCGAGAACCGTCAAGAAAATGAATGTGGCGGTTTGAAGAGACTTGTCGTGACGACCGTTTTAGCAATACTGTCACTCACATGGAGCTTTAAAGTAGCCTTTCTCTGAACTAATGTCGCTCAACAACGCGGCGAGCGATTCTCTAACCTAGAAAGAATACTTGCGCACGTCGGACACGGATGAAGTTCACAGATGTGCTAGCTGAGCGCATAAAACACAGCACTGTGCTCGGGCTTGGCCATATCTATACCACGTGACTACTGGCATTCCGACATCATAGCGATATGGATGAAAGTGTAAATGCCATTTGAACGTATGGGCACAAAACTTACAAATGTGTCCACCTGAACAATCATAAAATGACTCATATTATTTTCGTTGCTGGCAAAAGTTTACCTGATGCATGTAGCTCTCTCGTGAACGTTACGTGACCTGCGCGATGCAACGCGTACATTGTGAACCTGCCCAACTGTATAGCCCCGTTCGAGGGTGCCAGGAAGTATTGCACTTGATATTAAACTCGACAGTCGACTTCAGCCGTTAGGACAACACAGGTGCTTGCATCGCGCTATCGCGATACCTCACCGGCGCGTTCGCCGCGCCAAGCCACGGCCATTTACGCTCAAAGCCGTCTCCGCACACGTCAAGGCCACTGGATGTTCAAGTGAGCCCCACGCGCTCATAGGGTACGACAGCCCATGTGCGCGTTCTCGTATACCACCTCGGCGAGAAGCAGCCTTCGTGGCATCCCGAAGTCACACTTTGTCGTGCGACGCTTTCAGCGAGCTTGAATTAACGACGCTCATATTTGAATTAAACAGCAATTTTCCGAAACGTTTGTCCCTAGCCTGCTTATCTCTTTCGGTTTTTCTGGCTTTTGTGTGTTTAACGTGGATATAACGCCTGCTGCTTCTTCATGTCTATAGCATTGTGGGTAACGGGTACCAAAGTAGTAGTAGTAAGTGTTTATTAAAAAATAATAATAGAAATGGAAGTTAAAAGATTTTTGCTAACCCCGGCATCTGCCATCACTGTGGCGGCGGCACCTGAGCTGGGGCAGCGGAAATAAAGGATAGCAGGCAGTATGAAGAAGTGAAATGAAAGAGGTGAGGGAGTGTACCAAAGAAGAAAAAAAAGGACAAGAGATGTCTGCTTTTTTTTTCTTTTCGCTACACGTTACCAGTGCTGCAGTCGATACGCCTGACGGTTTGCCATTTGAAGCATGTAATTGTAAGAGCGAAGCAGCCGTCACGCTGCTGCAGAAAACCATTTTTATGAAAATAAGGACTCATACAAACCTATTCCTTGTTCAAAGAAGCACTCGGAGAGTTTTATATAGCACTGGAGATAGCAGCATAATGCCGTTATTTGTGCCGGTATATGAGTGCGCAGCTTTCAAATACATTTAAGTTAATGCCTTAAAATCATAGCAGAACATAAGTATACCTGGCGAGAAAGGAAGGGAACAAGGGTATTAATGCAGGGATGCATTTAACAGCCATATTTTCACATCTCTTTGCACGCACATTGTCCGTCCGTCTGTCCGTACACACCAGGATAAAACACGAGAAAATTACTATCTCCAACCTGTCCACTGTCACTGCCGCGTCCAGACCGAAAGGAGTTGAAATCTCCTTTTATTCATTCGCCAAAGAAGGCGCAGTATCGTCACGGGGTGACCAAAGGGAGACTCCTCGAGATGGTCGAAGTTCTTTGTGCTTCTGGAACGCGCACAGTGTCTTTGTTTGGGATACGCTTTCTGTTGCGTTCGAGCCCGCGTTCGTGGCCGTTTTTGCACGTGCTTGTAGTGTCCGCGTTTCTCTCTTCGAGTGTGACTCTTTAAATAAAAATGAAAAGAAAAGCTTGCACCGAGACGCCGATAACAGGCGATGATTTTAAGCAGACCTGTCGTGTACGCTCCATCCTTGCTGGATGCTGACAAGTGACGTGACGACACAAATGCATAAAGGTTTCTTTAGTGACAATCACGTGACAACCTTCCCCGTGCTGTTCCTTGTGTGCGCATTACGTCAAAACATTGAACATCTCGCATGCATTACTGCAGTGGGGTAATCTAGGCGCAGCGCAGATTAGGCCGCTCGTTTTTGTTTAACCTTGCCGCGAACAGCCCGGCGACCTTCTTTCAATTTATTTTATTTATTTATTTCGAAGATACTGCCAGCCTTATTTGAGGCCTTAGGCAGGAGTGGGAAAGAAGATAGAAACAAACATAACACAGCATAAAAAGCACTGCAAAACATTTTTAGCACAGTTTTAGCATAAAAAAGTAAAAAAAATGTTTAAGAAAAATCCGAAACGAAACCATAGCTCATATTACTTTTTTATTCCTTTTCGCTCATAACAGAGGTTCTTTTTTTTTCTCCGAATTTTGTTTGGCATGCGAATTCGTATTCCTACAACGAAAAAAAAAATAATGTAAGAAAAGTTTCTTTTCTGAGAACACGGCACCGCACGCTTAAAAGACATATACAAGATAAAAGAACGCACTAGAAAAATAAATGTGAAGGCTCCTTTCAAAAATGTTTAAAGAACCTCAAAAATACCGCGGCGAGCGCTTTTCAGAGTTCTCGTATTTCACAGGCCCATTTGAAGGAGAAAGCTCCAAAAGGGGAAAGATCGGTGGTAGTAATCCATACAATGGTTTCAAGTTGCGCGTTGACCCTGAAAGTTCGTTTGAGTTCGCATTGAACATTTTTTTTTTACTCAAGAAATGTATTAATGTAGTCCGTATTTGCTTCTCGTTGAAATACAATGAGGTGAATGGTTTAAATAACCGCAGTAGAACCTGCTTGTCTCAGTTTTTTGCGTTTCTCTGCGCAAGCCTTGTAATTTCATCTCCAAACCAGCTTTGTATTCCATAGAAAAAAAAAAAAATCGCTTCACGGATAAGTGCACGCAGCGCTGCTTTTTTTTATCTCCGCAATGCGGCAGACTGTCCCCAAAGCAACGATAGTGGCCTTGATTAAAAAAAATCAACAACTTTTCATAGCTCTGTCACGCAAATTGCGAACTGCATACCTCAACCGTTCGTATGCACTGAGAAATGAGAAGTAAAATTTTCATTTTTTTTTTTATGGAAGATGAGAAAGCGGCTGCTAAGACGAGACTGTCGTTGCGTGATGTAGCATAAGCAATCTGGAAAGAAGCCGGCTAGCGTCCTACTAGGATGGAGGCGCAGCTAATTAGCACATGTAGCTGGAACAAACTGGTTCCGTGAGCTTTTCGTGTCGAAATTGCGGCCAGCTAAGCTAGCACCACACAAGACGTTCTAGTGCCCTAAAATGTTTTTAAGAGGAGCGGTAGCTACAGGGGGAAGGGACATTCCGAACTCTCACTTGAATGCAAGAGTTTCCAATTCCATTACTTGAAAAATTTTCACCGTTGAAGGGCAGAATTATTGAGTAATACTTGTTGGGGGGGAAGGGGGGGCGGCTAGTTGGTGCATGTTTCCAGAAGAGGGTTAAAGCGCCGAAAAAGGCAACACATAGCAAGCGAGATGGGACAGGCGCAACTTCCAACTGTTTATTCACCGCGAATGCGAATGAATATTCTCGTCTCGCTTGCTATGTGTTGTCTTTATTGGCACTACAAACCTCTTCTGGAAACAGAATTATTGAACAGGCCTCGTTTCTGCTTCCGCAGTCGTGTTCCTGTAAAGGATCGCTTCTGCAAGAACGAAGAAAGAAGGAAAGACAAAAAGAGAGAGGAAGAAAGAAATACCGGAATAAGGAATACGTCATAGAATATTTACTGCATAGTCGGGCTTGACCCCCCCCCCCCCCCAAAAAAAAAAAAAGGTGACAAATAAACGACGCGTTGAAGTTCGGTCGATCAGGATCGCACTTTTATTACTGGAACAGTACATTTTCTTCCTCAAGACGGCCAAAATGCAGGGCTTTGTAAGCTGACTGATCTGCGTAGCTTCAAGTCAAGCTACGTATATCCACAGCTGTACTAAATGCTACCCTGTGCCCTCGGGTTTGCACTCTTGTGCGTGCATAAAATCCGTTTTTTTTTCTTTCATTTCCATTCGTTCTTTTATGCTCTCTAGCCTTCACCCTTTTCCTCAGACAAGGTGGCGCAGTCCGCAGGACGCAATTTAAGTTAACTTATTTTCACCATGCCTCTCTGTTCATGAGCCGTAATATATGCCAGCCACCTTCCGGAACCTTCGCTGGACCTGCAATTTAAAAGGCAGATAACTCACATCCCACGCTGCTTCGGTTCACACGAGCCCTTCTCTAATTTCACCGTTTCAGTGAACCACGGCTGTTCGAACCAAAAAGTCGATTGCATCCGCTCCCACCCAATCACATATAAAGAGTAAAGATCTCAATCCACTTCAGAGCGGCACACGAACTGCCACCAGCCCCGGCTGTACAGTTCAACGAAATTAAACTCCACGTGTCAGGCGAGACCTCTCCTTTGCAGCCATATACTGACTCCCTGGCTTCTCCTCAGCAACGCTCATTACAACTGCAGAGTTCACTTCTCCAGTGCTGACGAATACCAACGCTTCGAAGTATTTGACCTGGGTGAGGGGGAGGGGGGGGATGACTTACTTATGATTTAGTTCGATCGAAGTCGTGGGAGGGAGGCTGACGGTGGATCGAAAAATTGAACTCTGCTGGTGCGTGCACCCGTTCACAAGTCGGGCAAACAGAGACGGGGAAAAAAGATAATCGAAGAATAATCAGCTCTGAGGATCCTAAATATTTCAGTAATCTCGCGCTGTGCTAGAACAAGGCTGTCAAGTTGTCGCCTGAACAGGCAAGCCATCTCTGTGTATCTTGGAAGCCTCGCACCAGGAGGGATTAAAGACGTTAGAGTAAACCTTCATAAAAACATCATTGCCATTGATGTCATGAAGCGAAGCGCACTAGACAGTTTGGCCGCTATTCACCAAACTCGGCAATATCAGTGTACACCCTCTTATTCTCCAAGACAGCGGAACCGCGGCTGACGTAATTTACAACGTCGACATCGCCATCTCTGATGCCGACTTGCCCATTTTAATCAAGCCGGCAACCAACAGCATTTCCATAATACAAGTTCAGCGCCTTGGAAGGTCTACATGCATCAAGCTTACCTTCAAGGGTGACTGCCTTTCATCCTACATGAAGGTGGGGCACTTTCGACACTCAGTCCGTCCATTCGTACCTAAGCCGCTATAGTGCAGGAAGTGCATGAGGATGTGTCACGTGAGCGGCGTTTGTCACAACTCCATCGCGTGCCCAAAATGCTCCGAGCCACACAGCGGAGACCGTTGCCACGCCTTAAAGTGCGCCAACTGTCGTGGCCCTCACGACTCTTCCCCGAAGGACTGCCCTCACCTAAAAGACGGAGAGGGCGGTACTGAAAGAAATGGGGTGAGACCATTCCACTCAAACAGAAGCCGCTGCAAAGGTGCGGCGACGTCGTTCGCGCCGCCGAAGGTCGTTGAAGGAAGCAATCACCTTTGAAAAGAAGACCCCAAGCGGCACTGCAGTTTGTCCGCCTCCAGCAACGACCGCACTAAATGAGGAAAGCCCGGCGTCTGGTGACACGCGACCTGCTGCCTCAGATACAACGTGGCCACCAATACCAAAGCCTAGAGCGCACACTGCGTCCGGTACGTTGCCGCACCCCATATCTGCGACACCTACTACTGATCCGGGCAAAAGGCACGATTCGAACCATGGCCAAGATATACAAGTGGTTGCAATTCTCACGTCATTGATGAATGCCACGCGTGCTCTGCTTTCCAGCTTGCGCACGCCAGTAACACACAATGCATTGCAAGTACTGGACGCGCTACATGCAGTTCTTGCAGCTCTGCAGTAGGAGACACCATGGCTCCCTCGGAACTATCTTTTCCAAAGAAAGTCAATCAAATTTTTATTTTTCGATGGAATGCCCGCGGACTCCAGTTGTGGATTTCAGATATTCGGCATAATGTGCATTAAAACATATACAGGGCTTCAGGCCCTGGTATGCGCCTCCGTCTTCCATGTGACATAGCGCGTCGCGAAGCAACATTGCTGCGCCGTCTATGGCTCGGCGTTGCCTTCACAAATCGATATGCTTTCCGGATCGGGATGGCCGACAGCCTTTCTGGTAAAAGCTGCGTCTGCAAAGAGACAATCCGTCATCTCCTGTGTGAGTGCCCTGTATTTGTGAACTAAAGACGTAAGCTGCGCTGTGCTCTGGACCATCATGATCCTCGCCCTTTCACAGAGGACAAGATCCGTGGTCCGTGGCCAGCACAGTAGACTTCCATCAGGGCTTACAAGGCACTGTTTTGTTTTTACGAACGACTGCCTTGATTTACAGATTGTGACTGTGTTTTCCGTTCCTTCTCTCTTCCCTCTTTACTCCCCTCATTCCCTTCCCCAGTGCGGGTATAGCCAACCGGAAGCCTTTCTGGTTATCATCCCTGCCTTTCCCCCCTTCTCCTTATCTGTCTCCATCTATCGGAGGCGCAGGCAAGCTCAAGAGGGCGTACTTCAAGGATGCACACTGGCATATCTGTCGTTTCTCACACAGACTAGTGCGACAGTTAGTATCCGAGTCGGTAAGCTTCTCCTCGGGGATATATCGTAGCCTCGGACGGTGCGAGCTGTCAGTGGTCTACCGCAGGAATTGTGCGGACATTACTGCTTTCGGTGCCTTCTCGAACGGCAGGTGCGACGATTCTGCCGCGCGGGGGGCCAAAGCACTGTGCGTTCCAAGAACTAACAGGTCAACATTTTGCTAGAGTAAGTAAAAGTAATAGTACCTGCTACAATATGGGGTGCTAACGTTCGTTGTATGACGTACAGCTGAACTGTGCTTAAATTATTAACTCAACGGGGCGAGCTCTGATAGCGTACAACCTCGACACTTACTTCTTTCTTTTGGGGGGAGAGAGAGAAGCAACTAACGCTTGTCCGTGCATAACAAGCGCGGAAATGAAGAGCCTAAACTCAAGTTAAGAACTGCAATAGCCTTATCGCACAAGGCAGACACCTTCATCGTTTGGTGGGTACGCCCGATCCTTCGTTGTTGTTTTTTCTTGCGAGGCTCGCGTTATCTTGGAGTTGCTAAGGGCACGGAAATGTCGGCGCCCTCTCAGCGCAACGGTCTGGAGCACTTGCCCTTACATTCGAGCCCAAGTTCTGGATTTTGTTAGCCGCACAGACAGCTGCGTATTGTGCAAGGATGGAGCTACTGATTGGAAGGGTCCATTCCAGGGTGCGAAGTATTTTGCTGTCCCCACTGCGTGACGGGCAGCCTTATGGCAAAAAAAAAACAAAAAAAACCGATCGAGCTCTTACTACTACACTTCAGCGCATCACCTTCTAAACCGCCGGAGCCAAAAGTCTGTGGAACGAGTCACACAATCAAAAGTGCGAAACGTCCGCAGCTTTTTTCACTGAGACTTCTGATTCGGGAGCACATCATATATGTGAGCCTGGAGCCCAAGCTTTGGCGTTCTAGGCAAGAAGTGGTCAACGGCGCCTGTCGTGATGCAAAGCTCACCGGTGAAGCAGCGCACATGCGACCGAATTGAACTTAAACTGCGATATATAACGATCTCCCAAAACTTTACACGGGTGCAAACCTTAACTGCACAGTCACCACGTTTTTCAGCCAACTCGAATGAGAGCGAGCTGAGACTCCTTGAGATTACTTTTAAAAAGCCCGTCGCATCGGTTGTCCATCTGTATACTTCAAGTATACTCTTCTGTATACGCTGCTCTACGGAAGAGAAAACATTTATCCTTTTCCTTTCTTTTTGTACGGCGCTTCTATCACCATAAATTTGCGCTGTGTTACACTCCGAAATTTCCATCGAGATTTACTTGAACTTGTAGTTTTCAGCGGCATGCAAAAGGGCTGACGTTCCCACCATCTTTGCAGTCAGCTCCAACTATTTACCGCCGCGGTGGCTCATTGGTTATGGTGCTCGGCTGCAGACCGAAAAGACGCGAGTTCGATTCCGGCCACAGCGCTCGAATTCCGATGTAGGGGAGATGCTAGAGGCCCGTGTGCTGTGCGACGTCAGTGCGCGTTAAAGAACCCCAGGTGGACGAAATTTCCGGAGCCCTCCACTACGGCGTCCCTCATAGCCCGAGCCGCTTTGGGACGTTAAACCCCCGTAAACCAAGCCAACCAAACCAGTTCCAACTACAGACGAGCATCAACGCCAGCAAAAGTAATTAATGAGCTCAAACAGCTTCACACCACAATCGGGGTCGGCGAACTGAGCACACGAGAAAAAAAAAAGAAGAAACGCAACAGCGATTTCAGCCCGCTACACATAAGAGCGCATGCGTGCCGGCGTCGGAAATTATGCAAATGCGCAACGCGGGGGATGCAGAACAAGTATTGCTCCTCTCTTTTTATAATCTCCCTGAACCTCGCGACAGCGACGAATTTCAACTTTCAGCGCGCCAACTCAACGTCACACAGGCAGTGTTTTCGAAACCAGCTAAGTTAAAATTCTTCGCCCGGAATAATGATGGTTCTTAATGAGCTCAGCAACGGCTTGACACACATCTATACCGAACACATTGCCAGCGGAAAGCAGGGGCTTTCTTTTTCTCTTACATTCCAGCCGGATGCATGGTGCGCCTACTGCTCGATCGAATCCTCCCGAACGCCACAATGGTTGACAAGTTGCGCATTGATTGCGCTCCGCAAGCAAGCGTCGCTTGGCTCGTCCCTGGCTCGAGCTCCGCGCGAGTGCCGCGTGCGTGACGTGACGGTTTCGCAAAGCAGTGCCTGCGTTTTTATGGAGGAAAAACGCTAAGGCGCCCGTGTGCTGTGCGATGTCAGCGCACGTTAAAGATCCCCAGGTGGTCGAAATTATTCCGGAGCCCTCCACTACGGAACCTATTATCCTTTCTTCTTTCACTCCCTCCTTTATCCCTTACGGCGCGGTTCAGGTGTCCACCGATATATGAGACAGATACAGCGCCATTTCCTTCCCCCCAAAACCAATTATTATCATGCGTTTTTATGGAGGAAAAACGCTAAGGTGCCCGTGTGCTGTGCGATGTCAGTGCACGTTAAAGATAATAATAATAATAATTGGTTTTGGGGGAAAGGAAATGGCGCAGTATCTGTCTCATATATCGTTGGACACCTGAACCGCGCCGTAAGGGAAGGGATAAAGGAGGGAGTGAAAGAAGAAAGGATAATAGGCTCCGGAATAATTTCGACCACCTTCCCAGGTGGTGGAAATTGTTCCGGAGCCCTCCACTACGGCACCTCATTCTCCCTTTCTTTCACTCCCTCCTCTATCCCTTCCCTTACGGCGCGGTTCAGGTGTCCAACGATATATGAGACAGATCCTGCGCCATTTCCTTTCCCCAAAAACCAATTATTATCATTATTAAAGCAGTGCCTTTTAATTTTCCGAGCAGTGCAAGACGCACGTGAAGGGCTGATGTTGCGCCTCAGTATGAAATTTGCTCTCGCGATTATATGCAACAGCGGGCTCCGTGCTGCGCAGCATATTTGTGTCGGTTCAAGCACCGTCGACCCCACTTATTCCCACATCTGACGTGGGGACCAACTGCGTCTCAAAACGGAAGATGTCGCACAGACCGCCGCTTCATGCGCTCTCCTATAAACTCCGCCATCGCCAAATAATAATAATAATAATTGGTTTTTTGGGGAAAGGAAATGGCGCAGTATCTGTCTCATATATCGTTGGACACCTCAACCGCGCCGTAAGGGAAAGGATAAAGGAGGGAGTGAAAGAAGAAAGGAAGAAGCAGGTGCCGTAGTGGAGGACTCCGGAATAATTTCGACCACCTGGGGATCTTTAACGTGCACTGACATCGCACAGCACACGGGCGCCTTAGCGTTTTTCCTCCATAAAAACGCAGACGCCGCGGTCGGGTTCGAACCCGGGAACTCCGGAGCAGTAGCCGAGCGCCCTAACCACTGAGCCACCACGGCGGGGCCAAATAGAGAGAGAGAGCAAACTGTGGGGAGGTAGTTGCCTTATTTAAAAAAAAGAGGCCGCCTATAGCAGTCGTTTGAATTAAGCGACGCCATCCTGACGTACTTTCATTAGCGTACACTCTAGAAACGCATGAGTAAAATAAGAGTAGGCTGTCCTGTAGTGCACTCCCTTTTACAAAAGGGAGTGCGCTAAAGAACAGTTTACTCCCTTTTTACACCCTTCTGTTTAGAGTATAGCAGGGAATGGGCGTAAATAATTACATGATGTTCAAGCGCGTTCCGCGGGTTCCAATTAAGGCTGATTTCCCACGGCACACTGTCTGTCCGCATCTGTGGTGACTATTGCAGTCAGGCTGTAACCTTCGGAAGTATTTCACGGTTCGTTGCACGCGCACATAGTCACGTGTACGCGCACACACGTTTACGCGCACGCGCGCGCGCGCACGCACGCACGCACACGGAAGCACGTCTACGCACAGGCACCGCGCCGCACGTGCAAGCGAACACACGCCTGAAAATTTCATATATGCGCGTACCATGTATATCGCATGTGAGTGATGTTTTGAACTTAGAAATACGCATTTAATTCGTCCCATGAGGCGTATACGATTGAAATCAACGTATTTCGCCACTTACACTTGCAACTAGGACAGGAGGGGAAAAAAAAAACGGAGGGCCCGGTTTCGGATTACACGTGGTCACTTTCCTTCGATACCATTTTTAATAACAATTTAAGTTACGCGGAGTCCGCACTGCGAGGTCAGAAGATTGAGCATTTTAAAGTTCGCTCACGGCACGCTAATTTAACGACGCTTTCCTGTAGCCCACCATTTTTTTAAGGCTGCGCATCGACATCAGGGACACCATCCGCGCAAGAAAACGTTGCCTGAAAGAGGAGACTCCAGATAGTCCAAGGTTCGACGGAACACCGTCTGGTCAGGGCGAAGCATGATTTATTCACAAATGAAAATTGGGTCACTGACCAAGTCGAAAGATGAAAAATGACGTTTCGGGTCCCATACGGGGCCCTTGTTCACAATGAGGCTGTCACAGAAGAAGGAATGGTTATATACGCTTCAGAATCTTCTGCAATCTTTTCACGTAGATAGGACGTAGCGTGCCCTGATTCTTGTTTAGCGTGTTGGCCGTTGGTCAGTGACCCAATTTTCATTTGTGAATAAATCAGGAGACTCCAGACTTTTCGTCCGACGGTAACACCTTTCCGATTGCATCAGGTGTCGAAAAAAAAATGCTACAGCGCAAGAATAACTGAGCATTGCAATATCTCCGAGTTTAGGGTAGAGACCTGTCACCTTCTCCTGGTTAAACCTTCCCTCCGTTCATTCTGTCTGGCTCTGTCTCCTCCGGATGTGCATTTCGTTAAATGACCCTCAGGAGAAGACTTTCCGCCTTGTAACGTTCGAGCCTAGGAGGGCGCTTGGTCATCAACGCCCTGAAAAGTGCGTCGGTCCCGGCAACTTCAATGGTGAACCGGTGGACGTCCGCCCATTAAAGGGGTATTAAGCGCACGCTGTGCGCCGTCGGGTGCTTTGCTCTCCCCCGCGAGGCCCCCCCGCGAGAAATTCAAACGACGGAATTCGCGCTTCCTATAATATGCTTAAGGCTAGCAGGCAGCAGCTCGACCTGGTGGCAGTCTTTCGCGCGACACTCGTGGAGGAAGCCCAACAGCTTTGATGAAACGCTCATTCATTACGCGCCCTCAAGGAGCCCTCCGCCGCGGTGCGACATGTCGGCGCAGCAGCAGCAGCAAGCGTCCTGCGCGTGGATCAGACTTGTCCTTTCTCTGATTAATATCGGCTCATTAGCTGCATTGCTGTAATTACATGAATATGTCCTCTGCGAGGGCCAATTATGAAGCCGTCACGCCAATAGCTAGAGCGGAAAAAGCGAAACCGCTCACTAATGAAGGGATTAAGCGCAGTCGGCTGTACGAGCGCACATTTCGCACTAATGAGACGGGGCGCTCAAATACGCCGACGCAAGCCAAAGTACCCATCCGTCTCTGGCTGCCGAACGGCAGACGAGCGTTATTATAGATCCAGGGGGCGAACCCTTCAGGTTAATCCCGACGCGTCACGCGCCGCCTAGGAGCGTCTCGCGCAGCTTTCCGCTGTCCTGGGCGGCCTCACTCGCCTGCGCACGGGATACCCCTGGATACGGGCAGGGTACGGGCAACGACCCGGCGCTGCCACCGGCTGCTCGTGGGACCAAGCTCTGTCCACAGTGTGCATCCACGGTAACCGGCACGTCTTCGCGAGCGACCTGCAGCGAACCGGATTTTATGTTCCCGCCGATTTCACTTACGGCGTATTCCAGCAGGCGATCCGGAGCGATTCTCCCAATCCGCAAAGGAGCAAGATATCCATAGCGGGCCAATAAGAACTCAAGATCTGAATCCAAATCACGCTCTGAAATACGATCTTCGGTTTCGCCGAGCAGAAATACTCCGCGAAACCGACGAGCGTGTTTTGAATAGGCCATAAGGCGCTATACGTCTGCTCCGTGCAACAATCACCATTACTTCATGCGAACTCATATAGGTACCCATAGCACTTTTCCTTCCCTCTCTTCTTCTTCTTCTTCAAAAAAATTTAAAAGTATCGTGATGTTATGTATGTGTGCCTATAGGAAAATACTGTTTGCTGACGAGCTCCGTGACTTATCACAGCATTTCCTCATTTAGATACCGCTCCGTGGTGTAGCAGCCCGACATTGATCCAATGATCACATGCATAGCTGAAATTCCTGAAGTCATCAATGCTTTCTGAAGCTAAAGGCATGCCCTGCAGCTAACCACGCTTCCCAGTACCTCTGCGTGGAAGTGCTTTCGTGTGTATTAAATTTAAAAAAAGCACGGACAACCACACTGAATACAATTTCACATCAGCTCGCCTCTCCCTCCCTCGGCGTCTTCGAGCGTAACTTGAAGTACGCTACTTCGTATTCGCGCTTGATCAGCCTACACTGCGCACACCTGGTGAAGAATTAAGTATGCGCCTGCCACTTAAGATCCCCAGCTCGATACCTAATTAGCGACCTCGAACCTATGAAAAAGTGCCCTGTTTTTTTTATTTTTTCACCACTCATGTTACTGAAACATACGCGTGTTAAAGAAACTAGCCCAGCTGGTAATCTTATCAAGGAATTGAAAATTAACTTGACTGCCAGTCCTCCGAAAACTTGATTATCTCGCTTCGCCTCTCTCTGACTGTGTGCAATCACGAACAGGCGTCGCTCTGTGGTGCGATCGCAACTACAAGAGAAAACAAGCCGAAACAAAAGAAAAATGCTCCACTCGCTGCCGGTACGGTCAGTGATATCATGCGCCGGTAATGGCTGGTACGACCTAACGCCGAACGCATCGTCACTAAAGCCCAGCACGGCGATTGAATTAGCCACAAAAAAAAAAAAGACAGCGGCGAATGCCTCTCAAAGGAGGCTCTCCAGCCAATGGCGTTGTCCGGTTATCATGACGTCGCGGTTTCAAAGCAGCCGAAGCTCGGCAGGAAAGTAAAAAAGACGGTCCCTTGACACCGTGCCTTGGGGGAATTGGGGAGGGGGGGGGGGGGTGTTAGGGCTAGCGATGTGGAGGGGTGAAAAAGGAAAGTTGAAGAGAGGATACAGGATCGCTAGTGCTGAACAGCCCACTCCCCCCGCCACGGGAACAAAGGACCGTCCCCTTCTCTTTATTTCCTATAGCCACTGCTGCACTGCCATGAAAAGTTGTCCGCAAGTATAGCGAGAAATCGTAGGTGACTGGCAAGTG
The DNA here is from genome assembly GCF_052857255.1 of Amblyomma americanum. Classification (NCBI taxonomy): domain Eukaryota; kingdom Metazoa; phylum Arthropoda; class Arachnida; order Ixodida; family Ixodidae; genus Amblyomma; species Amblyomma americanum. The sequence continues at coordinate 258,796,697 of NC_135497.1, forward strand.
CCTCCGTGAAGTGGGATTAACGGCGACGTCATAGCAATCGGTAGACGCCATTGGCTGGAGGGCTTCCTTTGAGGGGTATTTGCCGCTACCTTCTTGACTTGTAACCTACCACAGTAATTTTTTAATGGAACACAAATTGTGCTTTCTGGTATGCGTTCACGTACAGTGTTTTCGCCTTGCTCACGTCTCGCAAAATACCCGACAACGCTGTCCGCCTCGTACTCTGCTCATCGTAGAGTTAATATACAGACTCCAGAGGAAAGCAGCGCATTCAGCCCATGCAGAGATCAAAACGGGCAACGCATCAGTGCAGCCATGATTCAACGGTTCACGGTGGCCAGCTGCCAAAGCGCTTGCTAAACCCGCCAATAGAACAAAGTTTGAACCGAGCACCGCAGCCGGTTGGAAGATGGTAGCGTGCTGTGCAGGTGTAAAAAAAAAAAACAGCCGCCGCGGTGGCTCAGTAGTTACGGCGTTCGGCTGCTGATCAGAAAGACGCGGGTTCGATCCCGTCCGCGGCGGTCGAATTTCAATTTAGGCGAAATGCTACAGGCACGTGATGCACTGTGCGATGTCAGCGCACGTTCAAGAACGCCAGGTGGTCGAAATTTCCGGGGCCCTTCACTACGGCGTCCCTCAGAGCATTAGTATTTTTGGGACGTGAAACCAACCTAAGCCTATAAAGCTGTAATCAAAAACATTTAAACAAAAAGTGAAGCGTCGTGTTTGGAACATTTTAGATGGTATGCAGCGCCTACTGCAATGTTGCCAGCTATGTTTTCCTTGCCTCCTGTAGTGATATGCCTCCTGTTCTCCTTGCCTCGTGTAGTAATCTCCGCCTGAACACAGCGCTTCCCGCGCATCAGCGGAGAGCACGAGCCTGAACACGGCCAAAGCGCATCAGAATACGGCTGTCTGGTGTACGGGCAAGGACGTCGTCTCGAGAAGATCGCGGCGGCTAGCTATAGGTAACAGAATCGGTTTTATGCTCAACTTCGGTTGCGTGCACTAATTGTAAGGTCCCGATGCTGCCGATAGCCAAAATACTGCGGCAAGCCTATATTTTAGTTTGTATTCGCGAAGAAAGAAAGGGAGGATTTTATATCAGCGTAAGACAAGCCCGAAATGGGAACTCAGCGATCCGTCTGACTTTTATCCGGCCGGCCGCACTTACTTATGTATCTACGCTTTATATAACCTTGAAAAGAAACACGCGCGCAGCGCTATTGTATATCGCGTGATTACGGAGAAACTACCGACAACGATTTGAAACGACCGCGCCAGGAAGAACTCGGAAAACATCTACTGGAATTTTCCCCGATGTAAAAGTTCTCGGCATGGCATTAGGTTTCACCACTGCCGTGGTGCCGTCTCTCGGAACGCAAGGAACAAATTGGAGCCTCGAATCAGTTAGGTGCAGTGGCCGTCGCATTGCGCTCAACCGTGTGTTTAGTGATTCATTGTTTTAAATGTGCAAATAAATCGTCTCGCAGAACATGTGGTGCCATGTCGCTCGGGAATTCCGGTTAACGCGGTTCCGAAATGTGGCTGCTTCGGTGCTATCACCTTTCTCTAGACTGCACTGCGGTTAGTTGCCTGCATTGGCGATTATCACGAAACCGACGTCACGCTGCGGCGGCGCCGCGAGCTAGTCGAAGGATCGGCGTGAGCGGAAACAATTTGTTTGCTCTGCTGCATACGTGATTCGCCGGCCCAATCAGGCATTGTTGTCCGAGTTACGCTGCAAAAAATATGTATTTTAGGAGGGCTGTTACATGGATGTTTTCACTATAACGAGATAGAAGTTCCGCTAAGTGTAGTTGCGCGAGTTTTCTTCCCGATGCCAGCAACACGCAGTGCAAATGGGAAAAAATAACTTTCCAAGCTGTAATGGAACGCCAGGATTATATGACAGTGCGGTCGACAGCGGGCACCGCGCCTGTAAAAGATGACTTTCCTCGGGACAGAAGTGCCTATATGTAAACACGAGGTGCTATTTGCTAACAAACATCGCTGAGTACACACATGAATAGCGGGCGCGTCATGAAGAGATTTATGCACGACTTGTTCCTCTAATGAATTGCGGCATGCGTGTGTAGTTGTATGGTGTCTGGTTATTCACGAAGAGTGAAAGGCGATATGATTTCATTCTTATTCTATTTACTGCTGTTTTTTTTTCAGTTACTTTTTCCCCCATACCCTCGCAAGCTGTCGCGGGAATCTGTCAATCACACCAGTGGATGGTAAGAATCGAATTTAATCGCGCGAATATAAATGTATTACAGCGATGTTGCATTCATTGCTTGCGTTCCATCTACTGATTACCAAAAGACTGAAGCCACAAGGCGCGTTTGATTGCTCTGTGAGAAGAGCGCACGCACTATTAGAAACTAATATTCATATTTAAAGTAACGCATGCTTAATGAAAATGATGAGCGAACAGAAAGGCAAAAGGGGCCGCCATCAGCAAATCGCGTCTTTATTCCACTATCTTCTCTGACAACGGTCCACGCAGGAGCGCTGCCAGCAAGGGATGTTCAAATCCCGAACACCTGTCATAAATTCTTCCGATTTCGCAAAATTTGGTCAGAGCACAAAAAACGCTTTCGCGGTGAAACCACCGTTACGAATACTGCGCCACTGGCGTTTTCTTTTTCTTCTGAAATTCTCCAGCTATGAAAACAAAAACAATTCACTTATCTGCATGTCACAATGCAGGAATCGATTAAGCAACAAGATGAAATGAATTACCATTAAAATATATATGCTTACCCTTGCTTTAAAACCACCATCGACAATACAGTTGAGCTAGCCTCGGAACATGCTGCAGTTTCTTCTAAAAACTCCTGACTTACGTTATCGCGGAAATGCGTTTATATAAAAGGAATGAACGAATTAATAAAATAAACGGACTACACGTACGTGTAGCGCATGTGTACAGCGTATGCGAGCGTGCGAGAGATAGAGAGAGAGAGTTCGTCCGAACGGGTGTCCGTCACCACGTCCGTCACTGAGCGGGTGTCCGTCACCACTCGATGTCGACGGCGTTTAATTTCGGTCACATTTCGCTAGAGATACGGCAAGATGCCCGAGAGTAAAGAGGCGCGGGAAGAAGTAAGTAAGGAGATTTATGCAGCCAGCTCCAAGATTGTCCTTGACTTGCCTGCCAGAACCAAACGACCGCACTGTAAAGAGGAGCAGCGGAGAGCGTGAGGAGGCGTGACACGCGGCAAGGCATGGCCCTTAAAGGCCGCGACTAGCGCGCGGTAAAGAGCGGCCGGCCACGAGTGATGGACTAATGGAAGACGGAAGCATATTATGTATGCTAAAGCGGCGGCTCAAGCTGCGCGCAGGGGCTCTGTTCCACGGCAGTAATCCAGCTCGGGGGGACAGAATTGGGAGCCGAGGCAGAGAGAGATGGGAGAAGAGAGGACGTCCTCTCGAGAGCTGCAGCTATGGAAGCAGAGGCGTAATAGAGACTGGCAGGCCCTGGGCGCTTCTAAAGAGGCACGACATGTAGCGGGCCGAGGCCTCTCTCGTCCACTCCACCGCGCGCCATTCCTTGTTCGCCGTGAAACGGGGCCTCGACAAGCGACACCAGAGTCATCCCCGCCTCCTCAACCACTCCAGCCGCCTTCGCCTCCGCTGGATCTCGGGTGCGCTCATCATTTTGCTGCATACTCGTCGCTCATCAGCAGCTACAGCGCGCGGCACTGGTCGCCTCTTCGCGTCTCTTTTTGCTTCCTTTTGCCTAATTGGCCAAGACTCGCATCAAAGGCACCAGCACGCGAGCGCTCACCGAATGTGCCTTCCTCTCTGGTTGGACTTCTTACTTGTAGGCCTGTCCTGACGCGGATGATGAATATGGGCATGCGTTTAATGCACTTTTCCACTCCCCCCCCCCTTTTTTTTACTTCCTTTACGAACGGACACGACTCCAAGACCCCTGTCAATATAGGCGAGAGAGCGGCCGCGTCAACGCATGAAAAACTGAACTTATATGGGATGGTCGCATTTCTAGGCGGCGCTGTGATGAAACTTTCTCGGGAGAGTGAACTAACGAGGACGCTAAAGCAATAAGCGAACGCATTTGTGCTGCTACAGCATACCTGAGATCGTGTTAACGGAGGCACATAATTGGCCTGCACATTTGATTGATTGATTGATTGATTGATTGATTGATGGATTCATAGCTCACAAGAGCAGCAAAACAGTATTGATGAATGCATTCTAAATGGCATTGCCTTTAACACGAAACTTAGTGGGGCAGCTTGGAGAGCTGAGCGATACTGAGGAGAACTCCACCCAATTATTGTCCTCAATGAAAAATGATTCTCTGGCACCTTCTGGCTATGTTGACGTTTGTACGGCAGCAAACGACGAATTTATCGCTGAGAAATTTGGATTTAAAAATCTTCCCGCCAGTTTGTTCAAACTTGTGACGTCCTTACCGAAAAGGACGGGTTGCCATCATTTTGAAGCGAATGGCGGTGTAGCGTAGCCCCTGTCAGCGCACGAAAATGGCTTTTGACGGGCACATGTTACTTGCGAAATCGGTCAATGGGGGCGACACCTGTGTTTCGTTTTTTGGACTTTTCTGTTACATATAAGAGCTCCGTTTTCGGTGACGGTGCTCTACTTGTGATTAGGACGCTGTACCGTATCCATGTAGGCCAACTTTTATTTTCCCCCAGTGTCTCTAACTTTGAGGTCCGACACAATAGTAATGAGGCGCAACTGTAGCGAGTGAAACAGGCAAATATTCGGGCTCATAATTCGCAGCATCTACCCCTCGAAGGTGAACGCTTAGCCTCTGTCCCACGAATTTTCTATCGCGCACGAGTAGTTTAAGGCGTCAGGACTCGGTCGGCGCGACAGTGCCTGTGTCTTGACGTACCTTCCTGCCGCATACCGCCGCATGACTGCTGGTTGCTGACGCCACCGTGCTGCATGGAGTATAGTTTTCAAGAAGCAGAGCTGACTCGCAACAAGATAAAATAAATACCGTCCCGGGGTCGGGTGCGCATGAAAAACATGCCCGTGAAACGCCCCAGAAGTTACGGAGCAAGAAGTTTTGCTTTACCGGCTGCAGCTTCCGCAAAGCTTTTGCGTTCAGCGAAGCGCTTGTCTTCGCCTTGTAGGATACGCCTCTTGAATTCTTCGCACCGCCTGAATAATTGGTCGAGGATTAAGTACCTAATTATAATCCATGGCCGGCCCATTAGGCATACTTCGGTACCGAAGAAGTGCCTCCACCCTAACTCCTACACAATCTTCTCCAATCCAGAGCGCTACCTGATCCCATTATGGAGTCGTGAGGTTGCGGTGAACTCACTCCAGCCGGTATTTCGGTTTGGTATTTCATGGTACTTGTTAAGAGAGTCAAGTTACACAAGACACGCACACAAGACACGCACACACAGGTACACAAGACACGCAGAAAGACCACAGATAGTAAGTCAGAACCTCGGAGAGTAGCTGTCTACTGCAAAGTGAAAAAAAAAAGGCGGGGGGGGGGGGGGGGGGCTCAAATGGCCGTGGACAAAGCAACGTTGGAACACATTGGCACGAAGGCAGCGATTTACACAGCGCTGTCCAGACCGCCGTGCCCGGGCAAAAACAAGGGGAGATCCCGAACGGCGTCCAATGGCTCACACTGGCGCACCCGCGCATCTGGCACGCGCCTCCGCTCGAGGTGTGAATCACGGCGCAAACATTGCGGAGTTTTGAGACGTTGAAAAGTGACTGCATTTGCATGGAACGTGCTGATGCCCTCTCGAACAGACAGCAGAAAGTACTGCCTCAGAGCGCAATAAAAAACGAGAATGGTTTACCTACGCCGCACTGAAGGGCCATGCAATGCAAATCAGCTAGGTGGCGCTTTAGAGCGCTGGCTCTTAAGGCGAAGGTTCCCGGCCTATGCGTAGTAGTCTGGGCTGTCAACATGAAGCATCCGCACACAGTGGAAAAAAAAAAGACTATTTTTTTTTTAGGAAAGTCCCACTTCCCCGTGGGCACCTCTAACGCACCACTGGGAGAGGGTGGGGGTGAAGGAGGGAGGTAAAGAAAGAAGAGATGAAGAGGTGCCCTTAAGGCAGAATCCACTCGTGAAAGGCGCACGGACCAAATTTGCAATTTATGCAAAAACATGAGTTCGCAAAATCATTCACCGGAAAAAACAGACAGGGTGCTCGCCATCCGCATTACCACGAATGTGTAATCGCTGTACATTTTTTTTTTGGGCCACGAAAATTGCCGACACCACATTCGCGCGCAACATTTCTCAACCTCACTTGGTCGGCGTTTATCTTAAATCACCCGAAAATTAAACGGTCCGGTCGAAGGCGGTGCTGGGCGTTCCCGACGTTGCTACTGCGAGTTTTATTTGCTGATCTCGAAACTTGAATTTTTTGCACCAATTGCAACAAGAGACGAAGAAGTCTCAAAGGCCTGCAGCGACTAAGCGAGAAAAATTGCACGTGCCCAAAAGCATCTGAGAGAAGCGGATTATCGGAATCTTAACCTAACCTACCCCGCAGCTCCTTCGACTACCTTAACTTTCCGCTTTCGAACGTCTGGAGCATCTGGCGTTAATTGCAGATTTCTTGTAACAGGCTTTTCATATTTTGAATAGGTGTGCTCAGACATACAGTGATGCTTTCTCCCCGCACTCCCACTTAGTGATGTCCCATTTGAGGAATTTTCTCTTTTGCAACGAATTTTAGGAATAACATTTGGCGAAAAGGAAACCTCCTAAGTTTTCAGGAAGTTTTAAGAAGCAAATTTCTGAATTTCCCATAATGCTACAGGAAAAAAAGGCCCACTAATACGAATTGTCCGCTCTAAGTAAGGTAGTTCTTGGCTACGGAATGTGACATCACTACCTCCTCTCCCGTTTACAATTAGCATATAAGAGCCTACACTTGCCTTTTTGATTGCATAAGGTGCCGAAACACTTACATTTATATGAAATTTGTATCACATTTCTGCGTTATTAAGGACGTGTGGCAATCAACAGTGACGTCACTCCTAATGTGAATGCATTGATAAAATAAGGCACTGATCATTCCGTTCTATTTCTTCAAAGTTGCTTTTATGCGAAGCATAATATGGACACTACTTAGCTCAACCATAGCCCAGCCTGGCGCGGCCGCGACCACCAAGGCTAACTCCCGCTCCTCCTGCTAGGGGCGCTGCAGCCGAGCACGTGGTCTGACGTCACGCCAGCTGTGGAGAAACGGGGCTCAACTCACGCGGTCGCCGCGCGGCCGCGACCACCAAGGCTAACTCCCGCTCCTCCCGCTAGCGGGCGATTGTCGTCGCGGCATTGAATAAAAGAGCCCCGCTCCTCACGCCGAGGCAGTCATACAGCGAGATGCCGCCTACAGACAGGGATGCTTTGCATCCTAGGCTTAACCTTAGCTAAGCCAGGTCATTTTTTTGTCTGCAAGTGGGCCACACTCGTAAGAACATGTGGACTTTTGGAAAGAACCTAGTGACAAAGACAAATTTCCGAAGCCTCATATGCCGCTTGAGCAGATTAAAGCCCTTACAGGTCCAGCCAGAGAAGGTTCGACATTTCAGCGCTCTTGTGGGAGTTCGCACGCAGGCCAAGAGGTACTTTCTGAGCCCTTGTTTGTTTACGCTATTAAGATAAGTGGCGGCGGCCGATTTTACGCTCGTTATAAGACGCCCTGGTCATATTTAGGTTTTTGCGTTCCTTTTTTTTATTTTTGCTCAGTTTACCACGAGTAACTTGAGAAGCACGCATAGGGTGGGCTCCTGCCTGGTTTCGACCACCTGTGCTTGCTTAACGTGCGGCTAAATATCAATACAGGAGTGTCTTTTGACTTTGTCTCCGTCGAAATTTGAGCGCCGACATCGACATGGAATTCACGAAATTGAGCTCAGCGTGAGAACGTCACGGCCGGTAAGTCGACACGGCGGGTCAACAACAATTTCTTGCGCACAGCACTTTTCGCAGTCAGTGAGAGTCCACGTGTTGCACTGAGTGCACACACCACGACGTTACAAATAATTTCGGCGTCCTCAGACGCACTCCCAGCAGTTCAGTATCTTGAAGGCGCAACTTATCTGCATGAATAATGAAAAAGTAGTATTCTGCGCAAGATGACTTGAGCTGCTGGTTGTATACTCATCTGCAGCTTAAACCGCCGAATGTCATTTTGTTTTCTGAACATTTTACTTAGTTATTCTATAAACCCTTCTAGTGACCCTAAACATGCGCCCCTTGTCGTTGTGTCCCATTTCGCGCGGTTAAAAACCCACTTGTTGGATCTTGATTGAGAAACCGGAATATTATTCCTTCAAACACCCAGACGGCATACAAGGAGAATCGCGTTCCGACGCAAGCCGTCCTTGTGCTCCTTCCGCACAGCCAAGCGGCGTTGCTAAGCGTTCATCAACAGTACTGTTTTCACCTTTCTTTCCTTCTGCAGCCGCCACGGTGCGGGCTTTGCGTTGCTCAGTGAAACGGTTAAACCAGCAAAAGTGGCTGCAGAAGTCGAATGACCGAAATCTTGTTTCCTACTACGCGACGGCTGCGACCAGAACCGTGGCGTCATGTAAGGAAACTGGCTGACGGTCAGTGGCGCGAACGCGCACATCGCTAACAGCGACTGTGTTGCGCGCAGACCGAGCCAGCCAGCGACGCTCTCGGCACTCACCGAATGCCTTTTCACCTGACAGCCGAATAATGATGACTCGCTCGATCAGCAGAGATGAGAGAATATACGCTTGTCGTCCCTGGCTGGAACCGGCATATGGCCGCTGCTACTTCAGCGGGACGTTGGCGCGAGGCTTAAGAGAACGTAGAATGACAAAAGAGAAAACGGTTCGCTCAGGATGAGCTTATCTGCCAGAATTTCGCAAGAGCTGCATCGGCAGTGAAGCTTTTAAGCGCAGTTTTACTACACGGAAAGACTGCGCAGCAACAAGCTCGAGTGCCTCGGCTGGAATCTTCGCAAACGTACCCAAATAAAAGAGAAAGAGAGACACAGAACACTCGTCGAACAAAAGCAATAAAGACGCTTTCGTCCGCTACTTCTGAACGCTGTGTGGGCGTCGCCTTTGTTTGGCGTCAGGCATCAGCTTCGGCGCATAGTTGGCCAAATCTGGTCGGCCCGGAAGTGGAAGTACGCGAAGGCCGTTAATTCGATTTCAGCCGGCGTAGCTTATCGCTCTCAGCCATCGTCTGCTGCTGCTTGCCTCTCGAGGCCCGCTCGCGCCTGAGCGCACCGGAGGGAAGCTGCATTTTCTGGAGCGAAAACTCGATCGGGCGAAGCAGCCGCCCAGGCTGTGAGCATCGCTCAAGCCTGCGGTCCAAACCGATTCCCCTCGGAAAGTTTGCGCTCCTCCAAAGGCAAGCAACCCGGCAGCGAGGAGCGCACCCTGTTCTCCGCGCATACTGTCCCAAGTTCGGTTTGCACCGCGGTGGAATTTTCGGCCTGCTTTTTCCATTGACTGAGGCCCGCGCACGAGGCCCGCCTACGTGTACGGGAACTGCGTCGCTTCCTTTATGCCTCTTTTTATTTTTCGCTCTCTGTTTTTTTTTTTGCGAGGGGTGCAGCATCAGGTGGCGCTTTCGTGAGACCTGCGCGCCGCCTCCTTCTTGCACGCCAGCGGTGGGGCGCGCAAGCGTCTCTCAGAAGCCCTCCGCGTCCTCCTCTCGTAGCGACGCGTACTGAGGCGCGGATTAAATTCTCTGCCGGGCGCGTTGGCCTCGCGGGTGTGCACAGGCGACAGACGCCGTCGCCGGCGGAGAACCACCAAGGGCGTCGTCGCGCCCCTGGCGTCTGCTCGCGGTACCAGTAGACATCGGCGCTGCAAACTGAGACGCGGCGCCCGGAGTACTTTGGAGCGCCGCCACTTTGCGCGCCGGCGTATTGCACGGCGACGCGTTGACACAGAGCCAACACGGAGAGGGGGAGGGTGTCTGCGTGCCTTGAGCAAGACGATACGGGCTGCCCGGCAGCGGAACGGATAGAGGGCGGGCCGGGCCCCATGGGCCGACCGTAGAGGCGTGCTGCTGGCCGCTCCCGCGTCGGTGCGAAGCAATTTCAGGCGCACTCGATCATGGACGCAGCACATAGGGTGAAGCGATCTGAAGCCCCGCAGAAAAGCGGCCCATCCCAGACGCCGAGCCGCGGCCACCAGTCGCTCAAGCGAACGATGCGATGCGTGTGAAAGATACACGTCAAACGACACAAGTGGTCCCGGCGAAAAGGAATCGTAAATTGCGGGTGAAATGGAACCTGGATCGTGGCGTTCTGGCTGGCGCGCTTTACTACGGGACCACGCTGAGGACGGTAGGCGAAATAGCAAAGAAACCTCCGAAGACAGCAGATGGTTGTCGACAGTGATGGAAGCAAGCGTTTTGAATGCAGCGCGGAGAGGCTCAGTAAAATATGGCTCTAATGGGCGTTATGTCTTCTCAATATCACTCGTCCTTCTTTAAGGGATCTTGTGAATTAGAGCGTTATTGAGCGCGAAAGTTCGTTTGTGGTCAGTTGCAGGGGATTTGCCATGCGACTTATGTTTTTTTTTTTACATGCCAAACTGAGAGTGCGGGTTCCGAGGCATGCTGTCGTAGTGGGCTTTGGAATAATTTCGACCACCTGAATTGCGTGATTCGATGACCACCCAAGTCTCAGTACAAGAACTGTTCATCTTTCGTCTCCAATAAAATGCGGCTGCTGCGATCGGGATTCGATCTTGCGACGTCATGCTTTGTAGCAGAGATCATTTTTACTTTGTATACGTAAATTACTGTTGTTCATGTCTCTGGTCTGCATGCGGTAATTCTTCGCCGCTGCAGATTGATGACTACGAACATGGATAACGATTTGGCTAAGTTGAAGGAAGAAATGAGGGCCGAGTTGGCGAGACTGAAGGAAGAAACAAAGCTAGAGCATAAAGCGCTTCGGGAGGCAATGGAGAGTGACTTGCGCAACGAAATTCGCCAGCTTCGGAATGAGCAAAGCTCCCTGACCGACAGTCTTGAATACGCCCATACAACAATTAAGGAAATCAACAAGCAACTGAGGGACGAGATGGCTGTAAGCGCTCGATTTGCCACCGAAAATGAGGCACTTCGCACTAGGCTGCATGATGTTGAAGGTAGGCTTGTTCAGTCGGAACAGTATTCTAGGAAGCACAACATCGAAATGCAGGCCGTGAAAAAGACAGTGGATGAATCAGTCACCGAGATCTTAGCCAAACTCGGAACAGCCATAAGTGAAGCTATCGCAGAAAGTGACCTTGAAGTCTGTCATCGCGTTCCCACACGAAAGCCCGAAAAAACGAACATTGTCGTTCAGTTCCGGTCACGGGCGAAACGCGACAATGTTTTGCAAAAAGCTAAAAAAATGCGACCTTCCAACGATGACCTCGGTCATTCAGACTCGGTCCCCGTTTACGTCAATGAGCATTTATGTCCCACACTGAAAAGACTTCTTGCTATGGCAGTCAAGAAAAAAACATCAAAATGGTTGGAAATCTTTTTGGTCAATCAACGGCAGGATTTTCGCGAGACAGGCTGACGGCATTCCAGCCATACAGATAAAAAACGAGCGTGACCTAAACAAGATTGTTTCAGGGAACGCGGAGAGCGCAGCAGTGAACGTTGATAACGCGAAATTTATAACCTCAAGTACAGAATGAATTATCAAGAGCTTTCTTTGCCTTGTGAAGACAATTTTCAATACTCATCTTGCCAATCGGCTCTTTATATCTATGCACGCTCTGTCAATAGTAAAGAAGATGAAATTGCTCTCCTGCTGGACCAGTTTTCTTCCAAGGTTTACATTTTGCTGGTATTCCCATGGCTGCAGAATGCTAAATATTGATAGCTATCAAAACATTTTCCTAAACCGTGCCAATAAACGAGGTGGTGGTGTTGCGATTCATATCATGTCGAGAAAAAAATGCGATATTGCGCCGGATTTCAGTCGGATAACAGATGACTACGAAGTGTTAACGGTGCCAAATAAAATTGTTTCAGTTGTCTATCGTCCACCAGATGGAAACGTTGCACTGTTCCTAGCCTTTTTTGAAACCTTATTAGAATATGTTTGCGAAAACAATCTTAACCTGATTTGTGGTGCAGATTTTAATATCGACATTTTAGAACCTACTAATTCTGCTCAAGAATTTAACAGAGTACTGCTATCATGTGGTTTTAGAAATGTAATTAGTACGCCTACACGCATCATATGCACTACATCGTCGGCACTGGATGTTTTTGTCGTAAATGTTGATGCAGTGGTTTTGAATGCTGGCGCGATTTCTTGCGGCATAAGTGACCATGTTCTAGTTTTCTTTCTTTATAATTCTGGTTTGACTGGAAAACGTCGTCGAACACAACAGTTCAGTTTTCAATGGATTACAGCCAATGGACTTGGCATGTTTAAAGGCGCCCTTATGAATCAAAATTGGTCATCTGTATTGACTGAAGCAAATTCAAACGATGCTTATAATGCGTTCATTGAAAGTTTTGCGCGTATTTATGACCAATATTTTTCGATGAAAACAAACAGGTCTCCCCAAAAAAAACGAGAAAACCATGGGTTACCCGTGAACATCAAAGATTTATCAAAGCAAAGAACCGCCTGTACCACTCATTTTTACGAATGCGCTCTGAAAAAAACGTTAAAAGAATTTAAGAAACTGCGAAATAAAATAAACGGTGAACTCAAGCGGGCAAAGCACGCCTACTACGAACGCTTGTTTGCTGATATTGCTTCTCGGCTTCCCGAAAAAACCTGGAAAGTGATAAACAATGTTCTAGGTCGAGACAGCAAAAAGTATAGGCCAGATTCTCTGACGCTGAATGACGATGAATTAGATGGCAAGGCACTTGCGGACTATTTCAACTGTCACTTTGTAAACCTAGCCGCTCCAAAAAATGAGTTTCCTGATGCATTAGACTTTAGGAGCATCGTTAACGAGACCATTTTTCTGTACCCAACAGATCAATTCGAAGTACATAGCGCTTTTTTGAGCTTGAGCGATAGTAAAGCATTACATATAGATAACGTACAGATTAAACCAGTTAAATATGTTTTACGACTCATAATCACGGTACTTACACACATTTTTAATATCATTCTGGATTCGGGCACTTTTCCTGATGCAATGAAAAAGTAAAAAGTCTCTGTCATCTTCAAAGGCGGTGACCGAAACTTAGCCAACAATTATCGACCAATATCAGTGCTTCCAGTTTGTTCAAAGGGCATAGAAAAGATAATTTCCTCTCGCATAAATAATTTCCTCGAAGATAGAAACATTATCACAAATTCACAGCTTGGTTTCCGGAAAGACAGATCAATGGAGAAAGCTCTGTTGACTCTAAAAGAAATTATTCTAGAAAATATTGAAAAACAGATGCTTACACTTGCAGTTTATTGATTACAGTAAGTCTTTCGATTCCCTCAACCACAACATTTTTCTCACTAAGTTGCAGGCTTATGGAATTCGTGGAAACTGCTTAACGCTTCTGAAATCTTACCTGAATGAACGGCAACAGTGCGTACATATAACGGGTAACATGTCGTCATTCTTGCCCATTTCATGTGGTGTTCGACAAGGCAGTGTATTAGGTCCTCTTCAATTTAATTTATATGTGAACGATATAGTAAACATAACTAATACAGTTCAGTTCATTATGTATGCCGACGACAGCACAATGCTGATATCTGGTTCCAATATTCAACATATGATAATAAAATGTAATCAGATGCTTGAACAGTTGTCTGCATGGTCAAAGCTAAATGGAATAAAGATAAACCCATGTAAGACAGAAGCTGTTATGTTTCATTCTAAAAATAAACCAGTTTTAGCGAGTGAAGCTATTATGTTAGAAGGTCAGGTAGTTGATATTGTCGATCATCATAAAATTCTTGGAGTACATTTTTCTTCAACATTAAGCTGGGACGTGCACATAAATAACCTTCCCATAAAACTTTCCTCCATCGCTGGTGTAGTATCACGCTGTCGTAGGTTGCTTCCATTATCAGTCAAGCTTGAAATATATAATACTCTCTTTAACTCGCACTTAACATATTGTTCTTCAGTTTGGAGCACAACCACGAGATGCAATTTAAACAAGCTTGCAGTTATTCACAAGAAGATTGTCCGTTGCATCGCAAATATTGCACCTATGTCATCTTATCATCCTTTTCCTCCCTTAACATTATTCCCATAGATAACCTATAATACGACTTTCGTTTATTACAGGCAGTCTGCCACTCCTCCCCACAACTAAAACCACTATAGCTTTGTTGGCGCCTTTAGAACAGCGCATTAAAAATACAAACATGAACACAAGAAACACAGACAAATGGGCGATCCCGCGCTTTCGCATTTTCTATAAATATCACTCCTTGACCCATAACCTTCCTGTTGCGCTCAACAAATACTATTAAATTCATGAATACAGTGTCAAGCAGCTGCATTCCTATTTCGCTAATATATGATTTCTACTGCTATTTTGTTCCGTTAGCGATATTTCATATTGAATTGCACACGGATGTTATTACTCTTTTGTTGTTGTTCTGCTTTGTGTGAGATCTCTTTTTGTGATATGCATCATGTATGCTAAATGCTGTGTGTATGCTATGAAAATAGTATAGATCAGTTTCGTTTGTGAACCTTTTGGGTGAATGTTTATTTATCTATTTTGTAAACACACGCTATTGCCATGTATTGAGCCTCCTGGGACTAGTCAAGCTCATAGCTTTTAGCTCAGGAGACATTTCCATATTCTGGAAAAATAAAATATGTATGTATGTATGTATGTATGTATGTATGTATGTATGTATGTATGTATGTATGTATGTATGTATGTATGTATGTATGTATGTATGTATGTATGTACGTATGTACGTATGTACGTATGTATGTATGTATGTATGTATGTATGTATGTATGTATGTATGTATGTATGTATGTATGTATGTACGTACGTACATACATACATACGTACGTACGTACGTACGTACGTACGTATGTATGTGTATGTGTGTGTGTATCTGTGTATGTGTGCGTGTATATGTGTGTATATGTGTGTATGTGTGTGTATATGTGTGTACGTGTGTATGTTTGGTTTGGCTTATAGGGGTTTAACGTCCCAAAGCAACTAAGGTTATGAGAGACGCTGTAGTGAAGGGCTCCAGAAATTTCGACCACCTGGGGTTCTTTAACGTGCACTGACATCGCACAGCACACGGGCCTCTAGAATTTCGCCTCCATCGAAATTCGACCCCGCGTCTTTCGGGCCGGCAGCCGAGTGCCATAACCACTCAGCCACCGCGGCGGCTGTATGTATGTATGTATGTATGTATGTATGTATGTATGTATGTATGTATGTATGTATGTATGTATGTATGTATGTATGTATGTATGTATGTATGTATGTATGTATGTATGTATGTATGTATGTATGTATGTATGTATGTATGTATGTATGTATGTATGTATGTATGTATGTATGTATGTATGTATGTATGTATGTATGTATGTATGTATGTATGTATGTATGTATGTATGTATGTATGTATGTATGTATGTATGTATGTATGTATGTATGTATGTATGTATGTATGTATGTATGTATGTATGGCCGGAAAGCATCCCTTGAAAAAAAAGAAAGGCGGGAGGGATGCGAGTGCTAACCAAACATAAGAAAAATCAGCGCAATAGAAAAACGTGCGCATTTATTACTCATTTTCTTTTTGTTAAAGCAACAGTATAGTATACACCGCCAGAATCCAGTTACGCAATCGCGAGCGGTACAAAAGCGGCCGGAATAAAGAGCCATTCTTTGTTCTGTGCTTCCCGTTAACATGTCTTATCGCGCAAGCAAGGTGCTAACGAAAAGTCAAGTGGATCGGGATACGGCAAATGCTCGTATTAGTCGCCCGTCCCCCCACGAGCACTGTCCCCACTTCCTTTGCTGATTTTCAAGGTGTGCTTTGAAGAGTAGTGCCAACGTCCCGCTAGTGACTGTATGCTAACGCGTGTGTTGTACAACGCGGGATCAAGTCGGAAATGTTTATACATTATTAATTTGGTCAGTTCCATGGTTAACCCTTTGTTCGGACCGCAAGGTGCGTTAGAAATTTTTTTTGTCAACGGTGTTTGCTTTGAACGCTTCTGAATTTGTAGCTAGTATGTACGCCCACTGTGTTTACATTCGTTAGGTGGTGGGCATCTCAAGAAAAAAATAAAAATAAAAATTGCCCTGCCCGTATCTACACTTTTGCACAGTTATTACTTTAAAAGCGCCAAGACGCAATGCTGATAGCCAAGCATAAAGAATTGCGCATTAGGGTCTTAATGTGAATAAGCAACGTGGTGACGAGTTTACGAGGAAGGTGCGTGTGTAATAACGCTAGTTCAACGACACATAACTATGGACCATTGCCGTTCACGACTTCTCGTGGTGGCCAAATCGAAGGCCTGTATTCACTTTAGGTATTTCTCCTCTGAATGGAGTGACCGAAGCTACTGAACGCGATTTTTTTAAAGCATACCCTGATGATTCAACTGAATGACGTACTGCAGTATTTTCTTGAAGAGTCTACAAAGTATTGCCATTTGAAAGCAGTCCATGTACAGGGCATGAACAGCGCCGCAAGAATAAGATTGTGTTGTATTAAACTTCAATAATACGAGGGGCGACCTTTTCATCCAGTCTATCTAAGATACCTGCAACGCTTTCACAAATGGACGTTGATATTGGGGCAGGTGATTCAACAGCCTCTGTAAAGTCAAGAAACTACAGCTACGGTAGACCCCGCAAGGGACAAACACCTGCGCGCAATAAAAGCGTTCTGCCTTCCTATGACGTAAGAGAAGAGCCGCAACTACAAAATGCTCAGGGGACGAGCTTGTGCTGTTTTCTACGAGACAGGACCTAATATCTCTGCGACCCGAGGGGCAGTTTTTCTGGATGTTCGGAGGTGCAATTCGAAACAAGGTGTCCTTTGAGCGAATGAAGAAAATCGATTTGGGCGGCTCTGGGAAGACAAGTTTCAACGGCCTCTCAATGAGGATGCTCATGTTGCTTTCTTCGCTCGTCTCTTGTTGAAGGTGATGACCAAGTGAAGCCGAAAGGTGCCTATAGTGCGAAAAGTGCCACCTGGAGGGGTTTCCCCACTAGAACCACCAGGCTGACAAATGTCAGCTATATTGCCAGCCATTCGTGTCTCGTACTAATATGAACTGATCGCATTCGAGCAAGCACAAACGCTGTTATTCGACCTTTATCGGCGCTGAGGAAAGACATCCGCTTGCAGCTCAAACCTCGACGAATACGTTCGGCGTATTCCAAAGAAGGATTTCGGGCTGTTATTCGCTTCTCCTCGTCCGAGCTAGAAACCATAATAATAATAATAATTGTTTTTTTGGGGAAAGGAAATGGCGCACTATCTGTCTCGTATATCGTTGGACACCCGAACCGCGCCGTAAGGGAAGGGATAAAGGAGGGTGTGAAAGACGAAAGGAAGAGAGAGGTGCCGTAGTGGAGGGCTCCGGAATAATTTCGACCACCTGGGGATCTTTAACGTGCACTTATATCGCACAGCACACTGGCGCCTTAGCGTTTTTCCTCCATAAAAACGCAGCCGCAGCGGTCGGGTTCGAACCAGGGAACTCCGGATCAGTAGTCGAGCGCCCTAACCACTGAGCCACCGCGGCGGGTCTAGAAACCATGACAAACGCGCATTCAGCACACGAACGCGAATATTCGAAATTTCGGAGCATTTAGAATTATCCAATATATCGAATATTTCGGGAACATGTACTGGAATTCCTAATAGACGTGGAATGCTGAGTTCTCGGCCCACTGATAAAGCATTATTCGACTAGTACTCTGAAAACGTCGCCCGCTGAGATGTAGCCCGCCACGCCGCCACGTTCGGAGCGCGCGAGAGCATGCGCAGCGGCACGCTCCAACGCCCAACCGTCTCGTGCATCGGAAGGTGGTGCTTCCACTTTGTTCCCTATCCCCAGCCGTAGCAAATGTTTATCCATCTGCGCGAGTGAGGTTGCTTCGTTGTTTAATCCTTCATTCGTCGTGCCTACAACACCGCGGCTACCGCTCTTATTCACGTGCAACACAACTGCGTCCACTGTATATATAGCCTTTGCGCAGCCTGTTCACGCTGGTAAATGCCTCTGCTACGACACCGAGGGAACAGAAGTGAGGTAGAGGAAGTCGCGGTCTTTTTCTTCCACTGGCGATGCCACTGCCTTGAGCTAGGTGAGCACTAGTTGCACAGGGAGTGTAAGACATGTTTCATGCGAACATATGCTTTCTCATGGATGTCGGAACGCATATGTCGTTCTTCCACTAGTGCGTCGGAGTAGCTTAAGTAGCTAATATAGTTGAACATTTGTTATTCAAGTAATCCAATGGCCTTTGTTCAATTCACTAGAATTACGCTTAATTTAGTATCCTCCAGGTGATCCGAACGAGTTAATCTTTGTACACGTTTTGTATATTTTTGTTCACCACTGATTCGACTTCCAGTCAAGCCTGACGCTATGCGACTACATGTAAAAGTGCTCCTCAAATACTTGGCCGCCATTGTAAGCATGTTTCATAGAATTACGTCATCACTTGCTAAATATTCCCCGCTTGACGCGGTTTGTGGACTATCACAACAATAATTGGTTAAGTTGTCGGACTGTTACATTCCATTTTGATGATATAGTAGAGATGAACTATTAATATTCGATTATGTTTTCAAAGTGGCTATCCACACATTCCCATGTTGTTCAAGAGGGGTTTTGACGTACAGGAGCATACTTTTTATTACACAATGTAACAAAAGCATGGCACAGAATTGAAAAATTATCATTAACTTCAGCATTCATCATACGCTACAAAAATGCGAGTCTGTCCTGCACATAGTGGTCATACACGTGGGATCGACATCAATATCAGTATGTCAGCTTATTATCCGCGAGGTATATCAGAGTCTGATGCGGTCTGATCGTACTAGCTACCCAGAAAGATTACAGGACGCCAGAGGCCTGGCTAGCCACTGGCGGTAGGAATGAAGACCTCCCCGCACCGTTCTTAACACGAACCTTGGGGAAGCGGAAAAAGGCGGTACGCAGAAAAACACAGCAAGAGGCAGCGCGGCGCCTCACTGGCGCTCGCCATGTGTGTTGCATCTGCAGCCGCGGCGGAGATGACCAACACGCATACACCCGAAATTGCCTCATTACTGCTACGCAGTTGGCAAATGTCTGCGTCAAAACATGATAAATCTATAGAGTCTTTGGCAAGAAATTCTGTCTGTGTGGGCAGTGTGATTCGTCAAGGTATCCTTTCCCTTGGGAGAGCACGGGTCCAACTGCTGTCGTCGAGGCGTGAAATCGGGGCCCCCAATCGAAGATTAACACCTCATATTGCCCCCGCCGCTAACCACCAACCAGTTCCGCACTCTGTACACCACAACGTTGTATTTTCATTTGATTTTGATTGATCAGAAGACAGCTGTAAGTTGCAATGTTGAGTTAAATCGTATAGCAGCTTCAGGAATTTAGGAGAAAGTGGCTGTACTAGCTGTGACAGGTCTTTGTCACGGGCACGTAGGGTAGATGGAAATCTGCCGCCTTTCTAAAAAAATTTTCAGGCCACCAGGTTTCCTTCTGGACACTGCAGTCTGCCTTCTACAGAACCTGCAGTGCTACAAATCTTAGCAGGGTGGAGGGGAGCTTTTCTCATCGCCGCTTCAGAGCTTTTTGAAGTGTCAGGGGTACTGCTAGAGCTCTGCTGCATGCTCGTCAGCCCACGGTCAAGCTTTAGGAAAAGGCGGCACCTGCTGAGATCCGGCGATAGGCGACGACGGCCGATCTTAGAAAACATAGCGCAAGAAGGACACGGACGACACAGAAGTGGACAGGACAGGCGTTTTTGCGCTATGTTTTCTAAGAACTGTTACCAACTAGCCCAAACCAAGCTACTGTGACGACGGCCGACAGATCGGAATCCGGGGAGGTTTCCTCGCAACTTATTCGCGGGTAAGCGTAATACTAAGATATGGAACGCTGATGCTACGCTCAGCGCTCAGATTTTAGATGCATGATTAGCTGACGATAACATGCCATATTTGTATCTTGACAGGAATCACGCCGTGTTCTTTCTGTTCGCATTCGTTCCCTCCCGTTAGAAAAAAAAAAAAAACCTGAGCGAAATCGAAGCAAGCCAGGGCACACATTAGGAAAGGGACAGATACAATAAGTACATGAATCGAGCAGAACACGCATGCTAGGAGTTTTCGTGACGGCGAAGAGAATCCAGATGTTGTACAAGTGTTACACCAACTAGCCCAGCAAGAGGTACTGTTAAAGCTTACTGTTAAAGAAATACCACTTTTATCGGCAGAGCCTAACGCACAGCGCTGACGACGTACACGAATCATACTTTTCTTCACTGACGGAAGTTATACATTCCTGCCTCGCAACGAAGAACATGCCTCTGGGATTCTGAAACAGATTCTAAGAAGCAATGCAGGTGCAAATGACACGGCACGGGCACGCTCAAGTTGGCTCCTGCATCCGATTCCAATAGTGCCAGTTTTCACTGAAGCCACTCGTGTGGAGCTATTACCTTTAGTCAGTGCAGTCTGTACACGTTGGGGCCGAAAGCTGCGAAACAGGTAGGCAAAGGATGTTTTTCCAATTCCATTTATTTCATCCGGCAGCAAACAAGGGATATGTTTGCGAGCGCATCCTAGTGCACAACAAAGTGCTTGCAAAGAGAAGCTCCGCGGCGGAGCATTCGGCCGAATTTTAGCGTCTCGGAGTGAGTGGAATACAAGCGAACTCGCCGAGCTGCGCAGCTGCGGACGCACCCGGCGTCAGCACGGCCCGCATGGCTGCAAAGTGCGCTCAATCCAGCGTGCGCTCTTGAAACGTCCGTGCGCTCTCGAAACGGCAGCTGCACGTGCCGCTCGGTATGGGTCTGTGCGTCCGTGTCTGAGCAACGTGATGAACTGAGCATTGTCCTGTGCATGCGCTCAGCGATACAGTCCGCCTCCCTCCAATGAATAAAAGAAAAATCCGAGTAGGAGCAGGCCACGAAAGCTGTTTTGCAATGAGAAAGGCACCGCGCTTTTTCGAGAAATTGCGAAGTACTGTCGACAATGCCTGCCATGCCGAAGTAGTTTCAAGCGCCGCCGTTTTCGAGAACAATGTGACTTCTCGCGTGTACCGGACTCCACAGAGAAAACCGAAAAACACGGCAGTTTCTCCAATATCTCTTCATATTTCCTGAGCTTAGGCCTAGACATCTATGATGTCTGTGTAGTTTGTACTTCGAAGTTCGACTTGGTTTAAGACGCCAGCAGCTATGTCTGTAGGTACCGTTTTAAAGTCTGAGAGGTGACGTATATTGGACCTGTTTATTAAACCATACTTCGATCTCTCTGAGCCGGAACGCTGCATGGCAGAAAGGCGAGACATAAGAGAGACAGGGGCGAAAAGGACGTTTGTGAGAATCGATGAGCGGCACGGCCGCGACTCACATCTCCTGCATATATATGACGCGCACTTCAAAGCGAGCGGCAAATATAGAAGCCAAGCAGCTGCAACAGTTGTTGGCCTGAAGCGGCTTTGATGTACTCGACTGACTTATAGTGTTCGTGGAGAGAAGTGTGTATAGTTCCGACTTTTTTATTCATTGCATGACTGGCCCCACTGAAACACGACGACCTGGGGAGCGCGGCCGCGGCGGGAAAGATAAAGAAGCTATATAGCTAGCCGCCGACTGAGCTTCGCGTTTTCGCCGACACAAGTCAAAGTCTGAAAGCCGGCACTTTTCGGTTAGTTGAGGCGTGCTTCACTTTTTGCCTCCTTGGCCCGGTGACTCGTAGATGCGAGAGCGCTGGCGTCAGCAGCGAGTTTCACGGTGCCGGCAGAAGAGATGGTCGCTCCCACTGCCTCTATAGTGCACGCATAGCAAGTTCAAGGCGTAATTAGCGCAGCTGCGTTGCAAGGAAGGAAGAAGGTCTCATTGCAAACGTTTCCCTCGAGAGCAGCGCTCGAGAAAGCAGTGAGTAGCGACTTGAGAGCTCGAGAGTTCTCGCGGTGCGCTGACATCGCAATTGACACTTCATCACAATAAGACTGAAGTGCATAAGAACGTGGGTTAGTCTTTTGGAGCTGATCATACGTTGACGCGTCCGTGAAAGCTGGACTTGTATACTGGCTGTACGAGCTAGTAAACAAAACATGGTTCCACGACATAGGTGTGCTATAGTCAGCGCTATTGGAAGCTGGAGGGCGTGGTATATCCGTACAAAGAGATGGCCCTAGGATGTTCCAATACATATGCGCGGAGTGCCTACCGAACTCCGCAAGGTATAATAGCGCTTCAGTGCGCGCTTGAATCTAACGCCGGTTTTGAATTTCTGCCAAATGAACATAGACGTTTCTTGGCTGAAATTCTTTAGCTGGCTTTTTTTTTCTTTTAACAAAAATATATCTTCCCGAGTTGGGCGTTGTTATACGGTCCAACCATAAAGCTATAAGACATTTTTCGGCATTTTTTCTTTGTGCTTGCCATTAAGGAATTGAATTCAATAGCACGTGATGTGGTGAGGCGAAACACTGGGGATCTTTATTATAAAGTTTTGCAACCCCCGAAATAATGTCATGTAGAAGCTGCGGGTTTTCTTTGAAGAAAGTATAAACGCAACCACGCTTACCGTCCATCAAACGTTGTAACCGCTCAGAAAGTACCGATTAGTGCTCATTTGGTGGCAATTTCAAGCTTCGACACAAGAGTTTTCTGCGTGTCCAAGAACATGTAGAATGAAGACGGGAGACTAAACAGACCGTTTGAAAGGGCCCAGAAGGCTATATGTTAGGTTTATCTTTAACCAGCTCAGAGCACGGTGCGTCATAAACGATCACGAAAAACTGCTACTTTTATACATTTTCTTCTGACCTTTAATGCCACAGCGCAGCTTCTTGCATTGTGCATGATGGATATAATCCAGCTGATGGGCGCAACAGACATAACGTAGTCAATTCATCCTCCTAAGCAGAGTGCGGGTGAGAGTTAGGCGGGTATAGGGGATAACAAAACTTCCTCGGATAACATGGCGGCGGCTGGCGCTCGACAGGGCTAGTTGGATTAGTGATGGCTTTCCCAGCAGTGGACACGACAGGGATGACCAAATAAAAGAAAAGCACTGAAGCCGACCAGCTAAGTTCAAAAACGGAAGAATTATGACGTTCTGGCTCCCAGCACGGGGGTCTTGTTCACAACGACCGTCTTTAGAGGGTGACTCCGACGCTTTGCCCACAAATGCCACTTAGTTTTGGCCATACCGCGCAGGTCTCTGATGTGGCTACTGGAAACAGTTGTAATATAAAGCTCATCCGTTGTTGCAATGAATAAGAAACGCTCGCACGTGAAACAGACAGTTGGCTCCAGTGGCTTAGTGCAGGAAATTAATATGTGTTAAGTCAGTTTCCTAAAGTCGTGTGCAACTAACGTCATAAGCTGCAGTCTATATTTTCTTCAATGTACTACGCCGCTCCTAGGAGATAGGCCCAGAAGCTAGTGTATACGCTCTCTTCAAATGCGCCGACTACACCTACTTCATGCAGTAATTGTCTGCAGTAGCAGCCCATACAAGGGTCTCGACTAAAGATGTCATTTTAATGTGCATAAAAATAATTAAAATTAGATTAACCATTCATAAGGCGCAAGCTGCATGCGTGTGGGACACGCATATAAACTATAAAGCTGCACTAAGCATGACTGTGGGCGTTTAAACTACTGGGTCTGTAGAAAAAATGGCTACATATTTGCACCAATGACCTGGTAAAAAAGACCTAATATGTGGTGCATATGCGTACGTCAGTCTTTTGTACGCATAACAAAACTTGCATTAAAACTGAAAATTCTTCGTGAACTATTACGACGCAGTTCACTAATGGAAAACGCTCAAACGCTGAACAATGTTTGAAATTTATTTTCTCGACACAATGGGACGCTTCGAATTGCGAAACCGCGCTTGTAAAAACACACAGAACACCGAGGCCTATTAACGAAAGGAAAACGCACGCTGAATTGCTCTATGTATTTTTTTTTTTGACAGTTTGGTAGTATTTGGCAAGCAAAATTATGGAAGGCAGGTGCCCCGTCGTCCGTTTCCCACCACGTTTAGGACGTTAGGAGACATTTCAGGACGGCTCACGGCTGCTGCTAGCCGCTCTCTTTCAGTTCAGTCTCTCGTTCGCCCACCTTTCTTCTTCAGCCGCCTGCGGCGCCGTTTCCCCGTATGGGTGCGGCCGCATAATGCTGCTGTTGCCGATCGGTCGAGCACCTCTGCTCCGCCTTCAGAAATGTAGACGCGCTGAGCGATTATGGAACGCGTAGAATATGAAACGAGATGAAGTGCTTGTCTCGTTCTGCTTTGCGTCAGTGCTGCAGAAGCCACTACCTGCTCTTTCACCCACTCCGCCGTTCAAATAGTGCCGCCTTTCATCACTGCGGCCACTCACTCTCTTACGAATACGGCTCACATATATACAGTAACACTCATGAGACCCACTATCCAAACCTAGTCTCCTTGAGTCTTACCTTCCTTTTTGGTGCGCATTCATGAAAGGGCTATTTCAAGCGTAAAGTGTGCTGCCTGTGCACACTATCACCCGTGATGAAATCTAAGTTTGGACATTACCTCGTCTGGTCGGATAGCAAATTCATGTCCAAAGAAAGTGAGCATAGACGCCGATCAATGGTTGTTGCAAAAGAGTAAAAGATATCTCGGCTTCCATACGAGTTTTCTTAACAACCTTTGGTCGTTTTTTTTTTACTGTTGGCATGTATAATTCGTAATGGTACACGGGACACACACTGGCCTATACAGAGGGCCGCTTTGTGAATACTCCCTGCGAAAGACTTAATTTCTCTGCATAAAGGAATAAAATAAAAACGATTTTCCTGCCTCTAAGTGCTTTGATTTGGAATGGCTTTGGCAGCGATCTCTAAACACTTTGTATATAGTTAATGTATAGATAACATTATTTCGCTGTAATAAGCACCATATGTTTCAAAAAGTCCTCAGAAATTGAAGAACATAACAGGATTTAATTCAGAACGCAGGCTTTTTCGAGTGCTCTGGTCCTTCCTTTTATTTTTTCGATTCCTGGTGATCATATATATATATATATATATATATATATATATATATATAATATATATATATATATATATATGTGTGTGTGTGTGTGTGTGTGTGTGTGTGTGTGTGTGTGTGTGTGTGTGTGTGTGTGTCCGCATGCTGGAGCTCAGGAGGCGTTGGCCAATGCGCTACTTCATCAAAAATTGCGATGTGTGTGTGTGTGTGTGTGTGTGTGTGTGTGTGTGTGTGTGTGTGTGTGTGTGTGTGTGTGTGTGTGTGTGTGTGTGTGTGTGTGTGTGTGTGTGTGTGTGTGTGTGTGTGTGTGTGTGTGTGTGTGTGTGTGTGTGTGTGTGTGTGTGTGTGTGTGTGTGTGTGTGTGTGTGTGTGTGTGTGTGTGTGTGTGTGTGTGTGTGTGTGTGTGTGTGTGTGTGTGTGTGTGTGTGTGTGTGTGTGTGTGTGTGTGTGTGTGTGTGTGTGTGTGTGTGTGTGTGTGTGTGTGTGTGTGTGTGTGTGTGTGTGTGTGTGTGTGTGTGTGTGTGTGTGTGTGTGTGTGTGTGTGTGTGTGTGTGTGTGTGTGTGTGTGTGTGTGTGTGTGTGTGTGTGTGTGTGTGTGTGTGTGTGTGTGTGTGTGTGTGTGTGTGTGTGTGTGTGTGTGTGTGTGTGTGTGTGTGTGTGTGTGTGTGTGTGTGTGTGTGTGTGTGTGTGTGTGTGTGTGTGTGTGTGTGTGTGTGTGTGTGTGTGTGTGTGTGTGTGTGTGTGTGTGTGTGTGTGTGTGTGTGTGTGTGTGTGTGTGTGTGTGTGTGTGTGTGTGTGTGTGTGTGTGTGTGTGTGTGTGTGTGTGTGTGTGTGTGTGTGTGTGTGTGTGTGTGTGTGTGTGTGTGTGTGTGTGTGTGTGTGTGTGTGTGTGTGTGTGTGTGTGTGTGTGTGTGTGTGTGTGTGTGTGTGTGTGTGTGTGTGTGTGTGTGTGTGTGTGTGTGTGTGTGTGTGTGTGTGTGTGTGTGTGTGTGTGTGTGTGTGTGTGTGTGTGTGTGTGTGTGTGTGTGTGTGTGTGTGTGTGTGTGTGTGTGTGTGTGTGTGTGTGTGTGTGTGTGTGTGTGTGTGTGTGTGTGTGTGTGTGTGTGTGTGTGTGTGTCCGCATGCTGGAGCTCAGGAGGCGTTGGCCAATGCGCTACTTCATCAAAAATTGCGACGTCACTTCTTTTCGAGAACTTGCAGGGTGCCAGGGGAATTCGAGAAGTGCTTCTCAGTCGTCCCACACTGCTGTTGCGTAAATGTAACTTCGCTTTATCTAGCTGCAGCGTTTCTCGTTAAGAGTTTACTGGTTTTTATATGACACAGTAAGGACATTTCCCTCAACAAATTAACACTGTACGGCAACAAGGCGTTGAACTTTAGCCTGATTCGAAAAGCTTTTTTTTTTGTCCGTCAACGGAAATGCGGGGGGCACATGAGGGTGGGCACAGTAAAGGTAAGGGAAATGCTGTCAACGACAAGCCGCTGGCTTGGCCATGGCTATATCGTTATCGACGTTCGAATTTTGGCGACACTGTGTCGGTCGGCGCCGGCCGCCCGCCGTAAGCGCCGTGAGACGGGCAAGACAACAGGCTGATTCTGTACCTGACGTGAAAACAGGAACAGACGTGGCAGCGTGAAGCATGTACTGGGTTGGTCAAAAGTTTCCAGGCTACCTGGTCTGCCTTTAGGCAATTTAGTAGGCGAATTTATGACACCCCCAAAGCTCCAAATCTCTGGATCGTGAGGAGAAGGCTCATACTCACTCCTGGGGGGCCGTAGTAGTCTCATAGGCGCCGTAGCTGCTCTATTATACCCCACGAAAGCAGACGCTGTGGGCTGGGAATTTTTGACCAAACCTGCACGTGGCTGCTTAAGTATTCCTTCGTGAGCACGTACTACTGTAAGGTCTAGTACGAAAAAAAAACAAAAAAAAACACGCCCGCTGCTGGTTTTTCTCTCTTTATTTTGCTCAAATTGTTCGCACGTTTTTCAGTATGTCTTGACAGTACTGCCAGCAATTCGATTGCGATAATGCACAGTTTGAAGTGAGCGAGAGAAAAGCTCTGTATAGAAGAAGTTGTTCAATTTTATGTCAAAGTGTTCTCTCTTAACCTTTCCAGGGACAGCGGCATAGTAACAACGCGCCTAGCTCAATACAGCCGGCTTCTACGAGAAACGACATGACTTAAAGAGGATTCTTCTATCAAATTTTTGTTGCTAGCAAAATGCGATAGTTAGGGATTTTGTGGTTTGTTGTCGCTTGTCAGCGGCAAACTATGATTTATTGCCCAGAGATTTGTACTCAAAGTTGAAAAAGTTTTCCCGCCCCTCTATTTCAAACTTGGAACTCTCTGATGACACAATAGCGCTCGTGTCGTCTCGTGTTTCTTCCTCTTGTCCTGTGTTTCGCGCTGCTTAAAGATGAATACATTCCAACTCGCCCAGTTTTCTGTTCTAGTTAAATGACGTAAACGCGAACCGCGTGATTGCTGGCAGCGAGTGGTGCGATCTAACAACAGCCAAAATGAAAGCTACCGCCGGCCGGACGTTGCAGGTATCTTTAATCTGCCGTCGCTGCGTTTGCACCAGCCTTGCTATGGATCTCGTTCACGATCCCGAAAAACAAAGTACTGGCAACAAATTATGGCCTGCACTTTAGCGACTTCCGCCCCACCGAGCATGCGAAGATTTTGAGGGCTGAGGTGGCTGTACTAGTTTGACACTAAGAATACCGACGAGACGGCAGCAAGAAAAGCTACCGCGGCGGTAGCCACCATTCCGATTGATGAGTACAGACTGCCATGTGCAGACATATTTAAAATTTTAATAGTCCTGGCAGCCCTGGTTATGCCACCCAGCATCCGCGAAATGAACACGCAAGCTGTGTTTGCTAGCATGGAGGCTCGTGGAACATCAGCTAGCTACAGGTGTTTTCCCCTGCCTTCTCCGAAGGGCGACCAGCAAAGTGCGTGAAATAAATGTTTAAAACCTGGCAACAGCTATACTGCTTACCAATGGAGGTGCTGCATGATTTAGCAGAAGTGATATTAAATCATCGTATGCATTTACTGGCTGGGCGCGATCTGAGCTTGCTGACACCACCTCATTTCTCTGATAACGGAATCGATTCAGCAGTTGTGGCCAGAAACGTACTAAACTTGCTACCAGCACTCCTCACTGTGTATCTCGCGGAGTCCATAGCGAGCACTCCTATTTCGAGCACATTTATATCAAAGCACGGATAGCGAAAAATGGTTTATGGTTTATGGGGGTTTAACGTCCCAAAGCGACTCAGGCTATGAGAGACGCCGTAGTGAAGGGCACCGGAAATTTCGACCACCTGGGGTTCTTTAACGTGCACTGACATCGCACAGTACACGGGCCTCTAAAATTTCGCCTCCATCGAAATTCGACCGCCGCGGCCGGGATCGAACCCGCGTCTTTCGGGCCAGCAGCCGAGCGCCGCAACCACTCAGCCACCGCGGCGGCCGATAGTGAAAAATGTAATGATTGAGACGAATCCATAGCAACAGAAGCCTAGCGGATAATTGGCGTTCTAAAAACCGTTCTTTTACTTGAGGGAATTATTGTGTTGCCTCGAGAGGTAGAATACTCATAGAACTACTGTCGTTGCGTTCCAGAGAGCGCTGCTGTGAAATTGTTTCCACTAGAACATATAGATGGAGTCGCGTAACGGAATATGTTTCGCGGAGATGCGATGGGATTGCAGAACCCCCGCTCAAGGATGTAATGAGCGAGCAGTCTTCACGGCGAACATGCAGAGAGCACATCTGCGCACACGGTGATGCCCTGCCTTTCGCGCTTCCAAGCGGCATATATAGCATCCAACCAAGTGGTCCGCCACGCCTAATCTGGCGCTACTTTGCGATAGACCACCTCACCGGCAATGCTCCTGTCTTGCTGTGACTTGGCATGGCTGTTAGGCCAACCAACGAAGTCACATTGTCCTACAATTTTCCTCACAGTAGACTCCATCTTCGTTGCTATTACGGCGCTGAATTGTAGTCGATCAAAAGAAGAACCGACGTGCGTCCGCGCATCTGGTTTGTGAGCGGCGCACACGGAGGCACGAAGTGGTGCACAGTGCTCTCAGGCGTAGGGTAAACTGCGCTGAAAGCCAACGACAACAACAACAACAAAAGCGTCGCAGGTGCGTGATGAGGCATGAACTTCGTCCGAGAAGCAATTAGAAAGGAACTTGAAATTTCTCTGTTGCTCCACGCACTTTAATCTAGGCGCGTCAAAAACGAAACCATGCGGGCGCGCATAGCTGGCATAGCCGCCAAGGCCGCGAAGCGCCCAAACATACCGAAACGCAAATGGCCGCCAAGCATAGTTTTTCTTTGGCCTCCAACACTAAGGTTTTCTTTTTGCCGCATTCTTTGCGCCATAAAAACGCACTAGCACCTTCGAAACAAAGTTTAAATCAACATTCAGACGCGTAAATTTCATGCACAATTATCAGCCTCAAAGATCACTGGTTATTCGTCATAGCGCTTGCGAGATTGCCGTGTGGCGGTGGCACCTGCATTTTACTTCTTCCTATTATCTGCCTTGTCGGAGATTTGTTTTCAGGAAGACTGCTCTTTCTATGATTAGGAGCTGGTATTCTATCGATTCAAGCCACCTTCAATTTCTCCCCAGTGTACTTTTAACAGGGAGAGACCGTAAGGAACAACAAGGACTACTGGCCCATGGAGAACAAATATTTGCAAGACACCACCTTCGTAAATATAGTTTCTTACAGTAGCTGTCGAGAGGAAAAGGTCAACAGCCGTTCTTCCAGCGTATGTTCGCATCCGCGAATGTACTCGTTAACCCCCACCTCCCAAAGATTGTCGACCAACTAAAAGTGATGTTAGACGCGTTCGCCAGTTGCTGTGCCGACGGAGGCGCCCCAGCACGGCGCTGGGTGGGCTGCTACTCTTCAAGAAAGCCTCTTTGCAACGCATATGTCCCCAGAGGGCCCGACTGCCTACATTTTCGGAACACATTTTCAGAAAAAAAAGTTTTAAGAAACACCAAATTTCAAGGGACGAACCGCTGTCGAAAATGTGCACAAAAAGAAAACCTATTACCTATTTGTTGACGTCTATTTATGCGCATTTCTTTCCGCGTATATCTAAAGGCATTTGCAAATTTCGACTAAGGAGAATGTGCGACCGGCCTTTTTGCCCGATTGCATGGGGCAAAAAATGCAGATACCTTCCGTTTATGGCATTTATTCCTTGATAAGTTTTCTTTTTTTTTTCGCCTTCACAGTTCCCTGACAAGAATGGCGCTAATAAATGTGACTGACAGCATAAGCGATCAATGAGCTCTTGAGCTGGCCGGTGAACGCATGGGAAAATGAGAAACGCAGGTTTCGAGGAAGATTGCGAAGTGAAATCGGAGTTGCTTTCCGAGAATTCAAATGTGTCCTCTTTCCAGATGTCACCGAGGAGCAAAACTGTGAAATAATATTGTTGTTTTCAGGAGAAACTGGACCGCAATTTTTCGGCCGCGTTTCCAAGCTTCTCGTACTGCAGTGTTGCAACGCAGCCCAACAGCGCTGCGAAGCGCGCTGCTTCACTGAGTCCGACTATTTCGCTCCTTAGTGACGAAAACTTGCCGGGCACCCACCACTTAATAGGTAGCATTAAAACTGACTCCGAATACTGGTCAGTTCCACTAAGCCTTATGCAACGATATGCACAATATTGTCCACTGAAACCAAGCTTTGGTTCGGGTAGATTCAGCGCCTCTGCTTAATGCAACTAGTACATTTGTATTTATTGATTCCATGACACCCTCCGAAAAAAATATATCTAGAAACTCTGGTTCACGTTTGAGTTTTGCACACCTCGTGTCTTCAGCCATTCTGTGCAGAGCAGTGGCAGATGCCATTCTGCGGGCAGATATGCGAGTGCGCGGCTGACGGTACGCGCATCTTTTCTACTAAAGGTAACGCGTCGCTATTAACGCCCCATTAAGAACAGAAACATCTGTGTTACGTAACAAAGCAAGGCCGAACAAGCTCACTAATACAGCAGACGACAGCAGAGGACGTTCTCTTCGCATTCCTTTGAAAGTTCCAGGCCAGATTAGGAAATAAAAAGTAGCCTTTCAATCGCCTCGGTGTAGGTGGTCAGGCTGTGCATGTTGACTTACAAAGGCGAAAATACAATTGCAAGAGTTGAAGATGTCTTGGAAAGCCGATGACCGGTTGTTGGGGAAAAAACAACAAGTTTTCCCTTCCATGATTTCCCGGGCAGTGGCTACAATTGTAGCTTTTTGGTGCCTCTGTGCCGTCAATCAGCGTCTTATGCTAGAAAAAAAGAATGAATTGGCACTTGCCGTTCGACCTTGCATACAGACTGATACTTGCCTGACTGCTGCAGTGACGTCTGCAGGGTGCGCTACATGCCTTGTTTGCGTGTTCCAGTTTGCGGTACTTGCTTGGAAGATTATTAATATGAAATACAAAACAAGAAGTTCACCACGATGAAATACAACAGGCTTTAATGCGACGTCACGGCCAGAGCCCTCCCTGCTGCTCTGAGTGTGGACACCTCAATTTGTTGCTGTGCCTTTGTTCATTTATTACCTTTTCCTGAACCCGCCCAGAATGAGGCTCGAGTGAATTGCGCAACGCTCAAGACGTCCATTTAGCAAGTTTGCGCACACATGCGGTACAGATCGCTAGGCGGATATGCTGACGGGTTCGCTAACGGAAGTCTTTCTCTATACGAACAACGTAATGTTCGGGAGATGACTTGCGAGGAACGTAATGTTCGGGAGATGACTTGCGAGGGTCGTTAATGGTAACGGCTGCCATACTATGCACTTGCCATTGATCCCAATCATAAACACTGCACGTTTATTAATAACCACAGCGATCACGATAAACTTTGGCGTTTTCTTTTACGGCAGGCCTGCTCGTTATCGAAAGAAATGCGAGCACAAAAAACACCCGGCGCTGGCGTGTTGGTCAGACGCATCTGCTATCTCTTTGCGTCCATATTTTCTCTGTAGGTGTAATGCAGGACACGGTGTGGCGTTGCTTCTGGAAAGCGTCATCGGCGCTCTGCAAGCCCGAACAGCCGAGTGTTGTTGGTTCGCATCTCTTTGGATCGCCCCGCTGCGTTGAGGTCATTGCAGCGTTGCGACATGCCGGCTTACCTTGCTTGTCTACCCTTGTCGGGGAAATATTGCAGATATGACCCTGTGATAAATTTTAGTCGTAAGGATCCGCTGGGGATCGTTCTTTGCGCTAGGTTTCAGTTACGTGCGAGCTGCGCTGGACCCTAACGCATTTACTAGAGATTGATCGTTTCCGGAGTTCAAAGGCCTAATTTGGACCCAACGTCTTTTTGTCACCTTCGTGAAAACAGGCACACTGCTTCGCGCTCATTTTGCATGGGGATAAATTAAAGACGCGCTGCAATTCCAGCACTGACAGTGGTCCCCTTTCGAGAAGGGCGATTAGATGGGCGTGTCATAACTTATAGTGTCCTCGCAATAACTGGTTGTCTGCACTTTCCTTGAGTCAGGCAAGGTTCAGTAAGCTGCCTTCATTGAGGGAAGCTTTGAAATGAGACAGAAGCTTCACAAAAGCTACGTTTCAATTAAAAGAACCGGCCGCCGTATCCACTAGGTCGCATAGTGGATGTACGATGACGGCGACATTAATTCGAATAGGCATTAACGGCTGAAACAGAACACCGTTGGAAGGGATCCCGCGGGGAAATCTGCTAGACGGCGGCCTCACCTGCCAAAGTCGAAGTTGAGCGGCACGGAGTTGACGAGGCGCAGGGGCTCCTTGAGCATGTTGTTCAGCGAAAAGCCGCCGTGGCGCGGCTTCTTGCTTTGGCGGCGCACGTGCGCGGTGAACACGCGCCGCAGCCGGCTCTCCTTGGCGCTGTCCGGCGGGTCCTGGGACGAGCACGGCGCGGCGCCCATGATCTCCTCGCGCTGCAACTCGGCCAGGTCTAAAGCAGAGCCGCCGGCCCCCTGGTACCGGCGCAGCATCACTGCTACTTCTCGCGAGATCCTGCCGCACTGTCCCCCCTCCCCGCTAGCGTACCGCCACCCCCCGACCCTGAGCGAGTCCCGCAAAGTCCAGAGTCCCCACGCTTTGCTCAGCGGTTCAGCCGGCGCGCCACTCGGCCCATGGCCGCGCACGTCGAGGACCACGGTCGCACGGCGCGCGGGTTCGGACGCCGTCTGCGCGTTCGAAAAGTGACGCGTAGCCGCGCCGCCCGTCACGTGCGCGCGGCGTCACGTGCCCGCCCCCGCCTCCCGGCTTCGCGGCGCATGCGCAGCAAGGCGCCCGGAGAATGGGCGGCATCCTCCTCGCCCCCGCTACCGCGGCTACGGTCGCCGGCGGCGGAAATCTGGAGCGTTTCCGGCGCTGCTCTCCACTGGCCCTCGGAGCTCTTCCCTTCTGCCACGCGCGGGGCGACAACACTAGAAGGCTGCGCTGGCCTTGCGCATAGGCGCAGCGACGGCGGTGCATCACGTGCTTTTCTTGGTTTCAGAGGCGCGCCACTTTCGTAGCTGCGAATGCAGGGAGCTGCGGAAGCCGAAACGACGAAGAAAAGAAGAAGGTGGCAAGTAAGGTGTCTAAAGCAAACATAAAATCAGCAGGCATTCACTGGAGGATGGACGGTGAACGGATTGTACCAGCACCAGAGAAGCGCTAAGAAAGACGGAGATTGATTGCCCTGAGTTGGAGTGCGTCAAGTTCGAACGGCCCGCCCGCTTTTTCTTCCTTCCTGTGCAAGTCTGTGTGTTTTCTTTTTATCGGGGCCCTACAGATTTTATAGAGCGAGTGTCAAGTCTATAATGTGCTTCCACTCGGATGCGTTTTTCGCTCGAAGCCGTAAACTTATATACAAGTATTTAAAGTGGACTCGCACACCTTGTGTTTAAGGATATGTGAGTGGTTTATTCAGTGTGAAATCTCAGCGTGGAAGGAAAAAAAAAACAGATTCGATGCTTCACCAAATATAGACGGTATATTTTCGGATACGACTATTTTGTACATTATCCTGGACGGTGCATGACAGTAACTTCACTCTTGAATCGCCTTTCCTTTGGTTCTGAGTTTCACAGGCTGTACATCTTTTTTTCTTCGTGTACTGCAATCAGAACTGAGCCCCAATATATATTAAAGATGCATGTAACTTGCCAGTCGGTGACACCTAACTATGACAACCAGTCCTTCTACCTTTGCTTCAAGAAATGACATTTTACTTTAATATTAGCCTATGTTCTTCCACAAAATATGGGACACGTGTTTTTATACTGACGTAAACATCATAATCATGAATCGTTACGGGCGATCTTGCGGTCTATAATTTAAATCACAGAAGTTCAATTTTAACGCGACAGCGCCAAGGGCCCCGTGTCGCAGAAAAGCCGGTGTCGTCGACGGCGTTGGCCGTGAGCGAAAAATCTCTCCTCCTCCCTCTCCTCGCACTGCACGCCACTGCCCCAACAGATGGCGCGCGACGGCAGCTCCTCCCGCTCGTCTCGTTCGGGCGCAGTGGGGCCGTGCGGGCACGCAGGAATCACGCGGTGAGCGGCGAACAACGCAGCGCACATCCAAAGCGCGTTCACCACGAAGCTTGCGGCTTGCTGCCCGTTCGTTCGGCGCGGAAGCTGTGCTGGCGTTCGTGGCATCGGGTTTGTCGAGAACGATGTGCCGACGAACTACGACTGCAACTTGAGTCCCGCGCGTTTCGGCAAGGCGTCTGGCAACGCTTCTACGTGGTCTGCCGCTCCGCGCGTCCGTTTCACCGTACCTGTAGGAGAGCGATTTGTCTTAACGGGCAAGGCATCGCGCCGAAAGGGCGATGGCGTTCCGTGGACTCCCTGGCATTGCTGAAACACGCTGTCGCGTTCCACTCTTAAAGGCGAAGCTTAAGCGTCCTCCCATTTTTTAAAATTTAATGAAAGGTAGGGGGAGGGGTATATTTTGTCCTTGGCACTACAATACTTCCCTTTCTTTTGCTTTTTAATCATGCCTGCTTTCTATCTTGTTGAGAATAGAGAAGCAAGATATGCCTAGGATTCATACTGCAACAGCGCGATAGACGGAGACAAAGAACGAGGCAAGACAGACATGTGGCAGCATTAATTGCATTAATTCTAACCAACTGGCCTAGCTTTGTTTCCCTCCAGAAATATACACCTGGGCTTACATTTACACCATCCATGATAACGTTTTTTTTTCGGTGTGACATGAAGACTAAAGAAAGCAAGCATTTAGTCGCTTTTCAGTGGTGTAGCAACGAACTGACAGCCAATACTGGCACTTCTTATGGAGCCCGTGGGGAGAGCTTGACCAGCAAAAAGTTGAAAGGAATGTACTTGTGGAGGCCGATGCCATCTGCAACGGGCTCTCTTATGCTCACAAAAAAACGTGCGAAATTGAACGTTAAATTCAGAAGGCCATGAGAAATCTGTCTGCGTCAGGAAAGAAGGTAAAGGCGAAGGTCGTCTTGCATATCACTAGAGACGGAGGCACGTAAAATATAACTCAGCTTTTTGCGCGCTGACTGCGAGAGGAGCGTGGAAGGCTTTGCGCGATTAACCTCATGGAAACGGACATCTTTCTCGTGCGCCAAGAACTCTACGGGCTCATCGGACCAGTCCGCAACGGCGTCACTCTTTCGGCTCCACCACAGCAGCTGGCATGTTGGTGTTGCATGGCACTCTTAAGTGGAGATCGCCTGCGGCAGCACTTCATTGCACCACCTTGCTCTTTTCTGTTGCATTTCTCTACCGCGCGATTATACGGCCTTACCACTTTCCATGGAGGAAACGCTCTGATTAACCAGAAGGCGTTTGCCTACATGGCAATAATAATAATAATAATAATAATAATAATAATAATAATAATAATAATAATAATAATAATAATAATAATAATAATAATAATAATAATAATAATAATAATATAATAATATAATAATTGGTTTTTGGGGAAAGGAAATGGCGCAGTATCTGTCTCATATATCGTTGGACACCTGAACCGCGCCGTAAGGGAAGTGATGAAGGAGGGAGTGAAAGAAGAAAGGAAGAAGAGGCGCCGTAGTGGAGGGCTCCGGAATAATTTCGACCACCTGGGGATCTTTAACGTGCACTGCCATCGCACAGCACACGGGCGCCTTAGCGTTTTTCCTCCATGAGCGAGATTTTGCCAGTAAACCGGAGTAGAAGATATGTGCAATATTATATCAAAGAGTCATGACTGAGTTGTGTACATGGCAAAGAATGACATCTTAAGTTGGCTTATGAAACCTGAAAAGCATACGGTCGGGTAGGAATCCTGGCTTGGATAATTGCAGTTAGCAGCCTTCTCGGTAACATGGTTAAACAAAAATTATTCGCAAATTTATAGAATGGTACCTCGAGTACTGCATCTACCCGGACGCCATGGCTGGGTTTGAGTGGCCCTTAGTCCAGCGACAGCATCACTTCGGTCGTGTTATTCATATAGGCAAGAACAGGGATGAGACATCCGCTAGTGGCATCCTGCATAAGCGTGAAAGGTTGACTACAATGCTGGCGCAACTGCAAATCAAATTGATATCACCGCACGTAACCGGGCTGACATGGCAGGGCGGGTTTTTTGTTTGCACAAAGCAACGTGTCTAGAACGTCACTGTTCGTTTAGGTTGAAGATCTAAAAACTAACATTTACTGCAGAAGTAATTTCGTCTGTATCCACTTTCTCGCACTTTAGATTTCTTTTTCTACGCTGAAGAAAATATTATGTCCCCTGAAAAAAAGGCTTTTTTGTAAATTTTCTTTTTTTTATGAATCGTACTCTTCTCAGCTGCGTAAATCGTAAAAGTTACGCACATGGCAAAAAAACAATCTGTTCTTTCCTCCAGAAAAAGAAAAAAGAGAAGGAACAAAAGGAAGGAAAGAAAGTTAATTGATTAAGACATTTTTATCATATCTAATGTAAAGCCACACTCCTAGACACAACTACTTTTTTTTTCAAAGCCAAAAACATCAGCGTTTTCATCCGTCAATGTTTCTTTCGTTTACTTTGGGATCTTCCAACTAAGCGACATGCGTGGTTCCTTCCGGCGCGTTGAGAATTTTGACTTCGCTCGCATTAAAACCCGCTCACGCGCGTCATCGGAGCTGCGCGAGTCGCATGATCTCTCCTCATTGACGTTCCATGGCCGAACTGGTTGCCGTTGTGGCACGTGCCGCGAAAAGGGGCACGTGGCACGCGCGTCACGTGATGACACGCACCCGTAGGCGTGGCTGCATGTGGTCCTCAGCTCAGCGTCTTCGGTTTCCCGCGTGAACAGGGCCGAAGTTCTTTGTTGTGCAGCGCCGACCAATATTGCTGCTGCTGATGATGATTATGGATTTTTATGGCGCAAGGGCAGCTATGGCCAAAGAGCGCCATGTCACAAGGTATTTTTCTTTTTCTCAAGGTGGGGTCAAAGACCCATTTCCCAAGCATTGCACTCTAAATAAGCCGAGCACCAGACCAGGGGAAAGCTTGTACCCACTGTATCACCGGTGGGTACCCGGCGGCACTGGGGATCGAACCCCGCACCTCCCGCATACGGGGCGGACGACCAATATTGCATTTTCGCAATTATGAAAAGTGTTACAGATGTTACTAACGGCGAGCTACGTATCTCATATACAGGGTGTTTCGCATGAAGCTTTACACGCTTTTTTTTGGGCATAGCACTGTCAGCGGCGAAGTACATCAGTATATAGCTAAGGCGTGCTAACTAG
Source organism: Amblyomma americanum (assembly GCF_052857255.1). Lineage (NCBI taxonomy): Eukaryota > Metazoa > Arthropoda > Arachnida > Ixodida > Ixodidae > Amblyomma > Amblyomma americanum. The sequence goes on from NC_135497.1 coordinate 258,834,667, forward strand.
CAGGAAGGTTAACTAATATTGAATAGTTAACTTTTTAACTATTGCTGTTATGCTCCTACGCCTATCCCTAAGTAATACCCATACAAGATTTAAGAATTTTGAAAACGCGGTTACCTTCGGCGCTGTGACCCAACAAATTTTGACTACATCATGCCAAAATACATGCGCTTTCGAGAAGCTTGCAGGTAAAGCAACCTCTCCAGTGCAAGTAGCTCGTGGAAATAGCCAAAATTCGTTGGACCACAGCGCCGAGGCTAATCGTGTTCTCGAAATTCTAAAAACTGATATGGATATTATTTACGGTGGGCTACACGCGCCTGAATAATTAAGAAGCCTATCAGTAATAGTTACAACGTTAACTATTAAATATTAGTTAACCTGCCTGCTAGTTACCACGTCTTAGCTGTATGCTGGTGTACTTCACCGCTGGCAATGCTACGTCGAAACGAACGCTCTTCTATTTCAAAAAGTATATTTTTAAAAATTGCGTAAAATTTCAGGTGAAATATGTTGTATAATGGGCGCCTAACGGCAACAGTGGAGAAGTTCATTATTAGATTTCAGTTAAACAACTTGCTTGCTAACTAGTCTTAGGAGGTTTCTGATGCACCGTCTGTGAAAATACTGTGCTGAACAAAAGAAAAAAAAACCGCTCGTTTTACTCAAAGAACCTGTTTTAAAAAGTTAATAACAGTCCTTGATGGAAGACTCTATGTATACATAGCTCACTTCAGCGCAACCTTTCTTAAGCCTTGCCACAAGATACTCCTTTTGATTTGGTTCGCTTGTGGTTCCTCGGGTACGACTAGTTCGCTCGGATATTTCGAATCCTTTGCCTTATGAAGGCCCTTTGACCGAATAAAGCCGTGTCGTGCTTACAGATCGTGTATCGTGCTGCGGGATTCCGTGGCGTGCTTGTGAACGAAACCGCTCTTATTCTATGCAGCGAATAGAGAGTAAACACAACCTTAACTTCACCAATGGACTATTAATAAAGGAATAGTGCAAAGGGGGGAGGGGGAGGCGATGACATGCATGCAGAAATTGAAGACATGCTTGTGTAACTGCGTAGACACCTGTAAACAAGTAGCTGGCCCATACAAGTGTGCTGCCAAGAGGCAAACTTCTTGTTTATTTGTTTGCTTGCTTGAACAAATCCCAACTGGTTAAACAGCGCTCGCACTTTTAAAAAGTCGCAAACCAAAAACTTCATTGAGCCCCTACTGTATACCTTTTTTTTCGTAAGTGCGCAAGCCCAGAATTGCTGCTTTAATGTACATGTATGCCTCGCAAGGAAACGGTGGCACTAACCACGGCTGCTGTCGCAAACGCATTATTATCTTGCAAGGCCTGTTTTTGCACTCCTTGAAATAATGCTTGCATGAACTACTGAGCTGCCACTTCACACGCCGCGTGAAGTTGTCTTCGGGTATTGGAGCTAGAAAATGCGATTAAAGTATGTCACTGTGGCATGAACAAATGGTTTTCTGCACGCACAACCGGCTCCAGGGAACCCCGAGTCGTTGCGTGCGCTGGACTTATCTCCGTATGGACCGCTGCGTCGCCGAGAGAGACGCTGGGAGTAGTGACAATTGAAATTTCCGTGTATATATTTTATTTTATTTATTTATGTGCATACTGCAGACCATGGTTAGGTCCAAGCAGGAAGGGCAGGTGCACAAAAAGCAAAAGTATAGCAACAAAAATACAACAATACAGCAAAGATAATGTAGTAAAACAACAATACAGCAATGCAAGACAAAGCAGAAAAAAATACATAATACGCAATATCAAAGATGGCTGAGGAACGCGTCTGTTTTTCAGGATTGATTTGGTACGGTTAATGAGTTCCAGTCAGATATAGTGCGTGGGAAAAAGGAAAACTTGAACGAGTTAGTCCGGGCAAAATATGGTTTTAAAAGAGCTTTGTGATAGTGTCGTGTATTCCGTGTTGGCATTGGGGAAAGATAAGCAGAAGGGTCGAGTCTGAGTTTATTATTAAGAAGTAATGAAAGAAAATCTAAACGAAAATTTCGTCTTCTTACCTGTAGTTCTTCAATACCGTTAGCACGCATCAAGTCTGAGGGGGAGTCAGTGGGTAGATATTTTGAATATATGAATCTAATTGCTTTCCTGCGTTCTTTATTATTTTTTTCAATGTTGCCTCCTTACGTTTAAATACTTTAGATGCACTATGCTTTGCGTACTTAAATATGCGGAGAACGGTTTATTTTTCTGTTTTTTGCATCCTTCTTGCTGTAATTTTGAAGTGTCTTACTTTTTTTTTGCAAAATTAAGGGTACAGTAAAAAAAAAAAAACGTGGGACAATTTTCAAATCTTCTATCTCTGAACGCCTTCCTACTGCCCTAGCCGCGAAGATATGACGATGCTTAGCAGTTTTTGCTGTTTATTTACATCTTCCACTGCGCGCTGTCGTCTGCTATGTTATTTTGTGGTCCAGGAAAAGCACCTTGCGCACTAAAGAATACATTTCTCTTTGAACAGGCAGGTGCAAGGTGATAAAAAACAGCATACCCATCTAAAAGGAATGCAATTGTAAAAACATTAATAATAAGTCCAGACCACTAAAACAAAAAAGAGAACGCTAGGTAGAATGCATGTGGATGTGGCCAGTCAGAACATAATTAATTCATAAAAGTATTCAAGATCATTTCACTTTCATTGTAATTCCTTTCCAACAACGTTGCTGCACCAGCTTTGTACTACGTTTCATTGAAGCTGGTATAATTAAATTAGCGTTGGTAGAGGCATCAAAATTTTACAACAACTTTTTTATACAGAAACCACTTATTCCGGAAAACACCTCTCTAACAAGGTCTTAAGCGCAATTTTTGAAAACCTGTTAGAATGTTCACGGATATAAATTTACTTGCACATATGCAAACGCTAGATTAACGCAAACGATAAATTCCGCTCTCCAATACTTCGGTAAGTTGTCAGCACCTAGTGATTCGGCTGGCCGAGGACAGGGGCTACCTTGCATTTTACACTGCGAACCCTTTCTCGTTCTTATGCACACGGGCGTTTTTTTTTAATTTTTTAAAATTGGTTCTTGGGGAAAGGAAATGGCGCAGTATCTGTCTCATATATCGTTGGACACCTGAACCGCGCCGTAAGGGAAGGGATAAAGGAGGGAGTGAAAGAAGAAAGGAAGAGAGAATGCCGTAGTGGAGGGCTCAGGAATAATTTCGACCACCTGGGGATCTTTAACGTGCACTGACATCGCACAGCACACGGGCGCCTTAGCGTTTTTCCTCCATAAAAACGCAGCCGCCGCGGTTGGGTTCGAACCCGGGAACTCTGGATCAGTAGTCGAACGCCCGAACCACTGAGCCACCGCGGCGGGTACACGGGCGTTTGCCTGCGTCATTTTTTGGGGGAAACTCTCATCTGAAAGCTCAGAGCACAATCCACCCCCTGTGAAGGGCTCTTCTCCGAAAAAACAGTTGCACTCGGGAAAAGCACCCTTTAGCCGGGCAGGTAAAATATGTTCTCGAGTAAATATGCGTATCAGCTCTGTATACGCTTCGGCAATTGCAGCAAAATTTTCAGTGACTATCTGCCTTCGGCTCTACTTTCCTCAATAAGTTAATTCATTTATGTGGGTAAGACGTACAACACGCTCCCAGGAATAGCCCATACGGGCAACGCGAAGGAACTCCGGAAGAATAAACACACCGAGCCTCGTTTACTAATTCTGTCTCTTTTATCAAAGCGGCTAAAGTCGTGATGCAAAAAGGCGGGTTAGAGAAACGCCATCGCTTTCGAAGGCCAGAACAATACTTGTACAAACACTTCTAGAGATCCATACTTGGACACTTTGTCGGACTACCGGTTTATCATTGCTTTATTTTTTTTCACCCACAAAAATACCCCACGAAACCTTTTCCAGAGACAGCTGCTGGCTCACACTAACATTATTTTACCTGAACATACAGATGCAACAATATAATTGCTTCCTTTGCACTTCCGGACTGAAAATGAAAGAAAAGAAGCCCTGTGTTCTGCGTTTAAATTTCTGCGCATAAAACACAAACGCGGTTTCTCCTCGTAGGCATTCAAGCAGCAGTTCTGTTCGATCTCAAGGCTTTTATTAGTATACATTAACTGCCACGCACGCTCGCATTCATCGTTTAAATGCGCAGGCAGATCCGAGAAGAAAAATTAGGTGCGGTTTAACTACTGCTGAACCTGGTTAGAGAGCGAAAGCTGTGGTTTATCGGGCAAGTAGACGCGGCTTGGCGTCTGTTACGTTGAGTGCGTTCCGCACACTGGATAGGCAATGCGCCCACACTGCCAGGTAGCGGTTAAATTAATGGTTGATCGCGAGAGGTTGCGCACCCAATGAACTCTGCGGCCTATTGCTGCATTGCCGCGTGTCTGCCACAACTTTGTCAGCGCTAACGCATGCAGCCTAAATATCTCTCTCACCAGCGCCACGTACCTCAAAGCGCGATTGAGGAGTCCACTGGCCGAGGGAGCCAGTTATGCGCCTTCCTTTTCTCAAAATCATCCAAGTCTAGAACGTTGTCAACGCCAACGCCAATGAACACAATGAACGCCGACGATCTATAGCTCCAGTGCCCCGTTTATGGCACAACGTTGTGAATGCCAACGCATGCAGCGCACATGTGTCACTACCGCCACGTAGCATAAAGCGCGACTGAGGTATCCACTGTCTCGGGGACCAGTTATGCGCCTCTTCTTTGCTTCCGAAGAAAATTGAAGATTGGTTTTTAATGCCAAAGTAGAAGACTGGGCGAGTTGGTATGTACTCATACTGAAAAACAGCGCACACAATACAGGGACGAAGATGTGCCCTTCCGCATGATGTGTGCCGTGTGCTCGAACTGGGACCTAAGTTCGCTGTCAGCGCTCGTGTTGTAGTGTCTTTTCTTCGTCCCTGTATTGTGTGCGCTGTTTTTCAGTATGGTTTTTAATATTGCTTTTGAAGAAAGGGAGTGACGCTGTAACCGTACCGCGTATATCAGTGGACACCCGAACCGTGCCGTAAAGAAGGGATAAACGTGGTTGGGCTGAAGGTCGGCTCAAAGTCAAAATCCGGCGTACACGAAACACACTACAGCTAGCCCAGTGAAACTTTCGCTTCAAATGGGTTTGTTTGCTGAGCGTTTCATGAAAAACAAAGGCAGCCGCCGATTGCGGAAATATTTTTTCCACTTGATCTTTTACCTCTCTATCCTCTCATCACCTTCCTGTGGTGCAGTTAAGTCACTCGGGCCTTATTACTATTCACGTAACGTCACCTCTTACTGCTCCCGCTCCCATCACTCGTTGTTGTTTTTTTAATTACAAATATCTCCCCTTTACACATTTGAGCCATGGCCATATATTAAGGTATGCACAAAAATTGTAAACTGCAGTGAAAAGTTCGATCCCTTGTGAGCATTATCTACGTGATGCAGTTGAAGAGCATCCTGAGCTTTCAGGCAAGGACGCAAAAAAAAAAAATCTTAGTTGAGCTGTGTGGCTGGGCGAAATAAATGTCATGAGCCTTTGTTTTTTCTCTATCGCTCTCAAAACTTCAGTTGTCATCAAAAGTGCGTCCTGGCCAGATATGATCAGTGGACCGTTCAATCCTAGCCCGAAAGACCGGACCATGCTAGATATTCAAGTCATTTATTGAAAAGTCCGACTGCGTAATCAACTCTACAACCGTGCGACTGTTCATGTGAAGACGACTCTAGCATTTATGATTAAAACGTTAAGAAGTGCTTTGCCGGCGTCTGTGAATTGCTTTGTTCATCAAGCTGTGGAGTGGTGGCATCGTGTCACGTTGGAAAGAAAATTTGTGCCCAAGGTTCTATCTCGTGTTACCATGATGAAAACCGTGCTGTCACTCTTGCATGTAATGCGTTGAAATGAAACAACGAGTTTATACCCAGTATTTTCTTTCTGTAAATTGCAAGCACCTAAAAAAAAAGCAGCACACCGAATAGCGCAATAACAGAGCGAGCTCAAACCGTAAGGTGGCTATACTCACATGTAAGCACAGCACGCAGTGGATTGTGATGCCAGACTTACCTGCGAAAACAAAAAGACAGACACATAAAGTTCAACTCTATTGCCATCAAACCAAAAGCAGTACGTTATGAAGAGTGCTGGCACTTATGCAGTCAATGATTACTTACTAATTGATTGTTTTTGCACACACGTGATAGCGCTTTCCGCCGAGTAGATTTGATGGTACGATTGAAGTGTATTACAGAGAAACTCTTCAAAAGTCAGTTGAGCCAACTGCTGAAAACTAATTTTCAAATTGCGAGCGAGAACTGCGCTCTTGGCACCACTTACGGTGGCGGTCATTCCAGGATGTGTGGCGACATAGTGTCGACACCGTTGTTTGGATTACTTTTGCACGCACGTTTTTAAAGCACACGGTGACAGCCGCTCACGCATCGCATCACATGTCTTCACAGAAAGGCAGCCACCTCGCTGGAGATTCGCAGAATCGTTTGCGACATGGTAGGATTGGGAAGTTGATTTACGTGAAATTGAATACCGCGGATATAATGAAAAGCAACTGCCTTCCCGAACACATGTCGGCGCCATGGCCGCGTTCTTCAAAACACAGCGCGTTTAATACTCCGTCGGGGCTGGAACGCCCTATTTCCATATCACGCTCATTAACTACGCTCGCGTGCGCACAGAGGACTTTTTTGAGCGATTCCGGCCGTTCCATTAGAATGCATGCCGCCTGACAGACGGCTGTCTGCGAAAGGTCGGCTACGAGCGGCAGCCATCTCCCCATTCTCGGCAGGCATACAAAGCAGCAGCTGAGTGAAATCGCTCCAGCGGTGCGCAGTAACGTGCGCAGAAGGGTTTTAATATCGGATTCAGTGTTGCGTTGGTCGCGGCTGCAAAAGGAAAGGGGAAAAATACAGTTAATAGCTCTTTTGAAGAAACAGGGCATATGGCAGAATGCAAGGAAGTTTCCCTTCACAGAACGCTCTGCTGACCGTTGCATTCCCCGAGCGCCTAATGAGCGTTCTCGCATTGTACTCGTTCGGCAGAACGCTGGAGGCCCAAACGCCGCTCAACACTGAAGCGTGAACCTCAACGAAGTCTGTCATTTGGCTTCCCATTGAGCCTGCTTGAGCAGACGGTCGTGTGCGCGGCTTCACTGGCACGCCACTTCACGGAATCCCTGACAAAATCAGCATTTTTCGTTGACTGTGCGCAAACAATTGGTTTTGCGCCTTGCCTGTGGTCTGGTATTAGCGAAATACTGCTGCGCATACGACAGCTGTAGTGCAAGATGGCAACTAGAAATACAAAACTGCTTTTATAGGGAGGCTTCGCTGCGCGCTGGTTAAGTCCAGGTGGTAAAAATTAATCCTGAGCACTAAACTACAGCGCCTCTCTTAGTCCAGTCGCTTACGTTCTTAAACCTCTCCAATGAGCACTGAAGATCTAGCGCATGCGGCCCTAGCTTCAGCTCCAGCTCCGGCGGCGAAGCGCGGATATTATGCACATTTAGAAGCACAGCCAACGTACGCATGATGTTCATGGCTCAGTGCTTTCAGCGTCGAGCTCGAGTTTCCAGAAACGCGACTTTGATGCTACGCTGAGAATGTGTCAGTGAGATATTTCTCCTCTAAAACAAGAGTCAGCGTGACATGCTGATGCATTTCCGCTGCAGCCGGTCGAGCAGCGCATTGTGAGCTTCAGTAGGCGACATGCACTGAGAGAAGGACGTTAAAGCCCTGCACAAACTCCACCCTTTTCTTGGCGGCCTTTACTGGGTCGTACAGCGACCGTCACAGTGGGTGGAAATGAGGAGCACACAATAACGATGACATCGTGCGCGACTTAAGATGCAGTAGAGCAAGTGCTTTCGCGAGGAACAGATTGCATAGAAGAAACAGTCGTGAAATCCACGGCAATGTGCGGAGCAAAGTGCCGACGCATCGTCTTTTTAGTCCCAAGTAGACGTCCACTACCGGGACTGCGAACCTATTCTACATTCAGGGTTTTTTTTATTTGCGTATTTTCCGCACCTTCGGTCCGAAAGAAAAGACGTCCCAGCCAGCCTACGGTGACCATTACCTTAATGGCTATCCTCGTCATCCACACTATGGAGGTAGGATGCGGGTGACGGCGAAAGAAGGAGATATTGTCCCGGAGGAAATTCTTTTTCGCAATTATGAGTTCTATGCAGGAACGCTTCAGCAGAGTTGATTGGGGCGTAAAGCAGCAGCAGCGCGACATCAAAGAAAGCCGCTTTATGACGCTGCAGTTCATCGCTGCCGACAAATGTTGGGGGAAAGATGAAGAGAAAACTGAAAAAAAAAGAAATATTCCAGCCGAGAGAGGAGAGAGGGAGAAAAAAAGCAAAGAAACAGCAAGCCACACGCGCACGCACACACGCAAGAACGTCTGGCCCTGCAGAGTTGGAAGGAACAGACGTAAAGACGCAATAAATCACCGTTTGATTAAATCCTGCACCGTGCGCGAGCGGAACTTCTTTGATTTTCCAATGCGGGCGGATGTTTCGGACAGATTCGTTTCTTCGCGTGCTCCTGGCGTCGTCCTTGATTGAGAGCGACTGAAGAAAAAGAGCTACCTATATAATAATAATAATAATGATAATAGCAATAATAATCATATTGGGTCCATTATTTTCGGGGCGGAAGAAATATGATGAGCGCTTTCCCCTTTTTGTATCCCCATTAACGTTCCTTACGGTGTGGAGGAGGAGAGAGAGAGAAAAAAACGCGGGAAGATGTACGACATTGAAAACGATATTTTGGTAGCTGATGACAACGCGAGGCCCGCCGCAGTCGGCTGAGCTTTCACAGGGGAAAAAAAAAAAGATCACGACGCACGGGACTAAACTTGAAACATAACGCCATATTACTAACTACAGTGGAGCCATCACTTGCCAGGAAAAACCGCAATGAACACAGCTCAGTTTCGTTTGCAATAGCAAGAATAAAAGAAACGTACCCACGGCGAAATCAGAGACTATGTACGATGAAAGCTAGCTCGAAGAATGCCGAAAATTATTTAGGGAAGAATGTACGGAAAAGGATGTAATCTTATTTTTCGCACGAACAAAGCATCACGTCGGCACTACTGCTAGCTCGGCCGCTTCATTCAATATATATATATATATATATATATATATATATATATATATATATATATATATATATATATATATATATATATATATATATATATATATATATATATATATATATATATATATTAGATACTCGTCTGAAATAATCATGACTGATCCCGGTCGAAACGTCAGTAAACACTTGTTATGTTTTTAAGTGTGTGTCAGTCCACTTTACACACACACACACACACACACACACACACACACACACACACACACACACACACACACACACACACACACACACACACACACACACACACACACACACACACACACACACACACACACACACACACACACACACACACACACACACACACATATATATATATATATATATATATATATATATATATATATATATATATATATACACACACACACCTTCGCGCGGGTTCGATCCCGGCCGCGGCGGTCGAATAATTTTGATGGAGGCGAAATTCTAGAGGCCCGTGTATTGTGCGATGTCAGTGCACGTTAAAGAACCCCAGGTGGTCGAAATTTCCGGAGCCCTTCACTACGGCGTCTCTCATAGCCTGAGTCGCTTTGGGACGTTAAACCCTCATAAACCAAACCAAACACCTTCAGAGCGCTTTTACATGAACTATTGTAAGCTAATGAGGCAGAAGAGCCGTTAAGTGTCTTTACACGACTTTTCTGAAGCCAACGTGCACTACTTAGAGATAATGGGAACTGGAAATTTTTCTGATGTTATTTGGACGGGTCGCGTAAGGCATTGAGCCTGTATTTCTGAAAATTCTGAAAAGGTGATTTGGCTCGACTAGTATTGCCTATGTGAACAAACACGAGGCGCTCTATATTAACAAACATCGCTGAGCACACATGACTAACGGGTGCATTTCAAGGGCGAAATGCTCAGTGCACGATTCTCTCTATGATGACAGCTCTTCTTACGGCATGCGTATATGATTACATGGTGCTGTGTCATCCACGGGAAGGAATGTGCGGTCATACGATTCCATTAAAATTGTATTTTAGTCTGATCAGTTTTGCACTCCGTTAATGCTGAATACCTTCCCTGTCGCTCTAATAAGTCAGTTTGAACAGACGGATTATAAGAATCGAATATTTCAGAGTGAGCTTAAATTCGTTACATGCCTTCCATCTAGCGGTTACAAATAGAGAGCATAAGACGCGGTTGATTACTCTCAGAAAACAATGCGCGGAGAAGGCAACCTCATTGTTTTCGCTTTCCACCTGTACACACGATTATAAATCTACGTTCATATGTAAATTGGCACGTGGTTAATAAAATTGATGAGCATGAAAAAAATGGTAAGGTTTTAATGCAGTTAAACCGAGTATGGCATGCGAAAGCACCTGAGGCAACACCGCCTCAAAGGCAACAGCATGGAAGATGTTATCGACAGCCGCTATCGGCAGCCGCGCGTGGGGAGGGTGGGGGGGTGGAGGTGGTGCCGATCTCGCGCGTTGAGGTACCGGCTGCGCAAGGCCTCAGCCGCTGGCGCCCCGTCAAAGCTCAAAGGTTGAGGCTTCACACATACCTCAGGTTCTTCTGCTTTGCTAGTGAAGTAGCGCTTTCGGGCTAAATCGAAGCGAAAGTGGGGAAGACTTTCGAAGCTTTTTCTTAAAAAGCGGCGTGACAGCCGCTGCGGCTTGCTTACCTGTAGTGCTAAATAGAGTAAACTGAGCTTATAGTTCTCTCTTTAACCCGCTGTACAAGCGTCAGTGTGCGGGCGTCAATAGTCATTTTAAACTCACTACGAAGGCCGCGTCAACCACCTACCACTCCGCTTTAACGCCGGCCGATTTCACACGCCGTGACGGCGATTTTTATGCGAAGCATAATAGGGACACTACTTAGCTCAACCATAGCCCAGCCCGGTGCGGCCGCGACCACCACTGACCTTTAATGACACGCTTGGTGTGACGTCATAGCCTAACTCCTGCTCCTCCCGCTAGGGGCGCTGCAGCCGACCACGTGGTCTGACGTCACCACAGCTGAGGAGGAGACGGGGCTCAACTCGCGTAGTCGCCGCGCGGCCGCGACCACCAAGGCTAACTCCCGCTCCTCCCGCTAGGGGCGCTGCAGCCGAGCACGTGGTCCTGACGTCACGCCAGCTGAGGAGAGACGGGGCTCAACTCGGCGCGGTCGCCGCGCGGCCGCGACCACCAAGGCTAACTCCCGCTCCTCCCGCTAGGGGCGCTGCAGCCGAGCACGTGGTCTGACGTCACGCCTCTTTAATCTATGCAATACTTAGATATTACCAAGTATATCCAAGCATTACCAAGCATAAACCAAGTGTATCCAAGCATTACCAAGTGTCACCAGGCTATACCCTTTCACAAATCTATTATGCTTCGCATCCTAGGCTTAACCTTAGCTAAGCCAGGCCATTTTTTCCTTGCATCTTTATTCCTTTGCACGAACGAAAGACTAGGACACACAAGCTTGCCACCATCGACAAACAAGCGCAAGTTTTTGTCGAAACTTTAAAACAAACACGATTCAACCTAGGCTTCTCTTAGAAAGAGTAATCCGTAACGCCACTATACTGGATTACTATAGCGCCCCCTTTAGGACTTGACAATCGACACATATCCTGAACTTACGCACTAGGTTGATTCCGCGCCTCCAAATTTAGAGCTTGTACAAGCACTGCATTTTCCGTCCATTTCCGTGTGCCACGAACAGTATTCAGCGCCGGTGTGTCGCATGAAAACTAGTGAGGCCGCACGCCGATACATCATTGGACGACAGCAGGTCTCCTTGTGAGCGTGCTCACCTTTTGTTGCTATTCGGTAAATAAATAAATAAAAAAGCAGTTATAATATGTCTCTTTTGCGACTTATCGATCAGCCATGTTACGTTTCGTGGTTGAAAAGAATTTTCTCGGCTGAAAATAAAGCAAGAAGCAGACTGAGAAGTTCTAGACGGAAGGTCAAGAAGGCCATGAAGTCAGCGGTCATCGTTCCTCATTATTTTCTAACTCAAATGTTTAGCCGCAACCCGACCAGCTACGAAGCACGGAAATAACTTTGGGCTACACGACAAATAATGAAAAAGGAGCACTTCACGAAGGCCAGTAAGCGCAGACGCTGAGACTGCGCCCAACTTGTGTGCGGGTTGAGAAAAATCAAATAACGGTACCGGACGGGATGCTCACATAATCGCGCCATTCCCTCTACCAAACCAAACTGCAAAGTGTCAAGGCAACTCAGAACCCTTACGGTCAGCTATTCTAAGACGCCACGGTAGTGCTCTCAGAGGATAAAAATGCCAGCAACCTTTTGAAAGCTTGTTTCACCTTCAGGGCATTCGATTCCGTGCCTCTTCTTCTCTAAGTAATCACATGAGCGCTCGAAGATCCTCCAAGTCAGCAGGCAGTCGAGTCTTTTGATCACCGTCACAACAAAGAGTGCTGTCAGTGTCTTGCTAAGGACGCACGTCCGGCTGGAGAAGGAGATGCGAAATGGCGTCCTTCGTTTCGAAGCCAATAACTTGCTCAAACATATCACGGTCTCGGTAAGCAAACTTCAGAAACCGTTCCAGTTCACAGAACAAAGTGAGTCCACATGCTTTCGTTTATAAGTGCATGAAGTCGTGAGCTCACTGCCAAAGTAAGATATCGCTGTTTGACTTGTGAACTTATCGGACACGGGTCTCTCAACAACACATGAGTTATTTTATCATCTCTTACTAGTTTATTCACAATGTAGGAGAGCGGGTGTTAAAGTGTTACAGGTCTCCTGTGCTTCCTTATGGTTGACGTTGGTAAGCTCTGTGAGGGGCCTCTAATGCAGGGTTCGCTCAGTGAGTGTACTTTCCTGTCAATATTCATTAAGCTTCAAAAGAGTAGATTAGTGGCGCACGCGTTCAGGCATACGGCTTGTGAGGTAAACAATAAGCAAATTTTGTTGTTTTCACGCTCTGCCCAGTTTTTTTGCGTTTCAGTGCTGGCTAAATTAAATGCATTGAACCATAGCTGCTCGCATCTGAGTGACGGCCAGCTCAACTGCAAAACTCGGCTTCCGCATCCTGTACGGACTTATACAGGGTTTCAAATTCCGATATTCAATCCTCGAAGAACTCGTTTACGATAACAGGCTTTCTTAATCTTAACCCACTTGCATACCGACAGATTCGCAGATTAGCGATATCCGCAACAATTTTATGGTCGATTTATCGATCCAGGCTTAGTCAGGTCAATGCTGCGCAGTGAGGACGGGCGAGATGCGCGAAAAAGAAAACCCACTCGTGCTTGCAACGCAACCGACGTGCTCCGTTCCTTCTTTTTATTCTTTATCGCACGTGGAAGCAGGCGTCCCCAACCCGTCAATTTAACTGCTGGATATATGCCTCAAAATCGGCAGTCCCCCTTACTCCCCGCGCCATGGCCGCGCTGGTGTGTTACAATTACTCGCAGTGTGCGCGAAGTAAAGCCCCAGCCGCGTCGGAAGGGGCATAAAAAGGAAGCACGAAATGTAATTGCCCAAGGGATATGGATCCTGATACGTCAGGATTCCGCTTATATGTTCACCACTTTCGGGCCCGCAAATCCACACGGGACCGACAGCGTGCGTTACGCGCACGAGTGGTTCAGGGGACGACCACTGCTTCCAGCCATGAAAGTCGCCATAGGAAAATTCCTCGTACAGGTCCGAGACGATACAAGCACAGCTACACAAATGAGCACCCGGACGTGAGAAGGGACGTCAGAGCGATAACTGCGCACCTCTCCCGAACACACACACACACACACGCACTCACAGACACACACACACGAAAGCTTGCACGTCACGCGTCCCCCTACCTCTTTTCTTCGCTCCTTGCGCGCACGTTTTTAGCGGCAGCTTAAAGAAGGGCCGTGCTTCGCGCTTCGGTGGGCAGCCGCTCGGGAAGAGCTGCGTACTCCCCCCCCCCCCCCCCCCCCCCCCCCCCGCTCCCCTTCCGCCTCTTCCTCAGCGCTCTCGGCCCTTCGGGAACGGCAACCAGCGAGACAGCGACGTCCCGCCAGGGTGGAAAGGGACGGCGCTATCGGATTTATATCTATTGTGCAGGGCCGCGCCTGACACTTTAAATTACGTCCTGAATTATACAAACACTTCCGGAAGCTTTCCTGGCACTTATTACCATTCGGAAGCTGCCGGGAGCCCCTGGAAGGAAGCCTCGCCGCTCGCCACCCGACTCGGTGCCAAGCGAGAGGCAGGACGTCGACCGGAATCTCTGTTATCGCGTCGTTGGTGAATTAATTTCAGCACGAAGAAAAAACAAAAAAGGCAGATCAATACAACGAAATAAACTGCCTCGCAGTGGGAAAAAAAACCGCTTGCGCGAGATATGTGCACTCAAGTGCATTAAGATACGTGTCGAGCCTGGCGCTTGATGTAGGCGTGGGAATATTATTCGACCACAGCGTTCACATCGAATTCTGCCGTATGGACTTGTCGCTCCTTTTATGCTTTTTGCTCGCTTTCGATCTTTCGAAAGTAGTGGAGTGAAACGTGATGAAAAAAGATTTAGGAGCAAGGTGAAGCTGTGAAACCTATTTAAGCGCAAAACAATTGACATCTTTCTAAGAACACTGCTCTTTTACGTTCCGAGAATTACGGTCCGTAACTAAGTGCTGTCATAGTGGATATTGTCTCCTAGCTTAAGAAAGTCGAAAAAAAAAACAGAGTCTGCTTTTCAGAGGGAGCGAGAGAGAGCGAGAGAGAGAGAGAGAGAGAGAGAGAGAGAGAGAGAGAGAGAGAGAGAGAGAGAGAGAGGAGAGAGAGATAGACTGGAAAAGGAGAAAGTTGTAACCTGGGGGAAAAAGACCGGATGGAAAGAAAGAAATCTCGCAGTGAAGAGGGCAGAGAGAGCGGACAAGAGATTGATACTGCTGCCTAGACCCCATTTGCGCAAATGCACAGGTACTTGGAATTCTGCAGCACTTTTTAGCGCCTGTAGATTTACCGCGCAGTATTTTTTTTAATATAGCCTAATATAGCGTGAAATGTCCAGCGCGAATCTATGAAGAGGTTTTGTGATTCTTGCGCGAGGCTTCTGTTGCCATCGTGTGTCTGACTGGTTCCGCTCGTATTAACTGGAACTGGTTGCTATCCCGATATCGTAGACTTCTACGTACGTAGAAGTGTTTAAGTGGGTGGTGGAAGCCCAGAAGGCGATCCCTTGTTAGGTAATTGTCAATGGCTTCATTGAAGTCGATTTGCGGACGTCTGCGCCCAATGAAAAGGGTAACAACGAAAATAGCAAAAACAATTAATCTTTTTTTTTTCGAAGCAGAAACAACAGATGCTTTTTGCTACGACAGCACCGATTGTATTAATCAGCACGTTCACATACACTTTTATGCACGGATTGCACGTCTGCCTTCTGTTGACTATGTACCGGGCGCGGAGAATCCTGCAAATAATTTTTTTTTTTCAGCCACAATTGAGTACAGCGGATTATACACAGTGCGGACTGTATACCAGAAATTACGGTACCTTTCTCCGAATCATCTACAAATGTGCCACGCACTACGCATTCCTTGATTAAGCAGTGCGGCATTCGCAGCCTACAGCAGAAGCGTATTATTCCTAAAGACCAACAGTAACCTCACTGTAAGCCTAAAAGAAATTGATAAGCACAACGGCTTAGCGCATTAATCAGTAAGAGCTGATTAATGCGTTAAGCCGTTGATAAGCTGATAAATCAAGAGCTGATAAATCAATAACATCATTACGAAAACAGCATTACACAAAAGAAATAATAAAAAACAGCGGATAATAATAAACAGCGGCTAATAGGGCCGTGGCGCCGCCGCCATGGCCCGAAGGCGGCTGGCAAGAAGGCGCGCGTCGCGAAGCTCTCGGGTTTGCTGAGAGCGCTCGCTGTGTGAACATCCCCGGGGTTTGGGCCACTGGCGCAGCCCGTGCAGTATACTGTAGCCTCGTAGGCCTCAAACGCCCCTGAGAGGCTGCCACCCTCCCCCTCTCTCATCTGCTTTCAGTGTCCTCACAAAAGTTTCTCCCAGAACGCTCCTCATAAACCGCAAGCGACACAGTTTCCTGCTGTAAAAAAAATGAAAGGCGAGTCACAATTCCTTCAGCGACGAGAAAAGCAGTTGAAAATGATATTACAATTTCTAGTGCGCAATGAGTTTTCTGTCGTTATTTTCAACTTGGATAAATGTTTCCTATAGTCGCGACAGAACAATTTTTCTTTCGAGGACTTAAGATTGTAGAATATTACAGATAGTAGTGTCACTAAGGCGCGAGAACTTCTATCGTGCGACACTCTTTTTATTTCAAATGCTAGGAAAAGCCATGTTGTTATGGCGCAAAAATTTTCTTTGGACTGAACGGAAACTATACTTTCTTAATGTGCATGCAGCGAATAAAATTTTCTGCTATTCAATAGGTAGCGATGATTTTCACACGAGTGGCGTTCTCCTGTTTTTGCACACAAATGTTTACGCTAATCACATCAGTTTACTGGTTGCATGAACGCACCAAGCTGAAAAAAAAAAACGCGAGAAAAAGACTTTCTTTTTAATGCAGGAAGGGGGAGGGGGTGGGCGGTTGATTACTTAACAAAGGCTTCGAATAATCACGTACAACTATCTTTTCACGACAAATTCATCCCCATTTTGGACATCAGCATTCACAGCGCTTGCAGCAAAGGCACCAAATTACCGTGGAATTTAATAGCCTTCTAGACGTGCGTTGTTTGTAATACCACATGTCACGGCTGGTATAAATGCCACACGTATACCCACCGCGGGGTTTCAGAGGCTACGGCGTTCAGGTGGTGAGCCCATGGGCGCGGAACGGAATCTCAGCCCCGGTGGCCGAATTTTGGTGAAGATGACATGAAGCAATAAAAGCCCGTATGCGGTGCGATATCAGTGAATGCTAAAGAACCCCAGGCGGTCGAAATTAATCCGGAGCCATTCACTACGGCCTCCCCCATAACCCATGTGCAGCCTTTGGCCGTAAAACCTCACATACCATACCATACCATACCATACCGTACCACATGATACCATGCCATGTCATGTCATGTCATGCCATGTCATGCCGTGCTGTGCCATGCAATGCCGTGCTGTGCCATGCAATGCCATGCCGTACCGTACCGTACCGCACCGCACCGCACCGTACCATGCCATGCCATGCCATAGCGTACCGTAACACAGCATACCAAACCAAACGTCACAAGTAAAATTAACGTGTATAAAGACACTATATCCTGAAGTTGTTTAGAAGAGCAAGATATGGGAGCACTCAAAACAAACCGTCCAAGAAAAATGGCGAACGGGAATGGCGTTGGCGAATAAAACTCTATCGATGAAAGATGCGAGAAATCTTGTGTCCGTTCCGCCCCAGCGAAGGACACCCGTGGCGTTCCCCGCTAAGGGGTCTGCACGACCTTGGCCTTCAGCGCCCCAACCGGTCAGAAGGAATGGCTAGATGCGCTACGTCGGAGGCGACGAGAAACGGCGTCAATCTGTTTTCAAACAAATCTTATTGTGAATCATCAGGAGCAAGTCAGAAGCCAACAGTGGCGAAGTTCCGAAGTAGAGAGCAGCATTCTTCTCTCAACAGGGGACCACCGCCCATATATACTGTAACTTGATGTTACGGCTGCCGTCAGCTAATCAGGGGTCTCCTTCGTGCAGTAATTCGGTTGTAAAATATTCCTGCATGGTCAAGCCTCAAGATGTTTTGCGTGTGTGCAGTGCATGCATGCGCTTCCGACCAAACGCCTCGAGTCCTATTCAGCCCTGTGCACTCGGCCGCGCGCGCAGTGATCTGTGCCGCATCTTCCGCCAAACTCCACGATTTTATAGTGAAACAGGGCATGCTGTGTCAGCCCTAAAATAAGAAAGAACGGCGTTGCACCGAACAAAAAGGCTTTTCTCAAAAATGGCAGCTCATGTGGTGTTGCGCCTACGTCGCCTAGACGGCCGTGGATTGTCGAAAGTGAAGTCCATGACGTGTCCTCGCAGTCTCAGTGCGAGTGCAAGAGATCAATCTCGCTTTTAGTCCATCGCGCTCATTCAGCTTAATTTCAAAAAGCTGCCCGGACAGAAAGTTTGCGCAAACTTTCGCTGTTTGAAAGGTCTCTCAGTGGAAATGGCAGAGCAACTTACAATTGGATGCCCCCCCCCCGTCTATATATGACGATAAAGCTTTGCATCGCAGTTTCTATGATCTTGTACAGGCCGCGCCTTTTTGTCAAACACAGACGTTTTGCCTTTCTCCGAAATTCTTCTTTTAAGCTCCCAGTACTGATGCATTTTGTGTTCTTTTTTTATTGCGCCTCTCTTGACCGTTTTTTTTCTTTTATACTGGTGTCGCCTGTAAACTGGCTTGCCTTAACGCTTTGTGCGGCAGTAATGCTCTTTCTTGAAGGGCACACATAGGGAAGAAGCCTTTGAGAGGCAACTTCTTGCCGTTTTAGGTTGGGTAGCTTGTGCTTAATTTAAATTCTTCATTAATTTACATTAATTAATTTACATCATTCTCCCGGATTATCACTTTGCAGGTGGTCTAATTGGTGTTGAAGAATAAACGAGATATAAGGGCGAGACACCCAAGTAAAAGTCAGATAATAAATAATTGTTTCCTAGTAAAACTAAAATATATTTTTTTTATTTTGCACCTAATAAGGCGGAATGCATTGGTTGGAGGCAGAACCTTGCACACTAAACAAAACGTGGCAGGTTGTGTACAGCTCTCCCAAATGCGCAATAGACAGCCTCTAGTTCTTGCGGAAAACTTTAAATGTAGCGGTGTAATCCGTGCTGAGCCTAGACTATCCCAATGCTCGAATGCATGCGTGCTGACCAGCATCCTGCTGACAAAAGAACGATCGGTTTTTTAGAAAATGTACTTTTGTTCATGCGTGTGTTTTGTGCTGTCGCCCAGCACGGCGAGTAACGGCGCGCATTCGCTAAAGTACGACGCGTAATTCATGCTCGTCTTCTGTTGTGAAAGACCTCGCCTGTCGCCTCCGAAGGCGATCGCCGGCGGCACTTGTGGAAGGTTTCGTCAATGTCGATGCCATTGCGTCAGGTCACAGCAGCACACTTAGCGAGTGAAATGGCGAGTCAAAATGGTCGGTCCATACGACTGCTTTAACAATACTGAGGAAAAGGAATCGAATAAGCATCCTCACATGCGCTGCTCATTCCTCCTCCACCTCTCATTGCAGCTTCAATGGTAAAACAATCGTTCTTTGAATAGACACCAGATGGCGCCACCAGTATCACTTATACTAGAGGTGCTTGTTTGCAGACGCCGATGCTGCAGACGACGCGGATTTCTAGTTAATTCTCATCGAATCAGGCAAGCACACCATCAAAACGTCGTATTGAAACAGAAATGCTGCCGTACGCCATCTCTTTGCCAACTTTCACCAAGCGAGCGGTTTACCAAAGGGAAGTCTTTTACGGTGCGCGTTTAGTATTGGCACAGTCAGTAGGTGTACGGACCGAAACCGGACGGACAGAATTCGCGGAAAAAGAGATTCGCAAATGCATCCATTACATGTATTCCTGCATTAAAACTCTACAAAACTGACCGGTCCAAAGTCAGAGGTTCAGACCATGCCGCTGAGTAGGCTCGAGCTTATACTCAGCCTGCACCGGCTGAGAACAAACAACTACAGCTGTTCGTTTCCAGTGGAAAAGCTTCATTTTTCTCCCACTCCTCGGTGCACCAATCTTGTGCAGTCTAGCCGGGGCGCGCGGGAAATCACAAACAATGGGGGCCTCCGCGAGGCCCACGATTTCTTCTTGATATTGCCGCGCGCATTATTTACTTCACTTCTCCGCCCACTCCCAGTACTTAAAAAGAGGTATCATCTTCACACTGCGGCGCTAACACTCGGCGACGCAGCTGACGTTTCTGTGAGAAGAGGAAAAGGCCTTTTGGTTGCATGCAGAAAAGTGCACCGAGAGTTGTAAGCGGCCGAGAAGTTCGTTGAACTCCCTGCCTTAATTGCGTGGCGTTGTTTTGCGTGGGCGTGGTTTGTAATAAGTGACAGATGGCCTGTCTTGCGGACAACAGAAACGAGCACCGTGCACGGCGTTTGTCTTGGGAGCAGCAATTGCGCTGAAGCAAAGTTTTCCAAGAACTGCATTAAAGTAGTCCGCGTTTTTCATTCAGGCCGCGCTTGTTCTTTGCCAGTTAATCTTGTAATGTTCATTATGTGCGCTAAGCATTCTGAACAAAAATTAACCGCGCATGTCTGGCGGGCGTCACTTGCTGAAATGGAAATCACCCAATGCACCAGTCATAAAAACCTAACATTTAAGCATATGTTGGCTCCTTTTTTTCTTTTATGGGCGACAAATTGTTTGCCATATAGAAGAGGCAATGCAAATCTTCTGACACTACACCACAGCCGTCACGCCATCTCTCTACACCAGTTGCAGGAGCGAAACTGAACCCAGTGATAATCACTGCGACAAGGCCGCGCCGAAATTTTGCACCAAAGACTTGATTCACGTGTATTTGCGGATAGCAGGGAGTTACCCCAAAAGCAGAAGCACCCCGCCATAAAATCTTGTTTGACAAAATCATTAGGGCTCAAAAGTATAAAATGATACTTCACGCGCTACGCACCTGCTCTATTTATTTTTTTCTCCGTTCTTCGCGGCGTAAAATATGCGGAGTAATCAGTGCACAATTCACGTTGGAGGACGGCCTATGCGTGCGGAATGTATAATGAAGGAGAAGCGGCGAACAGAGGCGGGGGAGAGAGAGAGAGAGACTGAGGCCAGAAGGGGGAAGGGGCTAACAGGGGGTCGGGTGGGTAGAACTCAGCCGCGGCGGCCGCAGGAGCCAAGAGGCGGGCGTTTGGATTTTCGGGCATTCTAATCTTCGTACGGAGCCAGCGCGGAAGGCGACTAAACTACGTGCGCGCCGCAGGAGGGCGCCAGTACGGCAACGATCTGTTTTCATTTAATCGAGTTAAGCGCCAACGAGAAGCACGTGCACCTACGGCAAGTCTTAAGACAACAGACAGCGGGAGAGGGCAGCCCTTCTAAACAGCACCACCAACAATGTCCTCGTCGTCGTCCGGCGGCGGCGGCGGTAACGAAAAGCGCCGCGACAACGGAAACAGCGCTTGCGGAGAGGCAGATGTGCCTCGAGTAATTGCGTTAACTGGTGACCTCGCTCAACAAGCTGTTTGGTTTTCGCATTAGCCCGCTAATGCAACACGGACTGCCTGGAAAAGAAGCGAGGGAGGCATCGTGAGGAAGACGTGTTCCGTTCCTTCGCGACGCGCCCTCCCGATCGCTCTCGAGGAGGGCGCGCTTTTTCCTCGCGGCTCACCTGCTGCGGGAAGGGGGAGCGAAGCCGTGATCGCCATTCAAAAGCGGCCCGAAAACGCTCAACCTGTCCGTGTGCGGTAACAAGAGCCGTTACGGCGCCCCGGGCGCGAATGACGGCCCGGTCCGTCATTCCGGGAGCGCGCGCCTCCAATTAGGGGCACAAGAAAGGAATCGTTGCCCTAATTAGAGCGCCTAGCACGTTCCGTATCCTCCACCGCCTCCACGGCTAAAAGGACTCATTCGCTCGCGCGCGTGACCGCTCTTTGAGGCGCTGCAGTGGAGACAGCAGCGGCAAACGTTTAGCTTTATAGTCCGATGTTGAGACGCTGCTTAAAGTTTTGTGCCGAAAAGCTTGCCGGGTCGCCGGGCACCCCTGCCCTGGTCGTCTCTTTCACCTTCTCCTGCGAAAAGTTGCGAGAGGATAAGCAAGATGCTTGTTCTGCGCGCCGGCTCGCGGTCTTGCTTTCTTGCTTACGCTACGGCTATGTGCTGACTCTCGTCCGGTGTTCGGTAGCTCCGTGTGCGCCATCCACAGCGTTGATGGAGTTCCTTTCTTCTTCGTGCACTTGTGGGTTCTGAAAAGTATCTTTCAAATTTTTTTTCTCTCACCGTCACCTTCGCACGCCTTCATTGCTTCGCGATGGTAGTACGGCCCTTTTCTTCCGCTCATACTAACGTACCTGCTTTTTATGTTTAGTAGTTGTCGGTATGCTACTATTTTTTTCGTACCATCGATCAACTATTAGGGGCCGGTTTTTTTCTTTCAAGAGAACTTCGACTTGCCGTTTCGGTCTAACGTCAGCTACGTGTCTAGGGCGCACCTGCGGCATGCTGTAAAACAGCTTCTGATAAAGTCGAGAGTTCGACGAAAACTCGTCTGGTCGGGGACAAACATGTTGACGAAGAAGAAGGAGCGCCGACCAAAGAAAACAAAAAACAAAAACAGACGTTTCGGCTCCCGTACGGGAGCCTTGTTCACATTGAAATGAAGCAAGCAGCTCAGTGGCATTACATATGCTTGAAAAGAGGGCGCAGGGAGCGTGCGTAGATTGGGTTCCAGGTTCCGACAAGAAATCTGCGCCATGCGTTGATAAATGTCAAAGACCCCCTTCCCAAAGAAAAATATCCTGGCGTAGTGTACAAGGTTCCTTGTTCCGACTGTGACTACGCATACATTGGCGAAACCGGAAATTTCGAGAGGCGGCTAAATTCTAGAACATAGTAACGATGTACGTAACAAAAAAGTGGATTCAAATACTATCGCCGAGCACGCAGTATTTACAGGCCATGACATCGACTGGGGTCGGGCACACGTGCTTTCAACGGAAAAGAAGCTATACCCTCGCCTGCACTTGGAATCATTAATCATCCAAACTACTAGTCACACCCTCAACCGCAACGATGGAAATCTTAACCCAATCTACGCACGCTCCCTGCGCCCTCTTTTCAAGCATATGTGATGCCACTGAGCTGCTTGCTTCATTTCAATGTGAACAAGGCTCCCGTACGGGAGCCGAAACGTCTGTTTTTGTTTTTTGTTTTCTTTGGTCGGCGCTCCTTCTTCTTCTTCAGCTTCTGATAACCTCGTGGTTTCGACTGTACTTCGCATGAAACACTAATCCCGCAGAAATGCGCAGCATCCAGTTTTATGCTCAAAAAGTGAAGGTACTAAATTATTTCAGCGTCTCCACACGCATGATGATCGCGTGGGTCGAAGAAAAAAACGGCCGTGGCTTAGCTTGGTTAAGCCTGGTGATTACGAAGCTTCTCGTTCTTCTTCCGTCTCCGTAGCTCGCTGATGCTTCCTCTTTGCATTCTGCCGAGCTGCCTTGTTCGTAGGCACCATCGTGACATCTGGCTGTATGACTGCCTTGGCGAGAGGAGCGGAGCTGTTTTATACAGCTGATGTGACGTCACTCTGACCGTAGCGCCCCTGGTGAGAGGAGCGGGAGTTAGGCCGCCGTTGGTGGCTACCGCCTCGCCTCGCGACGGCGTGAGATGGGGCCCCGTTTTTACACAGCTGGTGTGACGTCACTCTAGGTCACGTGGTGTGACGTCACGCAGCGAGGTCACGCTAAAGGTCAATGGTGCCTACCACCGCCTCGCCACGGAACGGGCTGAAGTGCGACCTAAAGTAGTATTTCTTCGCAATAAAAAACAACGACGATATTGGACTCGCGACGCACTTTCGCACCGTGAAATATGACTACACGAATGCCTCCACTTAGAAACCATCTTCGCTAGGCATTGCAGCTCGAAATTGAAAAAGAAAACCGACAGCCGAGAGGCCGGTCGCAGCTGCCAGTACGCACTCAAGCACTGAAATATTATTTCGGGCTTTGCCGTGAAGGCTTTCCGCGAGAACGCACTCGCACTTCGTGAAGCCGAGTAATAAAGTAATAAAAAAATAACCCAAACATAACTGTATTTTACGTGACAATGGATGCTTTCTATGCTAGTAGTTTTTGTTCTATCCCTGGATATGTCAAGAAGAAATGGATCACCCACTGTGTGCACTGCGCCATCGTTTTGTTTTCATTCCAATGTCAAACAGTTTGTCCCCGCCGTCCAAGTCCAGCTTCCTTGGGCATCACTTTTAATTGTGAGGCAATTAACTGCGGAATATTGTAAGATACTGTTCTGAACATAGCGATGGGAATGGTCTCACCTTCGGAAGCGTCGCAAAATCTTGCTTTTAAAGTTTGTCCTGCACTCGCGACGAGTAGTTAAGACTGCCATAGAAGACTGATGGGCTGTGTTTTTGGCAATAAATAGCAGAAAACTATAAGCATCCCGAGGAGGCATCTGCGGATATATTTATTGTTATGGTGCAATCTTACTATATGCGAAAAAACTCCCGTTTATAAAATACTTCCCCCTGAAAAAGAAAAAAACGCCTCTTCCAGAATTTTTGGTTGCTTCATACAATGGGCGCTGCGTCCGAAGCGCCAGCTCCTAGCTAATGGCAGCAGTAACTTGGATTCAGGCTTCCGTTTTTGAAATAGCTTGGCGGATGGTTCTACTCTCAACACGATTAGCCGTGCAGCCTGTCAGCTTTGTTATACTCTTTAACAAGGCTGACATTTGCGCTAGGTGGCCATGATGGCTGTACTCTGTGTCACGGTTTCTTGCCACTGAAATAGAAGCCATAGCTCGCGCCAGCGATGCAAGGGTTGAACTATCAAGGCATCTTGTATGTGGGCGCGCTTAGGGACTTTCTCGTACGCGTCAATTCGGCAATCGCACCAATAAGCCATGCAGCGATAAACGTTCCCAGACGATCACGGTATGTTCTTGCCCGCATGCAAGCTACTTTGAGATTTTAGCCACTTGTTCGGCGATGTCATGCGTAGCTTCCACAACGCTCCCATATAAGAGGTACCGAGCAAAGGAGCAGCTAAATCGAGGAGCAGGTAAGGAGCAGCAGCTCAGGAAGGTTACGCTCCGAACTCAGCGGCACACCGCGATAAGCGGACACACTTACGCCGAGCACTGGCGGAACTTACAGACCTCGACGTACCCCCTCGCCCAAAGAACGCCAGCCGGCATCGGTGCTTCCCGCGAGCGCCGCCAGGGGCACGGTGGCAATTTTCGAGCCGACGCCCGGATACTGGAGTCTCTGCAAAGCCACTAAAGTGCGTCGCGGCCAAGATCGTAACTTTCACGCGACCATCGGCGCTAAGCTTTATTTTTTTTCCCCTTGAGAGCGACGGCAGAGGCCGCTTTGTTATTTGATGGGGGCGCACTGGAACAAGATAACGCTAACTAGCCGAACGCTGGCTAACGCCGCGCATTGAGGCAGGCAAATATCTCCGGAAGGCAATCTCGGAAGAGAAAGGCATTTAAAGCGCAGTTAATGCCGAGGCCTACTATCGGCTGCCCGGCTCGGCTCTAATTACACAAAAAGCTGAGGCGCCGCCTATCTTGCTCGCGCTCTGGGCGCGTGCATGGGGCTTGGCGCGCCCACCGTGAAAAGGAGGGGTAGCGGGAGGGCGCTCCCCGAGGAGAGGCGAGGCGTTGGCCAGAGGCTGCTCGGAGCCCTCTCGGCATCCTTACGGCCTTCCGCGAAGCCGATAACACCGAGGGAGCTGTCATAGGTCGCACGCGCGGGGCCGCCTTTGTTCTCGGCTGACGCGCGCACTCTGTGCCCAGTCGGCGAGGGCGCGAGCCCGTCGAACGCACGGCGTTGATTCTTTCGCTGCGGCCAGAGAGGTCTTATCGCGTCGTCGTTGTGCGCGCGCTGGCGGCGGTGCCTCGGCGGGCCCGTTACGCGACGGCGTTGCGTTGTTGCGCGCGCTTTTCTCTCTCTGACCGCGCGCGTTCGCTCCTTCGCTTAAGCGGCAGGCAGCAGAGGGTCGTTTGTCTGCCGCGAAGAGGTGAGCTTTAATCGTGCAGCTCTCGATGTCTGCACGGAAATAAGCTGTAAAAATTTCAGACGTTTCTGCATCCAAACAGCGTGCGCATACGCGTGTGTATGTATGTCCTCGCCAAAGAAGACTGAACAAGCCGTTTACGCTCTCTTGTGTAGACAATGGGGACATTTTCTTTCTTTTGTAACGACATACGGCAAGCATGTAGGTCGTAGGCGCCTTTAGGAATGCGCACATACCGCCAGGCTCGCTTCTGGACCATTTGTTTCTAGGCAGTGTCGGTGGCTTTGCGTCGCCAGCGGTTCTAGCCTTTGGAAAGTGCGAGAAAGAATCGCCTTCGATCCTCCAGAACTTAATAGAGCTGGAGGCGCAACAAGAGTCCCACTGCGGGGTCCAACAGCAAACCCATTGACGTGTGTATTTGTCATCAGAGCTGCAGACACAGATAAGCAATAAAAAACAATGCTCACATTGTCATCACCCGAGGAGCTGAACACGTGAGTGCAGCCTATTCAAATTATAGAACATGGCATGATGATAATGAAAGTAGGACCGTTTCTATCTTCTCGGCTTAAATAGAAGTTCTTTCGTGATAGAATTATTTTTACTAAAGCGAACACTACACGAAGCTCAGAGTAAGTAGCTTTAGCCTCGCTCGTTCTGTTTTTAAACATGCACGAATCTTTCAGATACCCCTGCGTTTGCTTCTCTGCGTAGCATAGGGGTAATTTTCTTGAATATTTAGGTTTTCGTTTCACGGTGTTTATGTCGCAGAGCGATTCAGGCTATGAGGAACGCCGTAGTGGAGGGCTCCGGATAATTTTGACCACCTGGGGTTCCTGAATGCGCACTGACATCGCACTATAGTACACGGACATCTAGCATTTCGCCTCCATCGAAATGCGGCCGCCCCGCGGCTTTGCGGTCAGCAGCCGATCATTATAAGCACTGAGCCAGCTCAGCGGCTCTTTCCAGATTATTTCTGAGGTTATGTTCGAGAAGAGTATTTTTGTTGCCTTCAGGCTTTCAGCACTGAAGCCTCGATTGCTAAACAGCATACTTTACTCCGTTTTCAAGAATGTAGACTTTTTTTTATTTTCTTTGCAGGAATTATGCAAGCCGTTACGAAAACTTCAAGAGCGATCTACTTTATACATAGGCAAATGTGCTTTTAATATGATCGCCACTGCCACTAATCTCCCAAAATATAATATATCAAGGTCTTTTACAGCTACCCGATACAGTAATGATTATTTCTGAAAGAAGAATACCCAATCACTGCCTCACAGATTCAAACTATGCGAAATAAGACACGCAAACACAGTTGTGCTAAATAGTTAAGGAAATGCGAACTACAATATACTCGAACTACTTCTATAAATTTAATATGAATTGCCTTGTCAAATTATTCAAATACATCAAACACCGCGACAAAGCTCGAAACCTATTTCTGTTGAGTTTCGAACAGTTGTGTTATGTTCCGAGCAGTTGCAGACAGATGAAGCGCACATGGAGGCCCCATTTCGTCGAGAGTGCACCTCGAGTGTATCGTGAGTGCATCTCAAAAACTGGGTACAAATACAGCTTGCGCTTTGTCATGGGGAGCAAGGTCAGTGATAGCGAAAGGCATCAACACCGGTATTTAACAGTAAACGGGCCGACCAGATCCGCAGCAGCTGCTTATTCGGCTGAAACGAGCGACTATCGCTTGGATAGACGGCGCCATGTTTCCTCGCTAAATGCGTGAAAGCGCAAGCGTCAAGTTCTAAAAACTGCGTGCGAGCGCCAACGCCGTTTCCTCCTTGGCGTTCTGCGCATGCGAATTCTGGACTCGTTATTCCGCTAAGCACGCAATCACTCATCGCCCGCTATACTAAATCTCTCCATTACAGCAGTGAAGGTGCACGCGAGGTATAAAAAGGCGCCAGAAAAACCGATCACGAGTGCACCGCGACCACAGCGCTCCCTGGAAAAATTAATGCCATACAGGAAGGGTGCCAGGCAAGATGACACCATCTCTCCGCGGCCATTCATCGTGTGTTTGCGAGATGTATTCACAGGGTTCAGTTGGCAGGACCTGGGGATAAACTATAACTGAGGACACCTTAGTAATCTTCAATTTGCTGATGGCAGCGCCCCGCTAAGTAACTTTGGGGTGGAAAAGCAGTGCATCATGGAAGAACTAAGCGCTCAGTGAAGAACGATGGAAATTTAGTGCGAAGAAAACTAATGTCGGACGCCCTTAGAAAGGAACAACAGTGAACGATAGGCAGTGCGGTAATGCGTCTATCTAGAGCGCGCAGTGGCCACACATCTGGACCATGAAGATGGAATAACTAGGAAAATAACAATGCGTTGGAGTGCGATTGGTACGCACTCTCCGAGTGAAAAAAAAGCTGTATGATGCAATAACCTCATTCAGGCATTCCCATACGACTGTCATACAACTTGTATGATATTTTATGACATTTATGACAAATATGTGGTTTTTTGAGAACATATGAAGTTTTTATTACAACGGTGCGCCGTATGAATGACAAACTTAAGCTGAGGACAGTGCAGCGAGGTATGGAAAGAAAAAATGATAGAAAATGATAGGTGTAAACGTTAGGATACAGAGATAGCAGGATGAGTCAGGAAACAAACCCGATATAATTATATACCAGTTGAGATGGAGAAAAAGAAATGGGCATGGGAAGGGCATGTAATGCAGAGAGAGAATAACCGGATGTCCCTCAGGCTAACGGACTTGGTTGCAAGGCAGGGCAAGCGTAGCAATGGGACGGCAAAATGTCAGGTGCGCGGATGAGATTAAGATGCTTGGGGAATGTGGTTGCTGTAGCTGGCACAGGACAGGGGTAATTGAATGGATATGGGAGATGTCCTGCAGTGGACAAAGTTGAACTGATGATAATGACTGTAGATTCAGTCCTCAAAATATTTAACTGCTTTCCTGCGTCATGTTTTCATTTTCCATGTTCTTTAATCTTTGTCTAGAAATTGAATTCACTAAGCACCCGTAAAAGTATAATGTTGTGCACACGCAGTGACCGCTGTATACCTCATTGTGAAGAGCTGTTGCTTAATTAAAAAAGGAGGCGAGAGGCGAGGAGGGGCCGGAAGATGGGCTACTGAAGGGCATGGCTAGGTATAGACCGCCATACCATCACGCTGCTGTCATAGGGTTGCACGAGCCGCTTCATCGCGGTCATTCAGCCTCGAGTACGACATTCGCACAGTCACAAGTTGACCTCAGCGGCGCAGAAGCCGTGTTGTGGGTCCACAAAGGCCATCATGGCGTCCTCCGGTTGGTCGTCTACGGGACGCGAGGAAGATCGTTAGGGCGGCCTTCCGCTCATGGAACACCGAGATGAGGGGAAAAAAAAAAAAGTGATTCCCAGACGCACGCGGCGGCGCTCCACCGAGTCCGCCAAGCAGTCACGATTCTTACGCGGAGCTAGTCGCGCAGCTAACAGCACTTTATGCCGAGGTGTTCGTGTCCGCGACTGCTGTGATGATCATGCGCACGTTATAGCGGCGGGATAGAGTAACCAGTGACGTATCTCTCCTTCCGACGTGTATTCGTATCGACCCTGGTCAGGGCGCGCAGCCCAAGGCTGGCGGGCTTTCAAAGACCCGGGTCGTTATCTCGCCACCGGTGCCGTCCGGAAATCATCGGATGACGTAGCGCGCGCCGCATCTCCGGCCAGTGCGCGCGCGGAGGAGCTCGTGCAGTGCGGTAGAGGGGCGGCGGCGGCGTCCGATCTCATTACCATGCAGGCAGCCCCGACACTTAGGCGGCACATGTGCCGACGTCTGCGGCCACTGGCTGCTAGGTGCTCCGCGGCTCATTAGCGAGAGAGGATTCATCTTGCCCGGCCACGGCTTGCTGCTCGCGGGCGGTGGTGTGGTGGCCCGCCGCTAAGTTTCCCGCGCGGCCGGTTCTGACGGAGGCTCGAGACCTTTCTAACTAATTGGGGCGCCTTCTGTTCTCATAAACGGCGAGTGACGCTGCGCGCAAAAGTCAACCCCGCACCACAAGTACCGCGGCACGCGCCACCAAGCCGCCTTTTGTCGTCCCTTGAGTTGCGTTCTAATGCGGGCTTACCGCCAGCTGTCATGCGCCTCGAGCTCAGATGCGCCACAAAACTCCAAAGCGTGGAGGCCGCTTAAGTATTAACCGGCAGTAATTGGCTGCTGCCTTCCCACGGCCCGTTAGCGCATTTATGCCGCTGAACGCTTTTCGGTGTGCGTGCCAGGATTCTACGGATGCTCAAATGGTACACCTTTCCCAAGAAAGAAAGAAAAAAGGCGGACATGCGTGAGACCAAAGTGGATGTGAGCTGTTTTTCGTGCCTACAGTTGAAGTCATGAAGACTTACTTTTAAAGAAATTAAGCACCCTCCCCTCCTACCCTATACTATGCGCGAAACATATGCACACAAGCACGCTCTGTACTTCAAATACTGCTTCTATAATAGTCCTGCAAACTAACTCAACTGACAAAAAGTTTGGAGCTCCTTTTTACTGCGCTAGTGTTAATAAGATGCTTACCGGGCAGCCAAACGCGATAGGGAGGAAGGAGCCTGGTACCCCGCCCAGACTGCATCCTTCAGTGCATAATCGCGACTGCATGTCAGCTACAGCGCTGATTTCGCGCATTACAAGTTGTGCACTCGCGGTTCAGTTCTTAAGGTCTCCTTTATTCGACAGCTGTGAAGCGATAACCACTGGCTTCTGTCATTGAACAATAGAGATGCACCGTTGGCTGGCAACATGTTGCAGCATGGGTTGCGCGCGCGCGCGCGCACACACACACACACACACACACACACACACACACACACACACACACACACACACACACACACACACACACACACACACACACACACACACACACACACACACACACACACACACACACACACACACACACACACACACACACACACACACACACACACACACACACACACACGCGCGCGCGCACGCACACACACACACACACACACACACACACACGCGCACGCACACACACACACACACACACACACACACACACACACACACACACACACACACACACACACACACACACACACACACACACACACGCGCGCGCGAATTCGAAACGTGTTTTTCCTTGAAAACTAGACATTTTGACAGATTTACCTGCCTGGTTGGGTTTGAAGACTTATAATAAACTGCACATCTCCAACCAAAAATGTTAACTTTAACCCAACGTTTCGAAGCCGACTCGGCTCCTTCATCAGGGGGTGACTGAGGGCAGTAGCTAGCGTCTTTTAAGTATAGAGGGAGGGGGGTGAAAAGAACGACAGCTGTGTCGCCCAAGACGCGGGGGAGGGGGAGGGGGTTTAGGCTGTTAGTCACGCTGGCGCACTGCAGGGAGGTGCTGAATGGCGACTTTTTTCCGTTGAGTTGAAGAGCGAAGTCCCTGGGCATATACTGGGGGCAGGTTTCCTTTTGTGCGGTTGATATTGTTCGGGGTGGTTTGGATATGCCAGGATTCCAGAAGGAGCCTCTTGTGGTAATTTGTTTCGGTTCCGACGATGCGGGTATCTTCAAAGTTATTCTATGGTCGGAGTCCTCGGAATGTTCGGCTACTGGATTGCGCTCTGTTGCGAATTTGCGGAAGTCGTTCTTATGTTGACGAATTCTTTCTTTGAAATTTTTGGCTTCGCCGATGTAGCTTGCGTCGTAGTCGGCGCATGGAATTTGGTAGACAATGCCTGGGGCTCTTTCTCTCGGCGGCCGGTCTTTGGGAACAGGTAGGCAAAGCGCAACAGTGTTTGTGGGCTTGTGCGCAACCTGGAGACCCGATTTTTTCAGGATTCGGGCTATGGTTTCGCTGATACTTCCGACATAAGGTAAAGTGACGTATTTTGGTGGTGGCGTCGGTCTTTGTGCGTTGATTTCTTGACGAATGTTGTGTTTTTGACGTCGAATGGTTTTTTGAATAAAGTCTTTTGGGTAGCCGTTCATGATGAGTTCTTTGAACATCGTGCCTTGTTCTTTATTTTTTCTGTCAAGTTCTGTGCTGCAGTGTGTCTCAATTCTTCCGAACAGCGTCTTCACCACTGATGCTTTATGGACTGTCGGGTGGTTCGAAGAGAAGTGGAGATACCGGCCTGAGTGGGTTGGTTTGCGGTATACGGAGAATTGAAGGGTATTGTCGTTTCGGGACACGAGGACGTCCAAAAACGCAGGGAGTTTTCTTGTTCCACCTCTAGTGTGAACTGAATGTCAGGTTCTACGGGGTTTAAATGACGAAGGAAATTTTGAGTCTCAGATTTTTTGATGACGGCGAAGCAGTCGTCGACATACCTGAGGAAAATCTTTGGTTTCGGGTGGAATGCGTTGAGGGCTCGCTGTTCGACGTGTTCCACTGTTAAATTGGCCATGACGACAGAGATGGATGCTCCCATTGGTGTTCCTTTCACTTGTCGGTAAAATTCCCCGTTTGAGGAGAAGTATGTGTTTCATAGGCACAACTCCAGGAGGCGGCGCACATCATTTACACACAGCGGGGTTCGTGCGCTGAGTGTGTCGTCGCGTTGTAGGGCGTCACGGGTAGCGGAAACCGCAAGCTTGCTCCCTCCCCCGCGTCTTGCCCGACACAGCTGTCGTTCTTTTCACCCCCCCCCCCCCCCCTCCCCTTCATACTTAAAAGACGCTAGCTTTGGTTGGAGATGTGCGGTTTATTATAAGTGTTTCTCCTTGTACCTCCACGCTTGCAACACCATCATTCATTTGTCAGTGCGAGACACACAGTGACGCTGTGTGCTGTTTGCATGTGCAGTCACCGGCCCGTCAGAAAGGGAACCATCCCCTTTGCTGTTATCTCTCCCTTGTCCACGCTTCTCTGTCTTCCTTGTGAAGGTGTTAGCCGCCGCTATGGCTGAGTAGTTATGGCGCTCGGCTGCTGGCCCGAAAGACGCGGGTTCGATCCCGGCCGCAGCAGTCGAATTTCGATGGAGGCGAAATTCTAGAGGCCCATGTACTGTGCGATGTCAGTGCACGTTTAAGAACCCCAGGTGGCCGAACTCTCCGGAGCCCTTCACTACGGCGTCTCTCATAGCCCGAGTCGCTTTGGGGCGTTAAACCCCCATAAACAAAACTCTTGTGAAGTTGCAAAATTACGGTGGTTGCATCGACAGTGCTTTAAAAGGGGAGTCGAAGCATTGTAGCCGCGCATTGTTTAAAACTACGGCTCAGACACACGCATGCCACTCTTTAGGTGAACTCCGCCGCCGGCTCATTTCGTTACATTTTGCTGGTACCTTTTTGTTTGCTTATGTTCTGGTATTCCTTGTGCTATGCTGAAGAATGCCTGAGCTTTTTTTGTGTATCAGCGCGTCTGCACAGTTCTTGAATCATCTCTTGTGCCGAAAAACCTCTCAACGTTGCCTGCGGCACGCTTTCTAGCATTGGTTAACGGTTGCTGCTTTCTTTGAACCCCCTCCCCCCCTCCAGTTGTGGTCCCTTAGGGCAAGTATGTAAACAAACAAACAAACAAACACGCAAAAAAGAAACAAATAAATAAATAAAGCCAGGCGTATTTCAAATATTCGCCTCTAGAGCCAGTGGAGGCATTCACTGGTCCCGAGACAAAAAGTTGGTGTTTTCTTCAGCGCGAAAGTGCAGAGGAGGTGCCAAATCGCTCATTATATGCTAAGTATACACTCCAACAATCTTTGTTGCAGAACTTAACCCCGTAACAGGGATGTTCAAGGGTGTGCGAAAGTTCTTCGGTCTTCTCATTGCCATATTAAACATTATGCTCTACCGAAAAGGAAAAGAACCAGCGCGGCCGTATTTACGCCTAGAGACCCATATCCGCTGTAACACATCGCATGGTTGAAAACCCACGTACTGGACACGGTTTCAACGGCCATCGCTTGTTAGACTGTAGCGAAAAAGCAAGTATAAAGGTGTATTTTACCCGAGAAAAACAGGCCGCGCTAACCCATAACGGCATGTCACCACGTCGGGCAGTAACGGAGAACGGACAACGTACGCTTCATTCCTGAAACGACGATGGCGAATGAGTTCCGAATGGCGTTGTGCTCTGTCTAAAGGCGAACACTTGGCGGTATATTTCCGGTTTATCTCATGGCTTGGAGCAAAAAAATAAATAAAATTTGGTTGCATCAAACGTCAAAGAATTTTTATTATAAAGGGAAGCGATGAGTGCATGGGATTGTACTGGAGCTTTAGAGCAGGATTCCTTCGCTTTCGTTAAACTCAACATTTCCTCCCGAACCCTTTGGTTACAAAGAGGTGTTTTAAACATTTCGTTGCAAACGGGATATGCATTAAAAGCGGCAACTTGCATGCGGATAATAAGAACGCCTAAATGCTGGCAGCGGAAAAGATATAACGCTTTCAAAGTTCCTGCCGTGAGGGGGAGGCGAAGAACTTCGCTAATGCGGTATCTGACGATCTCGAGATTGCGTACGTACGCAGGTGTATTGGAGAAAATGGGAACATTAAAAAAATACATCTATACACTGACTACCAGAACTCCGTCCTGCGCTTTCTTCTCCACTCCCGTCTGCCTCGCCCCGGTTTCATCCGTTCCTCCAGGAGCAATCGACTGCTTCCTCTCTTCTTTTTTCTTGCGTGTCTACTGCGCGAAGGTCGTATCACTCGCCGGCTAATTGCCCCTGCTGCTCGAAAGTAATATATCAATATCAGTCCAGACTGGCGAAAATAGGCGCGAGAAGAAAGACAACATTCTCGAAGGAGTCGAGCTTTCCTGAGGGCACGGCTTCACAGCGCCGAGTGGTGCCTCTGTACATTGAACCTCGTCTCCGATGTAAATTACCTCGCGGCAAAGCGAATGTTGAGCATAATCAATTACTCCTCTCTCCTGATGCCGCCGCTTTGGCGGAACGTGTCACGGCAAGCAGGGCGCAGCGCTTATCTCCCATTTCCTTCCGGCCATTCAGGCTGGACTTTGTAAGACGCGCAGCCTTCCCTATTTCCGTTCGTCTGAGAGGCGTGAGAAAGATAGAGGATGAGAAATGTGATTACGACTCTAAGAAGCTCGTGCTAGCGCAAAAATAAAGTGCGCGAAATTAGGCGAGGATGAGCAAAGTTTCCGGCGTTGCGAGCGACAACAAAGACTGCGCAAAGAGAGAGGCAAGAAGCGTCAAAGATAGAAAGACGGAAATGTAAGGAACGAAAGCTTTCTGTTGAGGAGCTTTTATTTTTTTGTCTTGTTTAGATAAACCCTCTCACGGAGCGCAGGTGAATGCGTCGCGAATCCCAGGAATCCTGCGTTCCGCGCACTGCTCGACTGCAAGCCTCGGGACAAACTTTAAGGCGGGCTCTTCGGGAGCGAGTGACAGGGGTGCCACACACTAGTGCTTGTTTCGGCTGAGATTTCGTCTCGAGTTGCTAGCTGGCTGATTGCTGGAAAAAGAAACAACCAAAAGGGGAGAAAAGGGAACGAGGAGAAACAAACTGGGGAGGGAGAACAATTGGCAGCGACCTCTCTGAACAAACGACGGCTGCCTTGCAGCGTATACCTTTATTTCAAACAACGAGAAGTAACACGAAGCTGAGCTCCGAAGAGCTATGACGGCAAGTGACAAAAAGAAATGTTTGCGAAGTCATGCGGCATCGCCATCAGCTGAAATAGAAGATAATGAAGTCGGAGAACGTGAAAACTTTCTGAAGACAAGCATTCTGGAAAGGCTGGCTGCGCCCGTGGAACAAACACTGAGCGTGCGCGTTCAGAAAACAGTCGAGCCCAGATATATCGAACCCGGATATCTCCAATCATTGTTTATATCGAACAGCAAAAAACACCGCCTTAAAAATCCCGTATAGCACCACTGTTCACGTTTATCAAACTCGCGCTGAGCGGAACGTTTCATATACCGAATAGCGCACTGCTTCCCCTGCATGTGGCGCTTTTTCTAAGGGCATTCTTGGATCACTTTTCCCGCGCGGAGACGGGTCGGGTCGGCCGCGAGGCGTTGGCTTCACGGCAGCGGTAGCGCTGTGCAACTCTGTGACTAGGTGAACGTGGGGTGTGCTTGAGGCCGGCCTTCGGTCTACTGTACACATTTTAGACGCCACACTGCTCTCATGCCATGGCGCCAGCCTGACTAAAAAGGCCTAGCGACGGCCCTCGCATCGAGTGCTTCGCTTTTGAAGACGTTGGCCAACTGCTCCTTAATATTAATGAG
The DNA here is from genome assembly GCF_052857255.1 of Amblyomma americanum. NCBI lineage: Eukaryota > Metazoa > Arthropoda > Arachnida > Ixodida > Ixodidae > Amblyomma > Amblyomma americanum. Next base: position 258,870,750 of record NC_135497.1, read on the forward strand.
CTTGTTCTCTTTATAGTGTACTGACAAAAAGATTACACTTCTTATGATAGGCAGTGACTAGCTCCGTAGGACCGTCCGCTGCGGCTTCAATATGAAGCAGGATAGGCCTGTAGCAACGCCTAGTGAGCAGTGCGCTACCAGCAAGCCGGCGTGTGGCACGTCGCTGCATGAAGGGGTGCATGTGTTCTTGCTTCTGGGTTACAGATAAGCTTATCGACTGCCATTTTTTATATATCGTGTTATCGATATGGAATCATAATAAACTTTATTGCCCTTTTCATATTCATGTATAAATTTTCCAGCACACCTAAACATACAGTGCTTGTGGGTGGTAGGCAGGTCAGCGGTTACGTACCGGGCAAACATATAGAACTATTTCACGATTGCGTTCGAGTTCGATCTGTCCAGGTTCGACTGCACTAATAACCATGCGTTCTGTGGGCAGAAATTGGCAGAATATCGCCCTCTAATTCGGTGTAACTGAAGAATAAACTTGGAAGTTGCTGGAGTGAGTCCGAATGGTGAGCCAATCACGGCTTAAAAATGTCGCTTGAAAAAGAATTACGATCGGCTTAATGCAGGTGTACAGTAGCTGCAATGTGCTGGAAGAGATCTTCTAAAAAGACGCATCGTAGAAGGCCAGCCCACGTTCCGTTCGGTAAGGCCGACAGTAAAAACGAAACTTCCCAAACTTCCTATGACATTTCTGGTTCCACCCACACTTTCGGTGTGAATGGCGAAACGAAGAATAACGTTTCAGAGCGTAATGCGCATCCAGGCTTCCGTTTTTTCTTGGCACTTTTTTTTTCGGATAAATACAGAAGCTGGTCGTCGACATTGCTTAAGCTAGGGCTCCCGTGCACGGATTTGAGACGTAAGGCTCAGGTAGCCGCGCGGGTAAACGCATTTTCATAAGCTCGTATTTTCTCTCTAGGACCGGTCGGAAACCCCAAAGAGGGAGCCCCGTTTTTTTATCTTTCCTGTGTTCGCCGTAGCACGTTTTGTTTTTGTTTGTTTGTTTTTTCAGCTCGCAGAGAGAGGACGCCCGCGCCGATCGCAAGGCGGCGAGCCTAATTGCGTACCGCGAATACCACACGAACACGCTCGCCCAGGAAGCGGCGCTCCCGCCGGGGGAGCGAGAATTCTTGTGACGTGTTGATTAAGGAATTCTTGGCGCAGTTAAAGATACACCAGGGGAGAACAGGAAAGCGTGCGCTCTATATTTGTGCTTAATGAAGGGCACTTTAATCACTCCCCGCCGTCGGGAAAGGGAGCTCCCGCTCCGCGGCGCAACCCGCTCGCGAGTGCCGAGTCGTTGCAGCAGCGGTCGCGGTGGAATCGAGTGAGCTGCGCCGCGGCGGCGGTCCTTCTTCGCTGGGACGGCGCGAATCGCGAAATGCAGGAAATGAGCGCGGCGCGCGCTTACTCATGTCCGGCGGCGCCGACCGCCAGTTTACTGCGCGCTGCGTGCGCGGGCGGAGGGGCGGAGTGCGCTGCGCCGGCGATCGGTGCCAATTTGTATCGCCGGCAAGAATTTAATTACGAGCCGGCATCTCGTACCCGACGAGATTCCGCCGGGTCGCGCCCTAAATCAAGTTCATTAATTTGAGAGAGCTTGCTCGCGCGCCGACTCGGAACTGCGCAAAACAAGCGACTCGCCGAGCGGTAAACACCGGCACGCAGATTTCATGCGCGCGTGCCGCTACTGCCGCCGCGCAGGTATACGTACACGTGGCGACGCCACTGGCATAGCGAGCGGGGGGAGAGTCTCGAGGAGTTCAAATAGAGAGACAGCTGAAGAGAAGACCTGCCGGCGGGGACAGGAGCGGCTGCCAGCCAGAAAAGAGCGCCCGCGCCGACAGGACGCCGCTCGGTATAGGAGGATTACCGCGGCGCCGCCCTCCAGGCCTGCCCGGCAACGAATTCCCAGTGGTCGAGTGCAAATGCGGGCTTATCCTTCGCCCTCGTCGGAAGCACAGGGTGCTACTACTTTGTCGAGCAGGACTGTGGAAGGCGTTCTCGCGGGCTCTCCGGTGGTGGCCTCGCATATATTGTGTCTGGCATGACATTTTACTCCAGCTGCGCCTCACTGGTCTAAATATTTTCGCCTCGAGGAACTTGCGGTGACTACGATGAAAGCTCCGGTTCTTTGTTTCCTCGCGGCTACGGACAAATGAGGCTGAAATGAATATTGGATAAAATGAATGCCCTGGGTGCAGAAAGTTGCAAGACGAGAGAGCTTTTTTGAACTCAGTTTCTAGAAAAAAATGTTTCATGTCGTCTCTTTCGTCGAACGCGCGTGCGCGCTGCCTCTCGGCGTTCCTTTTTCTCTTCTTTGCCGCTCTGTTTTTTTTTTGCGTCCATGCCTTTACTTCGAACGATGAAGATAAAGTTTAGCAGGGATTAGGCGGCTACCTGCTCGTTTTGTGCCGCCAAATAATGCGGATGGTTTATCGCCGTCACAAGCACGTTGCACTGATATTTGCGCGGGGTGCCAGTGGAAAATAGCAGCAAGAGCAGCGCGGTCCCTAATCAGTGCTTGAAAGGGCCAAATCTCTTCTCTAAATGAGACAAACAAAGGTTAAGCACCGCGTGAAAGGTGAAATCAACGAGCGGAGAACCTGCACATCCCCGTAATGGCGGCATCATCCCTCGCTTCTTCAGCCTGCTCTTTAAACTCGAATGTTTTGGATGCTGCGCGTACGAAGAAAATAAAAGAAAAGCAGCGCTCTTTGCAGAAAAAGCAACGAAAGCAGCGAAACGCTTCATAGCGGTCTTTATTATTTCAGCCAAGGGGCTTCTCATTGTAATTAATGGGAATAAAAACCAACGGTATAAAACGCATTGGATAGTCATTAAGGTAGATAGCGGATATATTATGTTTTGAATGCCGTGGCCTCGAGCACCGCTAATTTCGCGTGCCGCCCCAGGACGTTAAAAAGCGCGAAGGTAACACAAACCGGGCAGGCAAAGCAATTGTTACCGCTGATAGTGCTGTAAGAATTCCCCAATAAAGCTATGCTACAGAAAGGCAATCATGGACTATTGCTTCGCGGCACGATAAAGTCCAAAAAAAAAGTAACGAGCGATTTATGCTACGGGCAAAGTTGTTGAGGGCAGAGAGAAAGTTTAATTAATGATGCTCACTAATTAGCCCCCCCCCCCCACTTTACTGCACGGATGCCATATTGGGTGTCGAGGAACTGTTTAATTAGAAAGCGGGAGTGGTTGCCTGTAATGAACTAGTCAATGGCCGTACGATGGATCATCTGACAGTTATTACAATAGCCTGGCTTCGAAGACAAGGCTTTAAAGCGCGCGCAAGTTGCCATGCTGACAGAACGGGTATTTACCTCTTTTTGCTTCACTCAGCTTATAGTAATTTGGGACTGGAACCACGCATTACGGCTGGCTTCTTTTCTCAGAACACTGCCGCTCATGCTTGAAAAAGCAAAGGATGCTAATAATCTCCTCAGTGATCGCTGAACACGACTGCTCGTAAACTTTGCGCACCAGGAGACGCTCAACGCGCTTTAACATGATGGAGATTAAACATAATAAACAAGGGAGCTCGCTGACTGACCTATCGTTGTGAGAGGCTTCGTGTGCACATTCAGAACGACGTATGCTACTATAAGCCACTGACTGCAGAATAGTAAAAACGCTAAAAAAAATGATGTTCTAAATGCAAAGTTTCAATCCTTCGCGTCCCCCTCACACGCAATCCTCTTCCTTCCACCTGCCCGGCAAAACAACAACAACGACAGGCCTTCTTCGAAGTCAAAGGCAGTTGCGAATGCGCGAGGCTGGCATGACGAGAGCCCTGTCCGGCCGAGCTCACTGCGGCCAGCCTCGAGGGAAGCTTTGCGGCCGCGCACGAGTCGCGAGGAGCAGTACGGCTGGGCGACCACGCGGGCTCGCGTGTGTCGCGCTTCCTGCGCGGGCGACTTGAATGGGCTCGGTGGCGCTAATTCCCTCTCATGATTAACGGGAACGAGAATGCTGCTAGTTTACCAGCGTCCACTGTACAAACCGGTGTCTCGGATTCCGGGCGCGTGCCCAAAGCGCGCTACATCATCAGCCGGTAGCGGGCAAACGAAAACAAATTGCGCTCGCTGCTGCGCGGACTCTTGTCGGCAAACATTACACTGGCCCGAGCCGGCGCTGCAGTTTACGGGCACCTAATGGCGGCCGTGCTGCAGTGGCCATTAGCGACGCCAAGAGACAAAGCCCGCGGCACTGCTCACAATCACGCCCGCTGGGCACACGGGGCTCGGTCGGGTGCATCAGCCGACGCTGGCCGAGCCGAGCTCGTTTCCTGATCACCGGCTGGCGGAAAGCCGTTCATTAGGAAGACGTCGATCTCGATATCACAGGCATGGCGGGCGCCGCGACGTCGTCTGCAGCGGAGTTGGGGTGACCAGTAAGTGTTTGGCATAAAGGAGAAAAAAAAGGGGAAGTGAAAAAAACGAATATAAAGAAGGGACCTCCTTACGGCCAGTTTGCAATTGCCACCGACAAGGAGCTATTTAGCGTGAAAATAAACGCATTTAACTAGCAGGTGCATTGAGGTCTTACTGGCAATTTTCATGCGGCACGTAATTCCAACGGCCCCTTAGTCTGAAGCAACGTTTTTTCTTATGTTTGCAGTGCAAGGAGAAACTCCACAACGGACCTTGTTCACGCAGTGACGCCTTGACACCGGCAGCACCTCTGTACAGCCACAGACACGCTCGTGAAACAATAAAAGCTTTGGATAAGAGTCATATAACTCCCTCAATTGCCATGTTCAATGTCCGAAATTTCGAAGCTTGGCCTGATCTTTATAGTCGATACTTGGCGCCGTTTGAACTGTATAACAGAAGACTGAAGCGACACGAAATAAACAACTACTGCATTGTTTATTGCAAATCATTAAGAGACACTACCCTGTCGCTCCAGCTCGCTTCGTTGTGCTGCGTACTAAACAAAAAAAAAAACACTCTGCGACCTACCTAATGTTCACGTTTACTGGTTAAAGACAATTTTATGTCAACAAGGTCTTGATTGGTCTAGATTGCTTCACGATATCAGGGTAAGAGCCGAGGCGTGGACGTTTTCTTAACATGGGATAGGAACTACAAAACTTCTCCCGCCTGAGAAGAGTTGGGGATCAGTTAGCACTTTTTTGTTTACCTACGGCGATTTATTTCCTGTCTGGTTGCCTATGACGACTTGCCAACACCGATACGCTGGCCCATCAAGCTGCGCCATAAGGCAGGAGTTTTGTGGGGCTCGTCCCAAGGCGGCGTGACGTAAACTTCGGCCTCATAGACTGCATATGCTTTCACTGCTATCAGTAGCCATATTGAGCAACGAACCTTTTCTGCAGTTGTCCTGCGGTCATTCCACGAAAGCAAGCTACCCGCTGAAACGCAACCGCTGAGAGCTAGCGGCAATGCAAATCTTCTACTGTGGTAATAAAGGCTGTGCTGACCAAGAGAAAAGAGGGAGAATAATGAATATAGAAAAGAATGGCTACGGAATACGGTTCCCGCGGTCGAGAACTTACAAGAGATACATGAAGTCGCAAGCGTCTCCCTAATCGCAACGAAAGTGCTGCCACCTGCGGCCGAAAGCGCCAACACGTTTCGCCGTTAGTACATTGGCTCCCCCTAGCATGTAGGAGTCACAACGCTGATGAAACAGAAAGGAAGTATTGAAAAAAAAATCTAGCGCTCTACTTTGTAACAGTTCGTTTCGTAGTTCGGCTTTTTGCCCATGGAAAACTGGTCAGCGCTGCCTGTACCGTTTAGGTTGGTACAGCTGACAAGGAAAGTGCGAACGTCGTCGACTCCGTTGAATGAAAGGTGGTGCTAACCAGCGACACAAAAGCAAAACACTAAACTAAAAAAAAGAAAATTGTTGCATATAGGCCATCCCTTCCCTCTACATTAGACACACACACACGCACACAACCTTATCGATTCTTTTCTTTGAATAAAATACTCCTTCAGCCACGCCAGCTCCATTACTCGTTTTTGGCGCTTTCAGACTCGATTTCCGCCTAAAGAGGCAGCAGTGAAAGAAGGTTGGGGCGCGTTAACAGCAGTGAGAGGCCGAAACAGTTCTGCACGTACAAAACACAGCGTAATTCCGTAAAATCACACCGCATCTATACAGCGTAGAGAGAGGAGACTCTAAGCGGAATTTGCCGCGTACTGCGTCACTCGAGCCTGCGACTGGGACGAACCAATCGAGGTTGATAAACGAGGAACGGAAGTCACCATATATCCTCCCCATAAACAGGCGGAAAATGCCGGAGAAGGCTGAGTTGCGAGCACCGAAGCAGGGTCAGGGCTCAGCCCCAAGTTGGCGGGCATGCCGTGTGATTGTTTCAAATGCTTCAAGCCACTGCCCATCTGTCTTCCGCGCTGGCTCGTTACGCCGCTAGATTTTGAGGCGCGTTGGCTGGCTCCGTGTCGACCACCGGCCGTCTGCGCGTGCGTATTCGATCACGTGATCCGGTGCATGCACCTCCGACGAAGAAGTAGGCAGTGTGAACGCGGCGTCACCACAAGGATAATATTACAATGCCATCGCCGGTGTCAGAAATTCCCCTAATAAAAGCTCCTTTAAAGCGTGTTCTGCCTGTAAAGCAGTCGTACACGTTCCAGAAACAAACGTTCAGTCGAGACTGTGCTGCACGGAATAAAAGCACGAGCCTTAACTTGGTGTCGAAGAATCGCGATGCAAACGCCACCAGTAGCTTACGAGAACCTCAACTCAACATAACTCTTTAGAAGGTTCACAGCACATGCAGCGCTGTCGACGCTGCACCGGTGATTTTCAAAAGCCTTTAAAAGCTTTTTTTTTTTACCTGCCACCACGAGGGAAGTAGGCGTGACGTCGAAATAAAAAAAAGAAGACAGCAGAAACGTGAACCTATTTGTGGGAAGGAAAAACTCAAAGGGAAGCACGCTTTTTCGGCAGTAATAGTCTATCTTCAGACAGAAAAATCTCTTCAGGTTTGCAGTTTTTCCGCATCATCTATGTCTAGAGGAACGAGGGTCTGACGTGTGCAAAATAGCACTTTCGGAAAAAAAAATGACGTAGGTCTGAACAAGTTTGTTTACATCTAGCGTGACATCGCTTCACAAGCTATCATATATAGGAAGCCCTGCTATAAACTGGCGAAAAAAAAATCAACAACAGCGCCATCCCCAAGTATCATCACAAGCTATCGGCAGCATTCGAGATGAGAAAATGTGGAAACGAATTCTGCCGTTCCAAGTTCCTTTAGCCACGGGCGAGTGGTGAGAGAGCGGTAGTGGTGATAGTTGAATTTGACAGCTCGTCAAAGGGGCGTAGTCCGGCGCCTTTATTTCTTCACGCTCTCGGCCTCGCGACACCCGTCGTCGCAAAGGGAGAAAAAAAGGATAGAAGGCCAAGAAAGAATGGTGATAGGGAGCGTGACGAGGCTGAGCCATCCCCAGGCACGGCAGGCGGTTCTCGAGAAGCCCTCCTCCTCCGGTCTGCACGCACCTAAGCAGGGAGGCCGGAGCCAAGACGCGATCGCATTAGGAGAACACATGCGTAAAGACCATCCCGCTGCGCGCCCATGTACTACAGCGAGGGCTCCGACACGGCTGTAATTGCACTGTTCACGGACGAGACGTGCGCGGAACACTTTCGAACGATGAAGGAGAGAGGTCCGAGGCGGCTTTAAAAGACAGGAAGGTTAAACGAACACAAATAGCAGCGCGAATGGATGTTGTAAAGTCTTATCGGGACACGCCTTGCCGTGCCAGTTTGCGCGGTTCGCTCGCCGCGTCTGCTGGCGGCCCCCTTTTCCCCCGCGCGAGCGGCTGCTCGGCGCGCTTTGAGAAAAGCTGCAGTTGACTGTCGGGAGCATCGACGTCTTCAGAGATCAGGTCATGCGTGAAAGACGCCAGAAAAGTGTTGCTCAAGCTTCAGCGAGCAAAAGCGCAACGCAAAAGAAGCTGGCAGTGCAAAAACGCCCGCTGTTAAGAGAAGACGCAGAGCGCTCAGCTTAATTGAACTTAGTTTGGCGCGAACGCAAGGATACACGCAGGCTGTGATGACAGTGACTCCCAGTGGCTCGGCAGAGGCGACGAAGAAAGAAATAACTGAAAACTGACGCAGCAGATGGCATCGGCGTTAAATGTTGATGGCTCAAATAATAAAGCCATCACAGCAAAAACCAATGTTCCCTGGCCACTGAACTCATTATTTTCTTAAAAAAACTCTCCATAGTATGCAGGAAAAAGGAAGAGGATCCATGACATTAACGGATGTTCATAAAATGTTCTGCGATATTGGCTGCAAAGTAGGCGACCTCTGACAAAGATATTCCTTCGCACAAAACCTTGAAAGCCCGCTCGGGCCGCAGTCCAACTGCGGACTTTCGTTTTTCGATTCGATGGAGGCTTTGGTCAGGTCACTGGGCGCATTTCATTCATCTTGTTTTTAATTCGTTATTTACGCATCCTTTTTTAGTGGCCACGAGATTCCAATGACAGAAAACTTGAGTCGAATATTTGACAGAATGTAAGTCAAGCTTTAAAAATAGATTTTAAATAATGCCACGCTTAAGAACAGTTTTAGGAGTATTGAGCATGTTAATGAGGCGTGGATGACGTTTTCAACACCATGTGACCAAAAAGAGGCGCGATTTTTCGCTATCCAAGCGTAAGCAGATCCCGTCTCGCTGTCTTGCGGGTGTCATATGACAAGATAAGCGTGAGGAACGCTAAGCACACGCTTAGAACGTTGCAAGCACGCGCGCTCCGTTTCTTCATGACAATATACATATGCGATAACAAAAATATACCATCTGCGGTCCTGCCAGAGGACGCAAACTTTTGTATTCGGATATGCATATGGGTGATGATGTTTTAATTAATTTCATTTTTTTCTTGCTGTTGGTTCTCCCCTCTGTCGTGCAGAGAAAACCGGAGTCATTTTTAGCGAGAAAGCATATTTAGAAGGTTTTAACTGCGACGACCGTTGTGCGATCTTCGCTGATGAATCGACAGGGTATAAGGGTGATCCTTTTGACAACTTCGCAGTGGTGGTGAGCGTCACTTGTTCGAAACGAGGTTCACGTAGCTGACGTACATTGGGCGCCTCCGCAAGCACGACGACGCGCCTGTCCGGAGATTCCGTTTGCCCGGACGACTGCTTCTGCACAAAGGCGTCTCCCGCCCGCCCATGGCAATGCTTCCCACCTTGATGTCGCCTGCACCGTGGATTTTCCAAGCCATTTGGGACATCACAGCAGGGAGAGCACTATTGTTTCCAGTTCACTGCCTAGGCTAGAGCGTTCCTATAGTTTCACCGGTCATTTGAGTATCGGGTCCATATTTTGGAAATGTAAGGGCTCATTTTTCGGCAGTTAAGTTTTCCAGGTTGTGACTAAGCGCAAAACTAAGGTGCAGTGTGTTTTGGTCGCTGCGCATTTGGGCGTTTTAGAACACCGCAGGATCGATTATATGTTCTTTTTTTTTTGTGAAGAAAGAGTATGCTAACTTTACATCAAGTCATCGCAATATACAGTGGTAAATTGGGCATGTTGGTGCACATTTCACATAAAATGATTGCCGTGCGAAAACAAAAAGAGACAACAGACGACGAACTGAGCGCTCACAATAAACCTTTCAGAAGTCAATGCTCGTCTTTCTCCGTTCCTATCTTTTCGCGCCAAATTAATCTGGTGTGAGGTATCGAAGCACGTTTTTACAAATCAACTTGCTTCTTCGACTTGGAGCATATCAGAGTTGTCAAATATTGAGCGGTTTCCTCGCATTGGATATGGCAGCAGTACGCGCTTGCCTTCTTCGCATGGAGTGACTGTTTTCTGTACAGCTGAATACAGGACCTCTTTGAAGATTTCAAAACAAATCTTGGGATGTTGGAGCGTGATATGCGCAAATAATGCGAGTGAGGACGGCATGTAAGGTGTTTACAAGGGAGCAGAGCATGAGAGAGATCTTTGTGTACGAGGCAGACACCGTGACGGAGTGTTATTCTTGTGACCCCCGTTCCTTCATTTCGTTGGGTGATTGCGCTTGTTTAATGGATGTGGAAGATTGCTTACATATTTAACAGGCATCTAGGAGATTTTCCCTAATCTCTGAACATCACAAAAGTTCTTCCTTTTCCTTCTGCCTCGGGCGCCGCGTTGGTTCAGTGGTTATGGCGCTCGGTTGCTGACCCGAAAGACGCGGGTTCGATGCCGGCCGTGGTGGTCGAATTTTGATGGAGGCGAAATGCTAGAGGCCCGTGTACTGTGCGATGTCATTGCACGTTAAAAACCCCTAGGCGGTCGATATTTCCGAAGCCCTTAACTACGGCGTCCATCATAGCCTAAGTCGCTTTGAGACGTTAATACCCCATAAACCAATCCTTCTGCCTAAACTAATTCATCCTCCACCTATTTTAGCAATATAAGTAATCAGAATCATATTTGCCCAACTTATGTTTTTCACTAAAAAGCCCAGCTTACCGGTGTATGTAGCGTTTTCTGCATACAGATTTGGGCCCTGATAATACAGAAGTTACCCTTTGTTAAACCGGGCCGCCGCGGTGGCTGAGTGGTTATGGCGCTCGGCTGCTGGCCCGAAAGACGCGGGTTCGATCCCGGTCGCGGCGGTCGAATTTCGATGGAGGCGAAATTCAAGAGGCCTGTGTACTGTGCAATGTCCGTGCACGTTAAAGAACCCCAAGTGGTCGAAATTTCCGGACCCTTCACTAAGGCGTCTCTCATAGCATGAGTCGCTTTGGGACGTTAAACCCCCATAAACTAAACTAAACTAAACTAAACCTATCACTTTCTATTTGCTTACTTGCTGGCGACACAGAGTCAAGTAGAGTGTGAAGAATATGAAGTCTGCCGATATATGTCGACTATGGCGGGCCCGAAGAGCGTTACACACTGTGAGGCTGCTTTGTATTGCTGGGGACGTATCTCGGATTGTGATGAATGTGGGTCCTGGCGGTTAAAGTTCTTACTAAGGTTTATCAGGGAGCGCAGACTAACTCTGCCTCGTGAGGCCTTAGCATACTGTGTATATTTCGTGAAAATTTTCGCCGCTGGTATGCTGTCCATAACAGGCTGCGCTTGCTCCTTTCGCTGTTTCCTCTTTCTCGTTATATTGTACCAGAAAATATCTTCGCTGTGAAGATCCTGTGTGTACCGCATTGGGAGTCCATCTTGTATCTTTGCGATAGGTGTTTCCCGGGGTGATTTCCTTGGTGAGCCGTATTTCTTCGGTGCGCACGAATGGTGGTGCTACTGAAAACTATTTCTTACGCTCGGTCCTCAGAATAGCGCCCATTAAAAATAGAAAAAGAAACGCATTCTGAAGACATTTTCACATTCCAAAACCTGGCTTGTAGAATCCCAACGCGCGCGCTCGCGAAATAAATCGAGGGGGCGGGCTACAGGTGGCTGTCAAGCTTGCCAAGAGTGAAGCAGAGTGGATGATTAAAGCCTAGAAAGCCCGATCATTAAGCGTGGAGAAACATCACACCTAGTGTAAGCGTTTAAAGAACAAAAATAAAAAATTTGCGCTTGCTAAGAGTGGACTTTTTGACAGTGTACTGCCTCATTATGAGACGATGACGCTCAAACAGAACTATTGGTGATGACCTACTGCCGGCAGGCAGAAATTTATATCCTACTTAATTTATTATTTGACAATATATTATAATTACTTTTATTTCGCTGGAGATGAGACAACTAATGTCAATGAAAATTTTAGGATAGCAAAATTGATGCGAACAGCGTAATTTTTCAAATAGTTCCTTCGTTATAAACATCTCTTCTGATATCCTGAACAGCTCAGAGACGCCCAATATTGTGGTTGCTACTGCGCTCTACTCTCCAAGCTGCCACGCGTGGTTTGGTGAGTAATTAAGAGCTAAGGCACCCAGTCACTTAGCGCCGCCATGTGAAGAATTTAATACTGGCGCTCATGGCGTAGACACTTTAACTCTGCCATTCTTGATTAATTCACTGGGGGATACAAAAAATAGAGAAAAGGCGCTACTGACGGTGTTTGTGGTGCTTTAGAACTATTTTGAAACATGTCACGAATGGGTTGATGATGAAGTAAATGAATCAATTTCGGTTCAACAACAATTGCAACTATTCTCTGCTCTGGACAACCGCCGGCAAAACTACTGCAGTGTTTCTATCACAGAGAGATATCACCATTTTAAGTAATTTTGTTTTAGTGCAAAATACTACTAATCTTCTGCTAAAGGCCGTTTCACATGATGCGATTGTTGCCGCAGCGCAGTGCGATTTCTGCCGCTGTGCGACAGAAATGCGCGTCGTTCTCGTCGCAGGGCCACTGCGACAGACTTTCAACAAGTTGGTCGCATTGTCGCAGCGATGGCCACAGTAGTCAGCCAATAGGAGTTCAGCGACATGACAGGAAAATCTCGAAAACGTCTTATTGAACTTAATAATACATCACGGCTCAATATTATTACTCATGATTAAGAAATCACGCCTGCCACGATGTTTGACATTTATTGCCGTCGAAGAATTTTCGGCCACTGAAAGGCCGCACCGACGCTAGGGCGCTGGTGCCGACGGCACCGACTGAATTCATCGTTGTCATGTGAAACGGTGGCTGCGATTACCGTCGCAACGACAGTGCGACGGTAAAAAGGCTTAAAGGTGCTAGGTCATCAAAAGTTGATGACCTTATACAATCTGTGTGTGTGTGTGTGTGTGCGCGCGCGCGTGGGTGTGTGTGTGTGCGTGCGTGTATGTGTAAAACTAAGAATATCGAAAGTGCCCCCGAATACGGTGTTCTTCTGTGCTAAAATACAAATAAAGTGCCTGTTCCTATTAAACTGTTGGTGCTTCTGAAACGAAAAGGTCTTAGAAACCAGATGTTCGTTGACCCTTAACAATGAAGAACATTTCATTAACTCATTTTTTGTAATTTATTTTATTTATTTATTTAGTACCTGCATCGGCTACATGGCATTACAGCATGGGGCAAATGTTAAACACTTGAGTGTACTATGGACACGATACACCAATAAAAACATGCATACAGACATTGCTAAAAAAACACTCAGCACTTTTTAAAATTCTTGGTTTGGCGAAATTGAGAGAATTTCAAGCGATAAAGCATTCCACTGGAGAATTGTTCGAACAAAAAGCGAATGACTACTAAAAGCATCACTCCTAAATGAATACTCCTCTGCCTTGAAGACGGGATCTTTTCTCTGTGATATATATATATATATATATATATATATATATATATATATATATATATATATATATATATATATATATATATATATATATATATATATATATATATATATATATATATATATATATATATATATATATGAGTGGATTGATCTACTCATCTCCGTCTATGCTAGTTTGGCAATAGAAAATAGTATGAAAAAACTTGAGGTGAAGATGCAATCGATGATCATGTAAATTAGGCCACCCGAGCGGTCGTTTAGTATCAGTCATACTTAAGCATCTCTCATAGTTACCAATTACAAACCGAACTGCCTTATTTTCAAGTTTTTCCAGGATACTAGCATGTTCCTTTGTACATTGGCCCCAGCAAACGCAGGAATGTTCAAGTACGGATCATACGTATGTAAAGTACAACTTCTTTTTCAGGTCACATGAGAAGTGTTTGAAATTGCGCCTTGGGAAACCGAGAGTACATGCAGTTGTTGAGTGCACCCGCAGCAGTACCAACTTGCGACATGCGAGAGCACAGTGGCAATATAAACTTGAGAAATGCTGACAAAATAAAAAATCATGGACGCAAACCGATGTTCATTGAATACACGTTAACTCAGGTGCCCAGAAAGCCGTGTTGGTTGCTGGTGGCCGCTCTTCGAGCAAGAAAATGACGCAGATGCTTCAGTTGTACTTCATGTTTCTCTTTTGCTTTTGTTTTCAACCGCTCTGTTTAAAAAATGAAATTGAATAACAATTGTTGCTGTCATTTCTTGGTTGTTGTTTCTTTCCAAGCCCAGTAAATGCTCAATGCTGCATGCCAGAGGCATTGAGTATGGCCAAATAAACATCGCAAATCTTTGCAGCAGTATTAGAGACGATGCTACTGTCCTTAAAAGTGACGATTTTACTGTGCAGTGCTGAAGATTTCGGCGATGCCAGGCAAGTGATTCCTCGAGGTGACCAGGTGGTGACCTCGAGGTGACCAGGTTGTGACCAGCGATTATTGAGGCCTTATAAAAGATTGTAATGATCCCCGCAAGATAGCATTAATTAACCGATTCCACTCTGCGAAAAATTTCTCCTTTTGTCTCCAACATTCTTTAGACAGATGCAGACAAAGCTTTTTTTTAACCATGCTATGTTTCTGGCTTCCATTCTCAGCAACTAGTTTTTATTTTCATTTTTATTCATGCACACACTGCAGACCATGTTAGGTTCAAGCAGGATGGGCGCTTTACAGAATGAAGAAAAAGTGCACAAAAATTACACGGCAACTTGCAACTTACTAAGCACTTACGGCATGCTACAAGGTATGACACATACCAAGCAAGTCAGTATTAGTTTATGGGAGGTTAATTCGGACCAGGCAAGCAGTTCTAGTGGGCTATGTTTCCAGGAAAAATCAGAAAATTTTTTTGCGAATTACGGTGATAAAAACCGGTGTGGTAGTGTCAAGTGCTTCTTGCAGACTGTGGGAATAATTATGATGACGAATACATCCCAGTTTAGCAACCTTTCGAAATTTCGGGTCGAAACTGACGTGAATCTGCGTCGGAAAAGCAGTCATTAACTAGCAAGAAGTTCGTGAGTGCTCCGATCTGGATTCGAACCCATGCCGGCACGAACACAGTCACCTTTTCGACTGACATCTCAGACTGCACGGCTATCACAAGGTTTAAAGCGTTTCTAACTGGTATTTTTTTATGAACCACCCTTGCAAAATATTAGGTGACCACAAAGAAGAACGTTACATAGAGAAGAAGGATACTTGCAATTGTGGCTCATTGTTTGACATTCTACTTTGATTTATAGTATAGTAGGGCTTCTGATTTTGCTGGCACTTTCAAGCGAGCTTTTAATTCGGCGTGTGCGGCTGTAGTCTTAATAAGAAAAATATACTTAGCGCTTATTCTTGCTCGTCTATGAAAGCATGAGAGCGTTGAAGAATTCCAACTTGTCCGAGGTGTTATTTCCTTACTGTGTATGTGGCTTCACCTTGCGCACGGTTGCCCTGCAGCAAACAGCGCTTTACAAAAAAAAAGGCGATTTAGAAAGTATTGAACAAGAGATTGAGCGTACTAAATTCACAGGAAATACACGTACAAACAAAGGGGCATGATGAAAGAGAAAAGTGAGGTGGAAGGGACCTGTAATGCAATCGAGCAGTTCTGGGTCTGCATTGAGGCCGTTTTAGTGCGGGCTCAAAAAGCTTCCGTTTTGCTACGTTGCTTGCGTAGACGTCCTGAATCACATTAAGTAGGCGATGAGGAAAATAATTTTAGACGATAAATGCGATTGACGCGGCAGAGTATGCGTTAGCATTACTGCTGCCTGCTTACGGAGCAACCGCTGCCTGCTGGAGACCGTGTGAGCGGGTGGCGAAATCCAGTCTGCCAATCATGGTGCGCAAGCCGTATCATATCTCCACTCTCTACTACCCACCACCCGTCGCCTCCCACCCTATATCTGCATTCTCTTTGTCACTTTCTTTCTCCATTCTCTGCCCTGAAACCTGAAAGCCTTCATACGGACGGACGGCGAGATGTTCCTCACATGATGGTCCTAATGTCAACGCATCAAAAGAAAGAGGGATAGCAAAAGCCAACTAGAAAAATAAACTGAGAAGTCCCATGGCAGAAGTGCAACTAAAAAACAAGAAATGTCATTTTTATCTCCCTTTGCTTGTTGCTATATGCAAACAATGTATGTTTGAAATCTTACCTATATACGCATATCACGTGATGCTATGTATTCGCATGTTGTGAGCAAAATAATTATGACAAAACGCAGTGGTCGTGAAACTGCTAGTTTATCACCAAGAAATACATAGAAAAGTAGTAATCCCAATTATTAAGACGAGAAAACAGCGTTACCGTTTACCCATTATTGCACGCCACTGAAAAAACGTAGTTATTTTTGCACCCAAATGAAGACCCGCTGTTGTCTACCTCCAAAGGAGCGACGAAATAAAAAAAAAAATTGGAGGGCACGCTTAAGCTCCGCCCGAAGGGTGTGACGAAATAGCGTAATGGGTTATTTCCCATATATCTGGAAGGTTATTTTGTGATTTACATCCATAGATCCTTGGGAGTAATCATACGGCTTCCGGCGCACTGGTGAGGTGGTTAAGTGATGCGCCACTGCTCTGCGATAGTAGTTGCTCCCAGCAGCGGGTGCTGTGCATCCCAGCGTGCTGTTCCAGAGCGGCCAATAATTAAACTGCACCTGCCGCAGTGGGCAGTTTGCTCACTACACAGTGGGCGGGTGGTGATGACACCGTAAGGTCACGTGACCTAGGTGGCCCACCTACCTTTCAAGTTGCCCTCTGGGGACCACCTGTCAGAGCCATGCCCGTTATTTTTCAAGTTGTGTTGTTGTATGCTACAGGTGGGATTAGCCTTGCTTATTCTGCCGGCAATTGCTCCACCGTAGCGTCACATATGTTATTAATGACCTAAAAAAACCTGTCGGATATGCCCCGCTATGCGCACAGTCACTTATAATAGTACATATTCCACTCCCGCAGTCCCCATCGATGCGCACATTAACTCACAGTAGAGCATAGTCCACCCCAGAAGTCACCATCTACGCACATATTCAGTCACAGTAGAACATAGTCCATTGCAGTGCCACCATCCGTGCACACATTCACTCACAGTGCAACATAGTCCACCCCAGAAGACAGCATCTACGCACACATTCAATCGCAGTAGACCATAGTCCGTTCCTGCTGCCACCATTTAGAGACAAGATCAGTGTCCTGCAGAAACGTTAAAAGAAGGCGTGCAGCCTCCTTTCCGCATGTCTGGTTTCCACTCGTGTAGACAATGTCCTGAACTGTACTGTGAAGGGCTCCTGTCTTCTTGAAGGAAGCGAACATCACATACATTTCCGTGTTGTACTCTGGGCAGTACATAATATCATGTTCTATATCCCCGCACACACCGTTATTTTTCGCTCACAACGCCGACAATGACGACACCACATTTTCTGGCGAACGGGACCTTTAACCTGTCCCGTTAACACAGTTGGCTGAGTTGACTGGCGTCGCCATCTGCTGGAGGAAAGCGGTACCATGAAGTATGGAAAACAGTGGGAATGGTAGATCGTCGCAGGATGTGAACGTGCTTTTATCTGTTCGAGGTAACTGAGATAATTCTAGGTAACTGTTCTCAGTTATTCGCAAGTACGACTGATTCGCCACCGGCTCATGCCCGCCACCTTCGCAGTTGTGACAGCCCAGGACAGACTAAGCACTAGCTAGTCATGGGTCGCTGTAAAGATATAATTGTTTTAAGAGGCTGGCTTCTCATTTTTCTCGTACATCAACATTAGTCTTGACAAAGCTGCCAGATTTTGGGCAGAGGACAGCTTGCCCAGCACAAAGCTCATACTGGGAACATGTTCAGTGTTTCACGTCCGCCAACTTGTGAACGCACGTCAGCAGTGAAGTACCACACGCCCTTTACTTCTTCTTCTTCTTCTGTTGTTGCCAGGAAGAATGAAAAGGAAAGTGCACAGGCCTGCCCACTGGCTCAAGCTGAGCCACAATCGCTACCACGTGCAGAAAGTAGGAGAGTTCAAAGATGGGATAGAAAAGACGCACGCTATAATGTCCAAGGCCGATCCCGGAGGCAGTGCAATACCGGGCCAACCGGTGGCGGAAGTGAAGAAACCTTCAAGCACTCCGCCACATTTCCAAGAATATGTTGGGTTCAAGTGGGACCCGTATCAGATATTCTATAACCGAAAACGGCCCACGCGGCCTCTGTGGAGCCTACATCAGTGAACCCCGGCACCCCTGTAGACTACTATTTGGTGCTACTTGAGACTGCATGGCGAGGCTCCTTGTGAAGCGAAAACGGCACGAAAGCGTCTTACAGTGACGTCACATACCTGTCAGAAAACGCCTACTTGTCGATTCGCTAAAAGGAAAGTGGTCAGTGGCGTGTGGCTGATGTTAAAGCGATCCGAAACCCAATCATTACCCTTTTTTTATTCAGACTAGTTTCTTTGAGAATAGTTTGATAATGATGACTCAAATTGGGTTGTAACGTTTGCGGATAGTATCAATACTGGGGGCTTCGCTTCTTTAGATTCGGCGGAGTGAAACTCAGGACTTGCTTTTAAGAATTCCTTCTGTTTCTATTCTTGGGACTTTTATTTGAAGCCTTGAAAATGCGAACTTCACAACCTGCTTTACAAATAAACTATTTTTTTCCGAAAATGCAAACCGAGCAACGTTAGCTGCGATTAGTAAGACTGTGGCCGAAGACCACTTGCAACTTCTTATTTTAAAAGAAAACGAGGAGCTATGCTCACACGGCGTCTATAACATGTTTCTCATCACACTGACATCTTTTATTGAGAACAACGAGTGAACTGTTTTTGATTTGGAATAAAAATCAGAGTAATTGGTGTACAAGTATGTACAAAATTCAGACTTCTAAATCGACGCTTTTGGTGAGCTCCAGCGGATATCAGCAAAGCAAGAAATGAGACTGCACAGGTTGAATTTATCAATTATCTTTGCATTGTGAAGAGTGTACATTTCTTTCGATGTGTGCGTTGCACAAAACTAACTTTTCTCGAGTCTTAGATCAGCTTTAGCACCAGTTGTTATCTGAGAGCAGGAGCATTAAAGGCAATCAGAACTGATTTTAGAGAAGGATTATTTCTTTAGGGGTAGCAAAAGGTGCCCAAAGTGCCGATTCCGTAGCGGCGGCGTAGAATATCGCAGAGTAGAGCATTCTCATCAATGTCTTGATCGGCAGAGACACTAGTCTGTATTTATCCCGATTGTG
The DNA here is from genome assembly GCF_052857255.1 of Amblyomma americanum. Lineage (NCBI taxonomy): Eukaryota > Metazoa > Arthropoda > Arachnida > Ixodida > Ixodidae > Amblyomma > Amblyomma americanum. The sequence continues at coordinate 258,889,794 of NC_135497.1, forward strand.
GAAATAATAAGTGAAGGCAATTGAGTTAGTATCGGTGAACCCAATGCCGATCACTTGCCAGTAAAAGTGGAAGCAAGTATTGATATAGGTCGCGGCTATAAAAATTCAATCTTGCGCTGAATAATGCCAGTGTTATCTCTGCGTACTTCTTAATGAGTGTTCCTTTAGTCCTGTGAGAATATTTACACACTTATGGGGGCTGTTAGACACGAATGCGTGTGAAAGCGTCAGAGTACGCTATCATGTTATGAGGACTGCAACTGTTCGGGCGTCCATCTCGTAGATTCGAAGACAACAGCGCTTTTCAACACAAACTTCTTTGACGCCGGAGAACGCACTGCAGAGAGTGTAAATGCTAATAAAATGTAACAAGCACATTAATTTAGAAATGTACTTAGCAAGAGCCAGCTAATGTGCATAAATAGGGGCCATGTAATATATTACAACGATAGTACCAATGCTTCACTGCAGAACTTTGCTCCATTCACTTGTAATATTTTGTGGTCAATTACAAATATAAATAGAATTAAAACCCTGTTTACCCAAAATTATTCGGGCTGGTCTGATTAAGAAAAAGCAAAATTTCTACCTTACATTCTAGGCACGTTTTGGTCCGACGCCAGTTATTTTAAGAAAATATAACTAAAATGTGTGGCCTTATGAGAACCTACGGCAAAAAAGTGAAACCCATATCCTCAAACGAAATCAAGGAGAGCAGCTTGTCAGTACTGCAAGGCAAAATAAGCTAGGAAGAATTACGAAAAATGGCTTTCAGGGTTCGAACCCGGCCGTGGCGGCCGCGTTTCGATGGAGGCGAAACACAAAAGCCGCCCGTGTGCTGTGCGATGTCAGTGCACGTTAAAGATACCCAGGTGGTAGAAATTATTCCGGAGCCCTCCACTACGGCACCTCTTCCTTCCTTTCTTTTTTCACTCCCTCCATTATCCCTTCCTTTAAGGCGCGGTTCTGGTGTCCTACGAGATATGTGAGACAGTTACTGCGACATTTCTTTTCCACAAAATCAAATTTAATTTATTTAATTTTAATTTTCTGCATGCTCGAAAGGGTAGAGGAAGATATGTATTTGCAAAATAACCCAACACTTACTACTAATACAGTTTGCTTACAGAAGATCAGAATTTAAAATTAACGTAAGGCAGAAAGTTCGGTAAAATCAACTTCACATTGCGGCGAGTTTTTCAGCGCGGTCATAACCATTCTCTGTGTTAAAGTTGCTCGAGTTTCTTGCGCTATGCTGCATGTGGCGCCGCCTGGGCACAGCGCCGCGAGCTAGAGCGAGCCGTTCAATAATAGTTCGCTCTCCCGCCGCTGGGCGCCGCTGTTCCCTGCAAGCCCCCGGTGTATTTCATCATATCCTTTATTTTTCCGACACCTGTCTCTTTGTCTTTTTTTTTTCGTTTTCATATAAAGAAATCCAGAGGGATTATTTGAGAGCATTGTATCCTCGTATGTGGGATGCTAAAATAACTAATAATTTGGAGTTGGCACTGATTATTATGTAAACTGAACGTTAACACTGACCGTAGAAAGTGTTCTGTACATCCTGTTCAACTGTTCAACGCACCAGAGAACGTTGGGCAGATTATGGGCCGTTTAGTGACCCACGGACTACAAGCAGAGCAAGACGCGATGTGGTTTTATTCGTTTAAAGGGGCACTGAGGACAAATTTAAATCCGCCTCTTACCGACAGGGCACCGAGTTCTAATCATAGAGAGACTACTATATATAACCAAAATACGAAACTGTTATGAGCCAAAAATAACCAAAAAACGTAGCGAAAGATGTGTCCATCAGTGGACGATTTCGCAAGTAAAATGCGTTCGTCGACGCCAATGTTTTCGCATGGATCTCAGAGGCTACGCTACACCGCCATTCACTTTAAAACGGTGGCATCGCGTCATGTTCAGTAAGGACGTCACAAATTTGAATTGACTAGTGGGAATATTTTTGAATGCAATTTTCGCGGCGATAAATACCATTCTTGCTGCCAGAGAAACTTCAGTATATCATCAGAAATGGCCAGGCTCCATTTTTACTGAGCACAACAATTGGATGGAGTTGCCTCCAGTGTCCCTTTAATCATGGCGACCATCAGCTCTCCACGTAAACAATAGATAAGGCGCCTGGCAATAGTACTAATGCACAAATGGATGCTTGGCCTTCACCTCGCAATTTTCGCGTTTGTGTCCCGATACCGAAACCTGTCGCGACCTTTTTGCACCTAAGGCGTGTCTATATGACAGTGCCTCTTTTAAATTCTGATGCGAAATAAGATTAACACAATGGCAAGACGGGCGAGTTGGTGATCCACACTTCTGGGAAAATAGCGCGAAAGACAAAGGACAGCAAAAAACAAAAGGAAACAACAGGACCAGCGCCAACTCACAACTGAAGGTTTATTCACAGGAACCCAGGAATATAAAGAAGTCAAATAATGAAGAAAAAAAAGCAAACACATGTGTAGCTACGCGGAACCTAGGAAACGAACCTCACTGTCATGCAGGCATACAGACGGGCTGCTAACGCGCAGTCTAGTTTTTTTCTGCATGTAAAATGCCTCCATAATCTCTCTGGAAAACTGTGTTGGGTGACTGTACAATATATCACTGTGATGCAAAGTAGGGATGCAAGATTTGCAGTCTCTAACATGTTCGACTAGATTAGTAGATTTATTAGCCTCCAAGGCATTAGCATGCTCAGTTAAGCGCGTGTTTATTCAATGACCCGCCTGACCAATGCAGACTTGTCCGCAGGAGAAAGGAATTTTATAAACAACTCCTTCAGAGCATGGAACACTTAGTTTTATGTTTGATCCCACAGGTAATTTGGGAGTCATTTTGTTTTTCAGCCTTTCTTTCCACTATAGCACACACCCTTTTAAGTTTTTTAGGAGCTGAAAAAACAACCCCTATTTTAAACCTGTTCACCACATTTTCAGGTTATGCGAAAGGCGGTGTACGTACGGGAGAACTGCAACCTGGTTCCTTTCCTTCACTCTGTCTAACCAAGGCACAGCAACCGAAGCCTTAAGTTTTTGGCTATCTTGTTGCAGCCCAACAAGATGGCATCATCCGGGTGACCTGCTTCTCTTAATCTTTTATCCTGCTCTTTGAAGCCCTTATTGATCATATGGTCACATGGTTTCGATAAAGCAGAAAACATCGATGAAACAACAATTCTGGTTTTTACTGTTTTAGAATGATGCGACTTGTAGTTCAACAACGGATTGCAAGCCCTCGGCAGGCATTACCAACAAATATGTCCCGTCTGAAATTTCAGGCTCAAATCTAAAAACTGCAGCTTGTTGTCGGCCGTGACCCCAGTGGTGAATTGCAGACCTTGAGCATTTTCTTTAAATACTTTCAGAACATCAGTCATATGCCTAGAAAAGTTAGTTTTATGGACAAAGATTAAGAAGTCGTCAACGTAACGGAAAATCCGTGGCGCTATTCCAGATAAGTTTGCTTGAATATCCCGATCTACGAAGGATAAAAAGATGTCACTTAACGCCGGTGCCACCCCAGCACGAATGCGAACACCCGCTTTTTGCGTGAAAAGTTTACCTTTACATTCAATGAATGTAAGCTTTACACAAAATGACGAAACGGCGGCATATTTTCGGTCTCTCCAATCCAAGATGGGAGTCATTAAATTTAGTTGTGCCCTCTCATCCATCCCCCCCCCCCCTCCTCCCCAAAAAGTATCCTAAAACGGGTAGGAAAACTGTCCCGTTACAGGATTGCTGTAGATCTGTCTGTTGTCTGTCTGTTGTTGCCAGGAAGAAAGAAAAGGAAAGTGCACAGGCCTGCCCACTGGCTCAAGCCGAGCCACAATCGCTACCACGTGCAGACAGTAGGAGAGTTCAAAGATGGGATAGAAAGACAGGATAGAAAAGACGCGCGGTATAATGACCCAGGCCGATCCCGGAGGCAGTGCAATACCGGGCCAACCGGTGGCGGAAGTGAAGCATCCTTCAAGCACTCCATCACATTTCCAAAAATATGTCCAATTGGGACCCGTATCAGATATCCTACGGGGTCCTGGTACGGGGTCCTGGATATACATTCGTTCCGCTATATATACTCCAACAACGGGCACCCATGCGGGGACAGTTCTATACCGAATTTGGTAGGCAAATAAAACCCTTTGGGTTGTGGTATAGAAATAAAATAGCAATTACATAATAGGTAAACATTAAATGCATGCAATAACTAATTGAAGCGTTAACATAACGCACCGCAAGCCGAATTCTAGGCCCACCTTGACCACCCAAACGAAGCAAATTCCGCTAGGGACGTATCTTGAGGGGGGTGCAACTCGACAATGGGTAGACGGGCATCGTAATTTCTCTGATAGATAACGCTAGGCGGCGATCGTTCCGCTAGGCTGCGTGCGTGCACGCGTAGCCGAGCGTAGTGGAAACCCACCTCGTTTCAAAGGGTATTACATTCCCTTTCTTGAGACGAGCGGCGCGTTCCTCTTCGCTTTCTTCATCTAGTAAACCAAACAGCTAACGCTCGTTACGTCAACGTCTTCCAGACGGTGGTGGCCTTTCAGTTTTTTCCACGGCACTCATTTCACTGTGTGGGAGAAAGTGAAACAAACCAACCACGTCGACACTAAATACATTACAAGGCCCTGGACTATCATGCTAAAGAAATTTTACGATGCTCTCAGAGTCGCGAATCCTAAAAGGGTCATTAATAGCCGGGGAAGCCAAATGCACCTGTAGGTACCCAGAGACTTCATATTGCCAAGTAAACTTCTCCTTCACAATCGCACGAAATGGCAAACCTTCTTTATGTGTCTGGACAGGGAAAAAAACCTTTAAACAAAGGCCTTTCGCTTTTTTCACTCCTGCTCTGAGTCGGTCGAGGTTCAGTTCTACAATTAAGCGTAAGGCAACGGTTTTTGCTTGCTCCGGTTTATCCCGGATCGGAACAAAGTTCTTCTGGACAGCTGCCATCGCCTTAGCCGAGAAAATTGTTTCGGACAGGATCAGGTATAAATTAAGGGTTGTCTTTTCAGCTCGTAAAAAACTTAAGAGGATGTATGCTATGCTGGAAAGAAAGGCTAAAAAACAAAATGACTTCCAAAGTACCCGTGGGATCAAACATAAATCTAAGTATGTTCTATGCTCTGAGGCAGTTGTTTATAAAATTCCTTTCTCTTGCGGGCAAGTCCACATTGGTCAGACGGGTCGTTGCATTAACACGCGCCTAACTGAGCATGCTAATGCCTTGGAGGCCAATAAATCTACTAATCTAGTCGAACATGTTAGAGACTGCAAATCTTGCTTCCCTACTTTGCATCACACTGATGTATTGCACAGTCACCCAACACAGTTTTCCAGAGGGATTATGGAGGCATTTTACATGGAGAAAAAAACTAGACTGCGTTAGCAGCCCGTCCGTATGCACGCATGACAGTGAGGTTCGTTTCATCGGTTCCACGGAGCTACACGTGTGTTTGCTTTGCTTTCTTGATTGTTGACCCTCTTTATATTCCTGGCTTCCTGTGAATAATGCTTTAGCTGTGAGTTGGCGCTGGTCCTGTTGTTTCCTTTCTTTACTGTTCTCGTCTTTTGCGCTATTTTCCAGGAAGTGAAATAACACTTTGTCTTAGCTGCAGCGAAAGGGACCAGTCCTGACAATGTTAGGTTTCGAGCCGCTCCTTTTTAAAACGCGGGGCTCGCGCTGCGAGTCCTGACGCGAACTCCTTCATCATCGAATGGCGGAGCGAGTCGTTGCCTGTGGCCAGAGCGTGCCAGAAGAAGCGCTGCAATTTCAATGCCTGGCAGTAGCCTTAGAGATGCCGAAAGCGCTGCTTTCGGCAAAGATATTCTGGCGTTTCGAAACTGAGTCCACACCCGTAATGGCGCCGAAGTCGCTGACCTGTTTTCTGTCGATTTTCACAAGCTCTTACTTGTAACCCAATTGCTTAACAGTCGACCGCTTTGACAGGTGGCCAGTATGCTTCCAACCTTGTAATCGCTTTTTGCCAACTTTTACCGCAAACTAATTCACACGACCTTTGTTATATCTAAACCCTATTGCCTCAGGGACAGCGACTGCGCCTGTATCGACCTTGGGATGGATACAGCCACATTCAAGTACAAAATGGTCAATTGTCGGCGTTAGGCCCATTATGCAAAATGCGGAGACCGCGCAAACAACCCCGAGAATGTGAGCATATATCTGTTAGGGAGCCGGCAGTCGTAGTGATAAGCCGGAATGAAAAGAGAATGCCGCTGCTGTGATTACAGAAAGCAGCCGTGAAAACACACACACACAAGCCCACCCACATAAAGCCTTGATCAGGGAGGGCTTTTAGTAATAACTGAAAATATACACTTATCGGTAAAAGGATGGCTTCATCATTGTGTCAGCGGTGGCGGGCGTAAGAAAGCCAGGCACGCATTCCAGTTAGTACCCGAGGTAAAGAAAATAAATCAAATAGTTCACTTTTAGACTTCACCCATTTTATTTGACCGCATCTTTGTAATTAAAAATTTGTATATCGCCTTTTGTTAAAGAACATCAGAAATTTGATTTTCAAAAAGGGGTTGTTTTTGCAGCGCTAAGACAACCACGCCTGGAGATCAAGAAATTCTTGTGCGGCAGCGCCCAGGAGAATTTGTTTTTTACTAGGAAACTGACGTTGCTAGTAACCACTAGATCTAATTCTTTAATTACAACGAAGCGCATAGCTGTAACATTCAGAAAGCTAACTTTTAGACATTAGTCATCCGGCGTACTTATCTGGCCTGTTTATCGGTTTTTACCACCTCTGACAATGTTAGCATCAAGTTATTATGACAGTTTTTTACCTCAAAGAACTTATTATTAAATATTACGAGAAGTACTGGTTGAAATGGGCTGCGTACATAGCTGCTGCTTCAGCGAACGCTTTCCGTGTTATCTGATAGTGAGCGTTTGATGGCAAGAACAAGCCTTATTTCTGCGTTATTGTGTGATTGGTAGCATGCGCGCCTCTTCTCCTCAAGCTCGACTGGTTGAAAACGAAACCACCTGCACCTACTGCGCATGCGCTGTTCCTGTTAGTCACAGGCGCATGCGACAGATGGCGGCAGATGTCAAGCACACGCACTTGCCTCTTCGCAGGCGCAGCTGGCTGCGCAGCTAGAACCAGACTGCGCCTGCGTCTCCCACGTGCGTTTGTTTTCAATCAGTTGCAGAAGAATTTTCGCCACTGCCTAGAGGGCGCCACATGGTCTGAAAAAAGCTGATTGTCAAGGGCAGGGTACGCCAGGAAAGCTCATGGGACTGGAAGAATCAGGACTTCAAACAGAAGAAAACGTGTTTTAGACTAGGCAGCCGTCATGTGCACTTATTTCGACAGTCCATTTTATCTGATAGACCCCATTTCACAATGCGGCTCTTGACATACAAACAATTACGAGGAAACGACGTCCATAGAAAACCAGCGGCAGTGTGCAGCGTATAATATAGTGCTTAATGAAGCTACGTGCCTTTTTGTTTCACACATTCATAATCCCAACAAACAGGACAAAAGGTGGCTTAATTTCGGCTTGACTTTCGATCCATTTTGCACTGGAAACTCTGGCCGGAAAGAGTTAGCCATGGCTAAAAGCGTTATAAACAAATACTAGCATTCAGAAGTTTCTTGTACATAATTTTTGTATTTTCAACATCCTTCTTCTCATTTATCCCGCGCTTGAGTTCTCTCATGCATCATTTCAGCAACTTTTGGCTTTTGCGACCAAAAATGACTTTTACAAACCGTTGGGTGTTTTGCAGGAGGTTGCCGTAGGGCCTTAATGGCAGAGTTATTGAAAAAATATCTACGGCGCAGCATTTCACGCTGAAGAATTAAGTTATAAGAGCAAAGAAAGATTTTCGTTCAAGGTTAACGAAAACTCTATTGAAATTTACGAAGCAGAGGGGGCAGAAATCCTTCCTGAAAGCGCGCGAAACGAACGTCATGAGCGTGTCAAGCGCGTCGCGCAACAGAAGGCAAAGTCCCGGAGCGACGCATTTCCGCTAGGAATAGCGGCGAGCTAAATGACCGCGTCGGGGAGACGTGTAACGCGCCGCGCCGCTCCCCAGGCGCGCAGACGTCGCTTGCTTTAATAGGCTTTCGATGTCGGCGCGCGGACGTCTTTAGCGCGGCTGAACAGCGCCACCTTCCGAGCAACACGAGAAAGATAAAACAAGCGCAGCCGACATTTGCACACGACACAACCCAAGGAGAGAGAGAGTGGCTCAGAGCACGTACCATTTGCATATTTTTCCATACAGTGACATCGCCCAGCCATTACCTCGGCATACACTGAGCGAGCCAAACACGTGGGGGGAAGAGCGGTTCGCGTCAGAAATACAGTGAAAACCGCCAAAGAGTGCCAGATCCGCGAACGCCTTTCCCGCCCAAGCTCGGGTTATTTTATGCACCAGCTGCATGTCGGGGAAAGAGGGAGAGGAGAGAGGGAGCTGCTCCGGGCTGCGCGAGGAATGGGCAGAGAGGGTTCGATGAGCGCATTCAGCAAAGGGTGGGAACACGCTCGGCCATCTCGCTTGTCGCCATTCGCGGAGCACGTGTGAAGCAATGGAAATGTGGTGCTCACTGAACGGAGAGAGAGTCCCAGACTGCATCGCCGAGCGCCGAAGGCTCCGATGATGCGCAAACATAGACCTCTGATGAACAGTGCAGACCAGTGAGCAAAGCCCATCAGGCGAATTGGCTCGTTAGGAAACTTGGATATCTATCTTAATTCAAGAAGTAGACATGTAAAGGATGACGACATGAAGCGAAAAAAATACGAAATAAAAATATAAAGTTTAAAAATTATGAATATATTGTGCGTGCGTGCGTGCGTACGTGTGCGTGTGCGCGCGCGCTGTGTGTGTGTGTGTGCGTACGCGCGCGCGCGTGTGTGTGTGTGTGCGTGTGTGTGTGTGCGTGCGTGCGCACGCGTACTGCGTCCTCTCGGAAAGGATTCCCGCATCCCTGCATCCCCATTCACCATCGTCACGAAGATACAGGAAGAATGCAAAACAAGAAACAAACATCCTAATGCGAGTCGTACGAAGAAAGTTGGTTGCCTAAATAGGAGAGCATAGCCCTATTTATAAAGTTGCTGTACTAGGAGAAACGCTCCTCGTGTTTCTTTTCGTGTTTTAATTTGCTTTCATGGCAACGCAAAAAGGCAGGGACCCGCAAAGAGTAACTCTTCCGAAACCTCCAAGCTTAAGGAGTTTTGTTTGTTGCCTGCGAGAAAGAAAGATCCTTACAGGAAAAAAAACAAAACAAAGCCGCCTGTCTGAAGCAGCTGCCTCCGGTTCACTGCCAATCTATGGAAAGTCACGGACGACGCACAGTTCTCGAGCCTGGAGCGATTGGGCGTGCACGGCGCAGAGCCGCATGTTTTTATGCACCCCGGTAGCGCCACTTTCTTTTGTGTTTAGCCTATTGCCCTTCGTCCCGAATTTCAGAGCCAGCTACACGTGCAACAACGAAGCCAGCCACCAGAATTCGCGCGGAGGATTTTCGTTTCCTGTTCCAGGTTTATCCGGCCCCTGTACACCCACGCTCTCTCTTTCTTTCGTAGCCGAGGCAGAGCTTTTGTCTCTAAATCCCCAACGGATGAAACTGAAGGCCGCATTGCACGGCGGGGAGGATAGACCAAGAGAAGTCTTGTCACTTCATTAATCACGTGAGAACGTTGACCAATCAGCGCACAGGGCGTTAAAAATCATACTTTCAGGGTGTTGTAAAAGTAAACATGCGCAGTATACGCGAAAGCCGCTTTTGAACAGTGGTTGCGCCAGCAGGCAGAAACTGCGCGTTGGTATAATTATCACCGTAAATCCTTTAATTACACAATTAACAAATTTATTTATTAAACTTACTTCTGACTGCAGTTCGAGTGTATGCTTGCATTGAAAACTTGTCGGTGGTGGTATTCTTATGAATGCCTACGAATTTTGTGAACTTTTAATAGCACGGCCATTTTTCGAGATATCTGCTTCCAAATTTCCTACTCAATCTGCGTAATTGCGCACTCAGACAGTGAAGGTCCTATCTGGCCTGGCGCACGTGTGGCGTGTGCTATTTCTTGTATTTTGCTAGCCGGAAAGAGAAAGAAAACGGCTATCAGCTTCACTTATTGCTCTAGGTCATTGACAAACAAAATGTAATACGTAAAAGCAAAGTCAGAGCGAGAGAAGTTCTGCGCCGATAATCGTCGTCTTCCATGCGTAATTACGCGCATGAAGTTAAAAATTTAGACACGAATATGACAGAGCATGCGCTTGCTACGAGAATGGAGTAATCCAGGAATACGACCGACTCCCTATTTTCAGTACAACCTAGCGCGTTAGACGCTTCGAGTAAAAAGTTTATTAAAGCTGCAAGTTAATTAGCAGATTGATTTGTCCACCTGGCCTCATAAATAAAGTGAAAAAGCGCCTTTCGTGCACTGCTCGTCGTCTTTTTTTTCCTTTTTATCCTTAAATAATAACTTTTAACAACATGGATTCCAGAGCCATAACTTCAAATGAATTCAACTAAACAAAAAAAAAGCGGCGAATCATGTTGAAAGCAGTGTCGGACTTGAGCAGTCCCAGACAGTCCCTCTGTGGAAAGGCACAGAAATGTTGCAAACTAAAGCCGCACCTCACTAATACACTTGAAAAACTTAACTACAATTTTCAGCGAAATCCAATCGTTGCTGGTGTCATCCGCTTGTCGCACGCTAAAATTTAATAACACTCGCTGAAAGCATATTTGCCAATGAACGAGCTTGGGGAAGTCGTATGCGTTTGTTCTGGGAATTAATATATATGCTGTCGATGGCAGAGCTATAGCAGTGAAGAAAATCTTTGCATAGGGTCTGAAATGAGGGGCAAGAAGATTCGGTGTTACAGAGGTTTTATGAAGTCAACAGTGATTTTATTGAACGGAAGCGCTACTGCCCGAAGTCACGCCTTGCAGCGCACCCTTGATGTCCAGCTCGAGGGATATGAAAATGATAACGGACAATTCTGCAAGCAAAGAACATGGTGAGAGTTCGTCGCGCGCTGCCACTGTTCGGCATTGACAACTGGGTTAGTCCTTTGTCGCCAGCGTGTCTCGGTATTGGTAGCTTTCCTCTTTTTAGCTAATCCTTGAATTTTTGCTTAAATTGACTGTTGTATTGTAAGTTTTAGCATCTGTTCAGCAACCTAACGCTCTTTACAGCGGTAAACTTTATCATTATCGTGGACACATTTTTTCTCACATGGCACTCTTCACATTTTCACTGCCATTATTCGTAAACGACGGTTTTTGCACCGAGACGACGGTGACGGACATTAATTTCAAATAATCTTGCTCTTTGAAAACAGCGTTAAATTTTAATTGCTCCACAGGTGTGTCTGCTGGGCTTCAAAGGTTATACAGTCCAGCTTTCTTGCGCAACACTTTTAATTGTGAGGCACTATTACGAACATACTGATGGGAATGGTCTATCCTTGCGATGCGTAGCAAAATATTGCCTTTAAAGTTGGTCCTGCGCTCACACCGAGATGTTGAGACTGCCATAAAAGACCAATAGGGTGAGTTTTTAAAATAAATAAATATCAGAAAACTACTAGCGTTCTGAGGGGAGATTTGCCGACATATTGGTAGTTATGGTGCAATTTTACGATATGCGAAAAGCTTGCGCTCATAAGCAACCTCCCTTCGAAAAAATTCGCTTGTCCAGAATTTTGGGATATGAATAATAGAGCTGCAAGTGCGACTGCCATTAACTGAGTTCACCTCTTTTGCTCTCCTACGAAACTAGATCTGTCTTTATGCACTACCAGCAATGCTCGCAGAAGAGTTTTCACCGCGAACTTAACCGAATCTGAGCGGAGCCGCTGTGATTTCTTTGTCACGGCTGCGTACCAAGACAGTAGGAAGTGGAGCTTCAAGCGTGCCTATGGCGCCCCTACGTCGACGTCTAGCTTTCGGAAGGGTTTTAACTGCTTTGGAGTACAGCTCTCCAGACAGACCCCTGCCTGTTTTTTGTTCGCCGCACGGCGACCAGACAGAGACAACTTCGAGTTTGTGGAAAGTAGCCCGCTGCTGATTCTCTTACGAGCCCCTCGACCTCTCACTACTACGCTGAACGCTGTGGGGCAGAAAAGACGAAGCGGGCATCAATGGCGTTCTCTCGTGAAGCGCACTTTATTTATCTCTATAGAGGCTACAGTCGATAGCCCTGGTTGATTCTTGGGTGGCCATGTTCGCAGTGCTCTTGTCCCAATGTTAAACCAACAAAATGCTCTTGGTCAAACAATTGCGCAGCATCCCATTTCTGCTGCCGGCGTTTGAGAAACACATAGACAACCTCCACGACTTTTACTCAGATGTCAACAAAGATACTGCACTGCAATATTGTAAAGACGGAAGATGAGAGGGAGGGGGGGCGGACATTTTCTGATCCTGGTAGAGTTTTTTCTCGGCTGTAGCCGAAGGAAAGTTGGCTCAGTGTCACAAGTTTCTTGGCCACGCTTCAGTAAGTGCACCCCACCAAGATGGAAAGTGGTACAAGCGTTTGCTGAGCGCTGCAAATATAGCAGATAATGCGGAACTTCTTCAAAAGAACAGGAAGAACCAGCTGCCATTATAACAACGCATGCTTTCGGCGCACTATGGCGTGATACAAAGCCGTTTTTCCCTGTTGTTATGTGTCCCTAAACAAATCGCAGAATACGTTCACACTATATTGTACATGAAGCATTGTACCCGCTCCGTGCTTTGTTCTGTTACACTCAAAGGAAATATTATAGGTATACATTGTGATAAAGCGAACCCGTAATTTACGTGGCGTGAAACTAAAAGATGAAATTAAAAGAAGCGTCGAATCAACCTGCAAAATTTAACTGTTAGACAATTCCTCCATATTCAATCGGGCTAGCGGCACCATTAGCGGTAAATTTTAGCGTTTCTCTCATAGGCATCAATATCAGCGCATTTATTTCCATGCGCACATATACACAGAAAACCGACTGCCTCATTACGCAATCAAGAACTGCATTCGCGTGACATGTATTTGATGTCGATGGTGGCAATATTCGCAAATGGCCGTCTCAGAACGTATTACACGTCCCATGGACATTCATCACCTGGAGTTGGGCAGGTGGCGTGGCGGTACCGTAAACCAATATTTTGAACATAGCTCAGTGAGTTGGTCAGATTTTAATAATATCTGATATTTTACATTATTGGTCTATATTATTGATAATTATTATATACTACGTATTATTTTTATTGTATAAAACTTATAACAATATATTAGCATTATGTTAGAAAACATTGCGCAACCATCAAAACATGTTATGTGAAATTTCAGCGAAAGCAGTTGGATTTGCCCTCGACAATTAGTTGGATGCTTTTACATTAAGCCGAGGCTTCACACACACAACATAATTTTTCTGGTGGGAAAAAGTGGAGGTGGGGTGGGCAGCCCCTTGGCCCGGGGGGTGCGGTGAGTGCACGGCTGGTAGATGGTACTTCTTGAGGGTGCAGGCTTCACACTCTGAGGCTACAGACAGACAGGCTTCGGCTTTTTCGCACTGTGATACTAGCACTGCTTTAACTGTAATATTTAAAATGATTCAAGTAAAGTTGGACTTGGCATGAAAAACAATTCCTTAAGATACACGATGCTGTCGCTCTCAAACAGCGCGAACAAGCAGCTTTAATGGCTATTAGCACGGGATATCTTCAGCTCCTTCTGCCTAACTATATCGCATTTTACCCTGGAATCGTCTTCAAACCGTACAACGCGGTCCACTTTGCCTCAAATTTTCTTTTATGACGTACTCAAAAACATGCGTTCAATAACCAGCTCGCGTATGCACCCCGCATGCGTATTGTTACGGTCTTAGTGCACATCCTAGTGGCCTTACGAAATTGGCTGAAAATGCGCCTGTAAATTAGAAATGGGCTCATTTCCTGAAGCACCTTGAGTGGAGTACTTACTCTGAGCGCACTTTATTTTTGGTGAATATTGCCGCGTTTTTCAGCACTTCTTCTATTGTGTCATAAAAATCCTCGGGATCTAACTTCGGCAAAGCACTTGAGAAGTAAGACCATCGCCAGAGATCAGTTACGTTTTCTTTTATGTAGTGAAATAGAAAGCGTAGCGCTGACACGCAGCTGGTTGCCGCTAAAGAAAAGAGAAAGAGAAATGAAAAAAGGAAAAGAGAAAGGAATAAAGGAAAAAGGAAAAGTGGTCGTATTGCACACACAAACGGCGAAGCGCCTCTTCAAAGTGACCCTACACTTGATGATGCCTAACCGACACGACCCGCTAAAGGCACGCCTCCAGGAACGCAGGAGGGGCCAATCACCAATGAACGTAGCATCGCTAGGCGCAATTAGATTGGCTACATGCCATCGATTTTGCCTGGACAGGTGTTTTCACCCTGTGTCTTACTCCAAAGTGGGCGGCCAGTGTGCGCTGAGGCAAACGAGCTAATGAACACCTAGAATCGGTTCCTGCTACGCCTCTTTCCTAAGGAAGAAAAATTAAAGGTGGTCAGGGAACACAGCACATTTCAAGCAGATGTTGTGTCCCAAACTTTTAAAGGGAAGGGAAACAAAATTCGGCGTAGTATTTATTTCACAGTTGGAGCTATAGCAAGAAAGAAAAAACTGCAGAGCGTTTTGGACCCAAAGACGTTTTCCAGCTTCGATCCTTCGTGCGAGAGTTCTATTTGCACCTTATTTTCTCATGCAATTTATCCATCCTCTCATATTTATCAGGTGTTTCAGGAAAGCAGCCCAGTAATTTTTAAAAAAAAAACGGGGTTTTTGAGGCAAATAGAAGATTTTGCGGCATGGTGATAGCATCTCTTGTCCTGAAAAAAAAAAAGAAAAACATACACACGTTTTTTTGCTTTTAATTTAGTTGCGGGCTTCCCTGAAACGCCTGACATATTAGATCCAACTTTTAGAATTCAGATTGAGTTTCACCACTTCTCCCGCTCACCCCCCCCCCCCCCCCCCCCCCCTCTTTTTATTCTTTGGTTGCAGTGAGCTTTTTTTCCGTCCGCCGAAGTGCCGCCTTTAACAGCAGTACATCCCAGTGAAAATTCATCATGAACTATGCAGCCTACGCAGTGTTGTGCCAGAGTCCTGCTGCGCCGTCAGAGAATGAGATTTTTGTTTTAATCCCTGAGGCTCCACTTTCCGGATCGCAGGATTACTTCCTTTTCGTGCCCATTGAGTCCTTCTGCTGGAATAGACTGCTGTACAAGAGCCACTATTCGTCGAAGGCTGATATGCGACAGTCATTCACGACGCTCAATTCGCTCTTACGTCCATGAACAACACGCTCACAAGTGCCCGAGAAATCGTGACAAGAATACTCACCGCGGCAAACGAGGCAAAAGCCTCCGAATGCTTCGTTTCTGTTTAGGCTGGTGACACTTTGAGGCCCCCGTCTTCCCACCCCATACTTTTTGGTGGTTTAATTATTAGGAAAACGTGGATAAACAACTACTTGAAAAAGTGGTTTTTCGAACGAGAAAAACCAGCTGAATGAATGAAGGCACAAAACAACGGAAGCGGGCCACTGCACCCACAACGGGTCTTCCCGGCTGTTGTTGCGCTCTACTGGTTTGAGGAGCAATCGTACTGCCGATCGACCGGAGAAAAGTTCCTGTCTCTACTTAAAAATAACTTTCGCTCATGGCATTCAGATCGTTTCACGTGTGATATTCTTGACGCTGAGGGCTTCCTGTAAGTTTGTTGCCGTCGCCCAGCGTTAATATTCATAAGCAAGAAAGTTAGCTAGCTGCCTGAATGCCATTGTGAAGTAGCTCATTTGAGGGGATAAAAAGTTTGACTGAATTACCAAGGCTCACAGGTAACTCTTCACCAGCCGCCGAAAAAGGAGCCAGGTATTATGCCGTCGCTTCCTGGTATAATTTACTGTAGGGATGCTAAGGCCCGAAAGGCAAACAAAAAACACACACACACACTCACACAGATCTAAAGATTTTGCAGGTTTAGTCATTCCGAGCCGAATACGGATTTCATTGTAAGAAAGGCGGTTCCTTCGTCACCCTCCTGCTTCAGCGCCCACAACTTGGCGAGCGTTTCGAAGATTCAGTACTCGGGCGGAAGACGGCATGTGTCTGCGCTCTTATCTGCCCATCATTCAATGTTATAGGCGTTCGTTCGTGGTCATTAGACGAGTAAATTGGAGCGCTATGGAAAGCTGCCCAGCAGAGAAAAGTACGAGAAGGAATACCAACTGACCTGTCCTGGGCGAAAGCCAGAGTAGAGCCCGAGAGCTCTGCAAGTGCGCTAATATTCGCGTCGAAAACTTCACGCCAAACCAGCGACTCTACCACAGCGCAAGTTATTTTTTATTTCCACTTTCTCGCGAGAAAGATAGCGGAAAGCACTAAAATCAACTCTTGTTTGGAGCGTAAAGCAGACTGCGACAGGCCTTAAGCCGCGTGACTCATTAACTGCGACGGACAGCGTCTTGCGACCGAGTGTCAAGACTAGCAGTATTCCCCCGGCAGCTTTTACCGAGAAAAAGGAAAAGGAAAGCGACGGTGGCGCCGTCTGGGAAACGCCGAATTTGCGAGCGGCAATTTGGAGGCAGCGTGGCTGGCGGCTCTCTCGTGCACGCGAGGCAACGCGTGCGGTGCAGCGTCGGCGGGCGATTCCCGTGCGACCTCTGAAAGCTGTCAGAGCGCGCGGCCCAAGTGGCTCTGTATGCGAACGCACTTGTTTAGCAGACAAGGAGAGAACCGAGTTGCGTGGCGATCGATGACTCGAAATAGACGGCCCCGGCGCGTCCATTGCGAAGCCTGGTCGCCCCGCGTATGCTGCCGGGAAGGAGAGAGAAACGAGCCTTAGCCTCGTCACACCATGACGCTCTATTCGAGCACCTCTGACCAAGCTCCGGAAGTGGTTTACTGGCGGCTTTAAAAAGTAACAACAGCTCTACACGAGCCGCGAGGATAGTTTCAAGAAACTGGTGCCGTTATCTGCGTATATATAGGGAGGAGTTGAACTGTTGCGTCAAACTTGATGGCGCCTGTGCGCGAGATAGCTTCTATAACAACGCGGCTGCGCTGCAGAACTAATTGAAAAGGGAAGTGGAAAATAAAACTTTCTTCGAAGCGGAGAGAAGGAGATAGAGAAGTCTCAAGTCGTTTATGTCATGTTGCAGGCACTTGAAAAAGACAAGGTCATTTTTGAAATATTATCTCCCATCACCCCTTATTTTAGCGAAGAAAAAAAAAATTCTGCGGACACGTACACAGACCAATGGGTAGCCCGATAGTAATACGACTGTTTGCGAATACAGAGAACGTATTTTGCAGAGAACACAGCGGGAAGGTGGTCGGAAGATTCAGTTTTGCGAGTGCAAAGCAAGGGGGCTTCCATAAAATAAGAGAAAGGCGGCCAGCGGTAAGAAGTGCGGGCCTTCCCCGCTGGCAGCGTCAAGAAGCTGCGCGTGGTCAGAATTCACAAGGAACGAGGGAAGAAGGAACGGCGAAAGGCCGACGTCATTCGCGGTGGTGGGGCCACGCTGGGTGCAGCCGTCGCGCTGCTCTGTCAACGAGACAAAATGTGCGCGCTGCTCTCTCGAGGTCGATGACGGCTGGCACAGACAAAAAATACAAATAACGAACGGAGAGAAAACGCCTTCAAGCTACACAGGCAGCTTTCAGCTTGAAAGAAAGCTAGCTTGCACTGCCACTCTTTTTCTTCTTGCTCGCTGACCGGCCTTTCGAGGCAGCGTTTTTTACGGACCGCGGCGGCTGCACTGGAAGGCCGTTTCTTACTCTGCTATTTGACTCGACAGGATCGCTGCATGAGTTGTGTGGCAAAAAGACGTTCTAAACAATCCCGGATACATGTACACTGTTTAAGACGATGTCTGTAAAGCGGCCTGAAAGGTCGCGCAATGCAAGCATCATGCAATCGGTTATCATGAAGCACGTATGGGGCTGTGTTTCCTTTTCTAACTAGTCGAGCTCACTTTGTTTTGCAACCATCAGTTCTGAACAAGGGTGCGGCTTTGCAGAGTCATCGTGTTCTATCAGGTTACTCGTTTGTTTAGCTTAGAGTCTGATGAATTTATGTATACGTCGAGGTAAAAGCATTGCTCGTCTGTGTTAGAAAATGTTGAAACGCGGGACGCTGCCTTAACCGCCACGTTCAGTTCAAAGTTCCAGGGGGGGAAGGGGGAGCACTTTAGCAATCCTTCCCATTTTATGGAGCTGGTTGTTATTGCAGTGAATGGGCTAGAAGACAGCTTGTTATTATCGCCAGTGAATCAATGCCCAGTTATCACTTTGAAGCCCTCTTCCTCCTGGCAGTAAAGCAACTTCTTTTACAAAGACGTCACGCGTCTCCCCCCCCCACCCCCCTCTCAAATTTACTTAGGCCAAGACATAAAACTACAACCAACTGCAAGCCACTCTTGTCATCCTTGTTTATAATCATAAATTACTGCCAGAAAAGCGATCGTATTTGTTGAAAATACTGCGTAACAAAATACGATAATATAATGAAGCGAAAATTGCAGCCACTTTATTAGGCCGGAAATTTTACCCTTACGAGTCTCCTTGCTGTGATTACTCGACTCACTGCAACTGGCTTTTCGCGTGGCATTTTTTTCTCTAGTGTCTTCCCGGTTGGTTCTTCCTGCTCCAAGTATTTTTCGTGCCGAGAAGTATCATTCAGCACTGTCAGGGCAGATTGCCGACGAAGTGCCTTCCGAAAGACAGCGAAGAAGAAACCTGCGGGCGTCATCGCGAAAATTGACAGTGATTGGTCGGCGGAGGCAGAGCGGCCACGTCGTGAATCCCAAATGGTCGGCGGCAGCCCACCGGCCGACGCAGGCGCAACGTCACTCGTCCGAATGGAGCAGGGATCACCGCGAAAGAGAGAGAAAAAAAGCGCACATAAAAGAGAAAGAAAAGGAGAAGCCGTCAGAGCGAGTGCGCGTCCTCTTCGCGGGGCTCCTTTGGTTTCTGGCGCCGTCTTCTCGGCCGCAGTGCCGTGTTCAGCGACTTACGTGCGCTCCACTCTTCTTCTCTCCCGCCCACCCTCTCCCTTCAGCGGTGGTGGTGACGACGACTCGGCTTGAATGGCAACGCTCGCCGCTTCCGGAAGATGTTGGCGGCCGCCTGAAAGCGACAGGGGTCGCAGTGCGGACGGGAGAATACCAAGGCGGCCGTGTCCTGAAAAGAGCTCGGCGCGACGAATGTGTGTGTACGCAGTGAGCACTGCGATCGGCTGCCCCCGCCTGCTGTTCCGCTCCGACCTCTCAAAACGGGCTCTCGTGTGACCCGGCAATATTTCACCCGCGCGAGGACTGCGTTCGGCCCGTCCGACGCACTCGAGGAGACCGAGCAGTGCAGTGGAGAAAATGCGCTGCCGCGACGGTGTGGATGGGGCGCGACTGCGTCTTGCGCCTCGCGGATGCTGCTGTTTTGTTTTGGCTCGACATGCCGAGAACCTCCCCCCCCCCCCCCTCCTCTCTGTCGTTGCTCTCACCTCGGGACGTGTTTTCTTTGCCGTCTTCCTTGCGTAGTATTTTGCGTCATTTTGTGGACTAATGATTGATTTAGCAGCTCGTATCTCTCCTCTATCGTACCCCCCAACCGCACAGCCTGAAAATATAATCCTTGTTTTTTATCGCCTATCAAGTATTTTCACGCGGGCCAGTATGACATTGCAGTTTAAGGCCTGTTTATTTTTATCTTTGAATTTGTAAATTCCGCAGTTCTCGAAGTTGTTATTTGCTTCAAGCCGTATGCTTGTAGAAGAAACTGTCTAAGCCGATGTTTCGCTTTGTTCAGCACTTCGTGCCCGGCTCCTTCCCTTTCAAGGCTACTCGCTCAAAAAGAAAAAAAAATGTAATCATAAAATCCAAAACCAAGAAGTGGCCAGAACTTTGTGGGCGCTCTCATAGGTCAAACCCTAAGCCTACTATGGCGACAGTTGGGAACAGAAACGCGTGCCAGCGCTGCAAGATTGCGCGCTCGACCTTTAGTGGTACATGCAGTGGTGTCCAGAATGGAACTTGCGTTTCATAACTGCGGTGGATATGAGGCTCGAGACATATTGAAAAGTCTGCCCTCGTAACTGCTGCGCATGCCACACTCGTGGCTGTACGATGTTTTTCAGCAGCAGTTTCAGGGGCACTCGAAAATGCGGGCACAAGGGCGTCCTGTGTAAGGCGTACAGTGCGCTGCAGACCTCGTAAAGTAGTTAGAGGAAAGCGTTATAGTACCAGCGCTAGCAGCGCACGCTGACAGCTTTCTTAGTCCGCATGCCAGCACATCGTCGCATCTTCACTGTCGACCTACACTGCATTGCTGAGCGTGCGACTGCTCATAGAGACGCG
The DNA here is from genome assembly GCF_052857255.1 of Amblyomma americanum. Taxonomy (NCBI): domain Eukaryota; kingdom Metazoa; phylum Arthropoda; class Arachnida; order Ixodida; family Ixodidae; genus Amblyomma; species Amblyomma americanum. The sequence continues at coordinate 258,910,214 of NC_135497.1, forward strand.
TTAGTCTGTGCTGTCCCTAGCATGAGTCGAACACGGCTATTGTACGCGAAACTAACACTGGTTCGCCTGATGAGTGTCGTCTCTCAATAAAATTGTGTGCTTAGGCCGTGAAATCATCCACATGCGCAAAGCACAGCTCTGAGAGCCTCAAGTATTTTATGCGTTGCATATTGCAATCACTCAGTTCAGCCCTTGGGCGCGGCCGGGCAGCCACCAAACCACGTGACGTGACGTCACGACAGCCGGAGGAAAAGCTGGGCCCCAACTCGCGCGGTCGCGCGCGGCCGCAGGCACCACCTGACTCCCGCTCCTCCCGCTAGGGGCACTGCGCCGGCGCGAGACGTCACGGAGGAAAAGCTGGGCCCCAACTCGCGCGGTCGCGCGCGGCCGCAGCCACCACCTGACTCCCACTCCTCCCGTTAGGGGCGCTGCGCAGGCGCGTGACGTCACGGAGGAAAAGCTGGGCCCCAACTGGCGCGGTCGCGCGCGGCCGCAGCCACCACTTGACTCCCGCTCCTCCCGCTAGGGGCGCTGCGCTATGATTGACGTCACGGCATATGTATAAAAGAGCTGCGCTCCTTCGCCGGGACAGCCTTATACCCCTGTCACTCGGGCATTTCGAGGGCCCTCGAACCGATAGTCTATCGACTCAAAGGCGATCGAGCGCTGCTACACGGGCAGTTTCAATGGCGATCGAGTCAATAGCCTATCGAGTCAACGGAGCAGCACGGAACTCCATCGAGATATACAACGCATTCCTGGCTTAACCAAGCTAAGCCTGGCCATTTTCTTCTTTTCAACAGAAATGATATACAATATTAGCATTTAGCGTTTTATTTTCATTCTTTCTTGTCACCGTTACTTGCTTCCTTGTTGACGAATGCACAGCTGTTAGTTTTTTAGGCTCTGTGTTCACTGCTACTGGGATGCATAATGGTTAGAGCTTGAGGCTAAGGTTGGCGATGTTACTTACTACTGGCCGAACTAACTATGGTTGCATCCCTGCTGAGCGCTCCGTCATAGAGAGCCTTCAGGCAAATATCAGGTACAAAGCGTTAGCACTCGTACCGCAATTTTGTTTTGTAACGGTATTCTTGCACCACAGGATCAAGCAGTTAGAAGCGCTTGTTTGATTTTTTATGTGCTTGTGAACAGGAGCCTTTTGTACACCCTTTCGGTGTCGTGAAGGCATTTGGGAATAAGAAGACAGCCTAGTCACGAGGCAGCGCGGTTTTTGCGGCGAATGCTGTTTTCGCGCCGATTCTTTTAAGACGATATTAGTGCCCAAATGTTGAACTAGCCTCATTCTGCAGCATTTTTATTCACCATTAAAGAATTCAACGCCATGGAGAAGTAGGCGGCCACCGCTGCTAGCAAGTTCGGTCTAGTTCAAACAAAATCGCTCACTCATTGCCTAAGCCGCGAGCGCAGCAGTTTATAAAGGGAATGAACGCATTAACAACTTCAAGGTTCCCACCAGCGTTTCCAGACAGAAGACCACAAATCGCTTGCTACCTAGTCAAGAGAAAGAAGGCACCGCGGCAGCTCTAATTACAAAGATTATTGTTATCACTCAGTTTGCAATTTTTTTTAACTTGAATCTTATTTCCACTAAGTCCGGGTGGCCTGAGGATGTGGAAGCAAGCATCTAGTATGCCATGTCTGACCGGAAAAACAAGCCTTTAGAGTTTATTAGTTTATTTCCTGGCCATTATATATACTCCTCCTATGACCGGTTTTGGGGGTTCAGGAGACTTACGAATACCCTTAAGGCTGCGCGTGCTTCATAATGAGACGTACAGCAAGCGCCGGTATTGTCTAACTAGTACACTTATTCGTCCACAGGTCGCATGACAATTCCCAAACTTAACTGGCATAATCAGTGTGGTGTTTTTTGGCTACTTGAGAGCTCACGGTACTACCACACTTGTGATATGATCCAAAAGTTCTCATCCTACACAACGCTAACGCTCAATAACTCAACTCTGCCCTCAAAATTGCTTGAAGGAAAGCAGAAGCCACCTGCCGGATACTCTGCCAACAGGTCGACTTTCAGCGTCATTGGCGGCTTATAGCGTCTCTCGGAATATGCCATCCATTGAGCACCAAGCATTCACAGTAGCAGTCTGCGTCACCCTTGTTTAGAGCGCTCGATCTGTGTACACCGCGAAAAACAAAGTGAAATTAGAAAGCTACCCATGATTACCAGGAAAAGTGCTCGAGCCCACCTTGCTTGCAGGTCTGTGCGAGTGTACTTCAGCGCAAGCGCTGCCCCTGAAAGATATATTCTGCAAAGTGAATTGGAGTTTTACGGAGGGAAGTGCGTTGCTCGAGACCTCGAGAAGGGCGACGCAGACTGTAAAAGGTGCTCACGATGTGTCTTTACCCTCAGGCAGACATGATAAAAATATGAAATTATTCAATAAGCAGCCTAGCACTTGTACACTGTGCGTCCGTTATTCTGCGTTAGTGAGCACCACTGTGCGTATCGAACTTGACTAACTCTGGCCCTGAATTTGGGTCTATAGGCAGGAGGAAACCAGCCAATGTTTTCGCTACGAGCGGCTTTTTCAGCAGCGACGAAATAAAACTCATCACCTTCAACGTACTGTGGTTTATAATCGTGACTACCATTCGGACTCCAGTGAAATTACGCTTGCATGTCACATAGTCATGAAAACGCGCCCATTCCCAATAAGAGTCGTGAAAACGTGCTCTGCTTTCTGCAGTATTTGAGCCATGGGCCATTCCCTGGTAGTAGTTCCCGCGTTGCTACGCAAAGGTGCAGCTGTAGAAGAGAGATATTAGACCCCTTAACAACAAATCAAACTTTTGTCGCGAACTGCTCGCGTTTTGCATTGGAGCTGCTTTAGAGAAACCTTGCATCTCACTTTTTCTCTTTTTTGCAGTTACCACGAGTCTTTCATAAGGAACAGTATGCAAGACTTCGGCATGTCAGACTTAAGGAGTATGCGGTTCCGATAATTTTGCAGATTAAGAATGATCACCTCTCTGTCCCACAGTTAGTGCCACTGCCAACACTTTATTTTGATCATGTAACTTAGAGGCGCGTCAAAAATATCGCAGATACAAGTCTAAAAAAAAGTTATCTTCCAACATTGGGCAAATATCGTGGCTAAGGTGCCGTTTTACACGCTGGTAAAAAAACTGCAACGTTTTTTTCTCCCTAAAAAGGTTTTCACTGAAACTACTCTGATTGAATTTTCTCTAACTAGCTCACACCATTTCCGTTACGTCGTGTTCGTGCGAGCACAAACGCGACACTATTTTTACTACATCGTTTTCGAATTCCGCTTAGGTAAGACACTCCGTGAGGAGACAAGGACGCAGATGGCACTAGAACATACTATGGCAACCAGAAAATGCTTTTCTGGTCGCGCACGACCCGCGATATACGTGCAGAGAAGGACTGCCAAGACGCTGACCCCAACCGGAAGACCACTTGCATTTACGCGCCTTCACTTCGCAGTCACCTGTAAAGCCTGTTTCTTTGCGTACAGACGCTTACTGCAGCAAAGCACGCTTTACAGCAAAAAGCTTGACGGCGTATATGAGTGTGCTGTGCGATGTCAGTGCACGTTAAAGATCCCCAGGTGGTCGAAATTATTCCGGAGCCCTCCACTACGGCACCTCCTCCTTCCTTTCATCTTTCACTCCCTCCTTTATCCCTTCCCTTACGGCGCGGTTCAGGTGTCCAACGATGTATGAGACAGATACTGCGCCATTTCCTTTCCCCAAAAACCAATTATTATTATTATTATTATTATTATATGAGTTCGTGATGAATGGCTTTGAGCACCAGAAAAAAAGAAAAGAAAAAGAAAGCGGGTTAAAAGCTACCATTAAGTCAGTAAACATGAGCAGATAACCGCGATGAGAACAGATAATGAATAACAGCCCGTCAATAAATAACAGCTGAATACTGTCTTCTACCCTGTACCACGAAGAATACGAGAAGCCATGGAGCCGGCACTCCTTCATAACGTCTCCAGGGAAATAAGTGACTAATAAAAATAAACATCGGCAGCCATATAAGATGATTAAACCGTAATATAGTGGTACTACGCCCATTATTAACCTTTAGAAATATAGAGACGTAAGAACTAGCAGAAAAAATAAAACAGCATCGATTGCGGCTGGATAGATGGGAGCAGGTATTCTGCAGCAGCGAAATTAGTTCCTAAAGCATTTTTGCATTCACACGACCTACTCACGCTTACTTATCATAACAACAAAAAACAAAAAGAAGAGACTACGTATAACACCTAAATACTTATAGCTAAAATGAAGCCGTATGCCCCGCATTTTTCTTAATTTTCCGCCAGATTAAAGACCACAGGTGACAGCTGCGCAGGCTTGAACATCGGCATTTACGGGGCATTTGCATATTACGTAATAAAGCTAGTTTTACCTACATATAAACAAGCTACAAAACACATTTAGATACACAAGACACATAAGCATTCGATAATAATATATCATCACTAATAATATAACATCAAACATCACTAGGTAGCGCTTGGGTGACCCTGAGTGTCATGTACGCGTCACTGAAGCGATGAGCAGCTGCGAATGAAGCAATTACGTTTGGCACTCCGTAATTACAGCCTAAAGGCCGCTTAATGTGCAACATGTCAGGAAGCATCGCAAAAGAGTGACACCGCAGCGTGCGCTCACGGTGAGGTGTTTGCCTTCTGTCATGCGACTCATTCTTTCGTCAGCAAACATAAGGGAGCGGTGTCAGGTTAAGAGGAAACAAAGCATGCCCTCTTCCGCATACCGAAATAAAACGAAGATAGAAACTCTGGCAGTTCTTTCAAGCCCAACGTACCGTGTGTCACAAAACACGCCAGCACATAATTGGACAAAACAAACAGACCACTATTACTCGTGAAATATCACCGCCCGGCTGCCAATACAAACAAAGTAAGTTTGCAGCCTTTAGGCAGAGGCAAGCAATCATAAAAGAAAAGAGGAATAGCCGCTAACTAGTTCTGAACTCTCTCCTGACGCTTCCTGAGGTACCTTCTGTTGACGAAGGCCAACAGTCATTTAGGCCTGTTGTTTTCTACGCCGACTACGTGCGGGACTCATTGAAGCCGTTTTCAATCTCACCTCGACAGGAAGCAATCTCTACGGGATAGCAGATGAAAGGTGCATTCTAATATTTGGAGCCGGATGAAACAACATAAAATATCGATAAACATCTTGAGTGCGGAAGCGCAGGGGGCAGGTAAGTCTGACTATTATTGCGCTTGAAGATTAATTCTTACTCGCTGTCGCGCATATGCAATTAGAACCCTGGGAAAACTTCCACTTCTGGGAAAATTAAGAACTCTCAGGATGAAGACCAGCTTAAAAGAACGCAACTGGGGTTTTTACATTGCCAGCCTTTTTCTTTCTCCTGCTAAGTGCAATAAGCTGACAGGGATTCGTAATGTATTTTAACAAATTGAATAAAATCAAGGTTACTCAAGTCAAGTCAATTATTCTGTTATTGGGAATTCAGTCATGGGTTTTTGGCAGCACAAGCTAATAACTACGCTATGAATGAAAAAAAAGGACGGGGTATTCACAATACATTCCTCCTGCCAAAAATCGCACTTTCTTCCAATATGATGGTATCTCGTGCATTGAGCTAGCGCTCAACTTCGCAAACGCCGACTTTCTATTTATTGACATGAGCATGAAAGGAGATGTTGGTGCCTGAGAGCGCCGCCGGCTACTTCTTTTCGCATAATGGAAGAAACCACACAGTAACTGCCTGCATAACGCTCAAGGAAACGCATCTACAACACGAACAGCTCGCAATACATATAATACAATGCAGACGCCAGAAATGCTAATATAAAATATAATATATACTAACAGAATACTAAGTCCTCCTGATCAGAGTAAACGGTTTACAGCCCAAAAAGACAATAAATGAAAGGAAAACTATCAGCCACAAAAAATAACAATAAGGGCTTAATACATCATACACTTGATAGTAATGCATGAAACTGACCGTCAGGAGACCCGTGACCATGTAACATGCAAGAAAACACTCGAGAGCGTGAGCCGAGGCAAAAAAGTACATAATCTACTCAAGCAACATGTTTAGTAATTCCCATGGATGTCACTCTTCCCGAGAAAAGACTTCAGTGTTATGATTGCCCGTTTCTGTAGCGCACGCGTCGACAACGGACATGATATCTTTTGGAGACTGAAGGACCTTTTGACAACGGTGGTCAAGCCCCTCTTTAGTCGTGTCCTAGAATTTTCATTCCCACTGCTGCCCAATAGAGATGAGTTTCATCTTTATCCTCGCGACCCCATGCGCATCGTGGGTTGTCTGTCCGCCCATTATACGCAGAAAGTATTTCTTGTAGACCATTTCCAATCGTAGACGGTGAGTGAGTGCTTCCAGACATTTTTTAGAGATAGTAGGATTATAAACCTGACAGACGGCCTATTCGACAAAGGTTACATGCACCGTAAAAATGGGCGAATTTGAAACACCAAGAATGGCAGGCTAGAAGTAGTAATACAGGCGTGAGCTTGCCTGTCCGCTGCGTCTGACTCAGTGTTTCCTAGAATAAAGGAATGAGCGAGTAACCATTGGAAGACAAATAATACTGCTTTTGCTGATACCTGGCAGAACACTGTACGCGTTTCGTAAACCTAACTAGCCTTCCACGGTACTGAACTGGCGCTGTTGAGGGGTTTTAATTCAGCCTGTGAGCAGCTTAAGACTACCCACATACCTGTATCTCCCACTGATACTATGGACTGTAGTTCTAGAAAAATAGCGTAAACCTGTATGCCATATATGCACTGATGGATGAAAGCTTCACCCATCAGTGTATACATGAATATGATTAGGATACTGCGTTCATATTTTGGTTCAGGGCTAACTCATGAGCAGCAAGTACCATATGTGGAGTTTTTTAATTATCCTTTGGAATGACAGCTCGATATTAGGGGTCAGCATGAGCCACGGGGCATACGCTTATCTCATTTCTAATATTCATAATATTCATAACCTGGAAGATATCGTTGTTGCTCTAAAAATAGTTCATGAATTTGTTTCCGATCACGCATCTGTAGCCGCGGAAACTGAAGGGTCCTCTTCGTGTTGAGACATGAGACGAAAGATGTGCCGGCAAATTATTCGCAAGGCTTGAAATGCAGGCTGCCGTGCCTCTACAATAACCAGAGAACTGGTAGTCGATTGCTGAACACCCAACACACACATGCGCGAAGACCTCTGCCTGTCAGCCTCTCTACGCACCCTTTCGTGGTTGCCAAAATTCTGTGCAGTATCGGTGTAAAGTACGCAATTTTCTACACACGAGGACATGGTTCACTTTGAGCGGAGATGACGTCGAACTCCCATAGGACGAACTAGCGCGTTTGCGAAGCGCAATCACCACCGTGTTCACCTGCTCTTCCAGGGCTTAAATGTGTGCAGCCCAAGACAATTGACGATCGAGTACTACGTCCCGAAAAACGGTGTAGCTTAACTGTAATCAACGGTTGTCCTTCGTGTCAGACGCAGAAATCTACTTGGCTGTTTTCGAGTAAAAGGCAACACTGCTGTTTTCGCATGCGAAAGCATTGTGTCTGTTCCTTTTAATAAATGGTCTGCTACGTCTAGGCCACCGAGTAAGACTGATTGGACGAAACTCACAGTTGGGACAGAAGCGCCAGTGCCGACATCGTTAGTGTACAGGGAACACTGAGCACCAAATGGGAGCCTTAGTGGTAAATCCGCCATCACTTGGATAAAAAGAACAGATTTTGTGCAAGATGGTCTTAGGATGGCGGGTGACGACGAATTACTTTGCCCCGAAAACGGCCTGTCTATGAGTCTGTGAGTATACATTAGTTACGCATGGCTTTTGAAGATATGCCGAACCCATATTTAAAAAAAAAGGTTGTTTTTCTAGGACATTGGTGCGCCTCCACGGAAAGAAATTACTGAGAATTTAGAAGTGGCCAGAGGAAGCACCTTACTCGTTTGGAGGAAGTGTTTTTCTTCAACTTCTGATTGACTGCGGTTCAACTGAGAGCTGCTTGCTGTCCTTACCTAGGGGGCTGCCGTTTCCCATTTGACTTCTCTTAGAGGTGGGCGCTTCTGCTATATTAACATGTACCAGGAAAATGATAAAATATCTTGTCGTCGAGAAAAGATGCAAGCCTGAAATGCACTGCAGGAAAGGAATACAGTATTCTAGTACGGCTCATAGATACTGACAGCCGCGCACGAGTCTTGGGGAGTGCCCCTCATCAGTCACTTTTCTCTCCTTTGGGTCTTCTTCACGAACGACAGCGCTCTTGGCGTTCTTTGCCGCTTTTTATATATGGCGACCCGCGCGACCAGCACTCGCCACGTAACGAAGACAGGATGGTGCCAGCATGTGCTACACAGAAGGCTGGGACATTCAGGAGAGCACGTTGTTGGGCGAGTCGGTCATACATACTTAAAGAAGGGAATTGCGCTAAAAAAGACACGGACGAGAAAAGACAAGGACGGGCGCAAACTCGCGGCTAGACGCTGCCGTCACCGTCACGGCCTCCGCCGACCACCACGTCAAAGAACAAAAAATTAGAGCTGATTACTGGCCACGCTGATAGATGGCGCGACGAAACCTGCGTTCTAGGGTACGCGTGCATTACGTAATGACGGCAACTCACGCGGCGCTGTCGCCTAGCTTATCAAGTGCCACCAAAACTGCGCTTTCGCCTCTCGGGCTGCAGGGCAAAACTTCGGATCCTTCGCGCTCAGCGTTAGCTTAGCCGCCCGCAGGACCACGAAGTCTGTCTGTCTGTCTGTTGCTGCCAGGAAGAAAGGAAAGTGTACAGGCCTGCTCACTGGCTCAAGACGAGCCACAATCGCTACCACGTGCAGATAGAAGGAGAGTTGAAAGATGGGATAGAAAGACAGGATAGTAAAGACGCGCTAAAGACAAGGCCGATCCCGGAGGTAGTGCAATACCGGGCCAACCGATGGCGGGAGTGAAGCATCCTTCAAACTCTCCGCCACATTTCCCAAAATAAGTCCAACTTGGACCCGTAACAGATACTCACGAAGACGCTGTTGACACATGCGCTGCTCCGACGGCGGCGCAGCACGTAGCACCAGACTGACTGAAAGCTTCGTCAAAGTTCCTTTAGGTTCGTCTCCGTGTTCTCCTCCGCTCTTGCGCCAAGGTCACCCGCAGCACGCCGACAAAGGGAGCTAATAGAATTTCTTTTCTGCAGACGTCTGCGTAATGTAAAATGTACCTTTTGAACATCGAAAAATGATTCTAAGGATCTATTTCAACGATAAGCCCTTTTTTTCGCCTTCTAGTAGCCCTCAGCCACTCATACTCTCCGTCTCTGCTAGCGAACGAATTCCCACGGTATAGGGTGTGTCTTGGTACAAAAGCTAATGCTGTCTTGTAGCAGCTAGGTGAAACTAGGCAAGGCTCCATAGACAAAACAGCCTTCACTTCCGGCAGGTTATTTACCAGCCGAATAGACGAATACGGCATGTTATTTACCAGGAATAGACGAATACGGCAGCCTATTTATCAGCCGAATAGTCGACAGTATCACTCGCAGTCCTCCGAAAAAACATGGGCAGGACCAGCTGTATCACTGAGAAGGAAGCCTTATGTCCAGATACTGACGGTACTCCAGTACTGCTGTCGGAGGCCTGCGATAAGCACGGTGAAAGGAAACAACTGGAGGATCCGAAGAAAAAGTTTGCACTTGGCTAACAGATCGTTGCTGAGCAGGCCTCTAGAACTCGGGCGTGTATGCAGCTGGAGGACCGACGCAGGACCTTGCGCTTGGCTTCCCGATCGTTGTCGAACAGACCTGTTCAATGCTTCAGCGTGCGACACAGCTGAAGCCCGATTTTGCAATTGGCTGCTAATATTCCGCTGCTAATATTAGCGCAGAGAAGTGGGGTTCAGAATTCAAAACCTGAGATGTTGTTGATGTTGCTCTGAAGTCAGTGGCACGGGACTCAGTGAGTCGACATTAAGAAGGAGAACATTTCTAAGAGGTGGCCTTTCGTTATTTATTTCGTGCCGTCGCAAGGCTGAAGACGCTACTTTATGACGGCATCCCGATAAGGAAGCAGCATGGTTACCGCATCAGTTCGCGAATTTCGGTTGCAGTAGTAATTTATAGAGGTTGTGCTCATGGCCATCGGGAAGATATACTGCATCGGCGCGAACTGTGACAGTTCTTCGCCGCGTGGCCGAATCCCTTACAGTTGAAGTAACGAAGAGCTGTACCACGGTATTCTTGCACGGGATATGACTTGTGAAGCCCAGGCGCAGTCTTTCCGGCATTCGGCGCTCTTCCCAGAATATAAGCATCACACAATAGAGGGTACGGGACTACACTGCTCTATTCTCTTGGCGCTGGCACTTGCCTGACAGCGAACTGAGATCATCAGTCACAGATCAACAGTGAGCAGACAATTATTTCAGGAAAGCAAAAAAAAAAAAGAGGAGTTGCAGATACTTCTGCTAAATGAGAAGTGCCACTGCAGAAGAAATGCATTCTCTCTGGGTGCTGTTGAGGTTGGCCTTTGCTCTGCTCCCGTTAAAGAAGCTATGCGTTTTCACTCCATGTATTCTACTGAACCCAGTGCATGTATTCAATTGAGGCTATCATCTTTTTCTTCTCCTATAGCTTCTTCCTCTTCTTGATATTCCCATTCTTCCAAGTTCACCCTCGTAACACAGGCAATCTGTTCCCCAACCAACGCACACATGACTGCAGGGTGAGTGCCCTTTATTTCCATCGATATGAGTTGGAGCTGCAACGTCAAACTGGGACCACGATAAATCTGGCGTGCCAGCCCTGCTATACATATACCGGTTAAAAGATGCACAAGAAAAAGAGAAAACCTAATGTGTCGAACTAGGAGATTTCAGGTGGGTATCACTTAGGAAGACTACCGCGCTTGGTGAAGACGTGCGCACACATCCTACGCGTGCGGTAGCAGCCGGATGATGCGGGGGACTGTGTTTGAAACAGAAACCCCTGACCACGCAAGGTGAGCGACTAAAGACTCGCGACACACTGCTTGCAGGAATGCCCCAATGTTCAAGGCACGTCTCTACCATTCTCATTGCGTAGTGTAGCCGGAAATCGTTTCATTCCTACACGTTTCGCGGGTGAGGGGTAGGGGAGGCGGTGTAAGCGGAACGAAGAGGCGAACGCTGCCCTCTGGGGCCCGACTTCCTTCCTCCCTGAATCCCTACGCTGACGTCGCGCCACGGGCCGGCTCCGCGGCAGTTGCGCGCGCCCCGCGGCGCGAACGGCTCGTTAGTCGCGGGGCCATCTGGGACTCCGGCCGTCGGCGCTCCGACTCCGAGGACAGCCCACGCGTCGCCATCCGCTGCGCCAGATCGCGCCCGGGGGAGTCGTTGCGAGGCCAGTCACGCGTCTGGCCGCGCGGGCACGAGACGGCGATCCGCTTAGACCCCTGCGAAGCCCCGAGCTCCAACGGACGCGAACCCACTCCGCTCTTAATTACATCTGCCAGCGGCGACGACGGAGACGGTCCCAAGTTGCAGAGTGCGGCCGATAGATTGGCAGTGTGGATGTCTTAACGCGCTCTTAACTGCCTCCTTTGTGGCCGATAATGGACCTTTCCGCCGGTCTGGAGGAACGCGCCAGCGTCGAAGTCGGACTATTTCCGCGGGTCGGCCACGCCTCGGAGGCGCCGGCCGAAGATCTCACGGAGCAGATTTCGCCTCGGGAGATCGAGCCCCAGATCAGCCTGTCGCCCGCTCAGCGTTGTTGCTGTTCTCGGAGCGGCTGCCACGCTTTTCATTCAGTTCACCGCGCTCCTCATGCGCAGCTGGATACTGACGCCTGCACTTCGGACGAAGGAGGCATCACACAACGCAGCACATCTATACGGGCCCCCAGAAGAGATGTTATAATAGGCTGGCTTACTTGCCTTTATTCTTAACCTTAACATTTAAGCTCGCCTCTTATTTTCGAACTAAACATCATTAAAAGTAAATAACTCATGCCCCCGTGTGTGTGGTGGATTATGGCATCAGTTGGTGCTGCGCCACTAACTCTGTAATTACGCTTACTGTTACTGCTGGATAGTAAGGGCACTTTCACACAACGTGCGATACAAGGACGGCTGATAAATGAAAACAAGTAAAGTGAATAATGTAGGAAGAACGCTGCTGGAGCTAAATTAACGACCATGAGTTCAAAGGTAGCTTGCCTTGCGTGGGCCAACAAGGTGAACATTCTGGCATGTGAGTCAATTTTTGTTTAGAGGAGTGCATTGCATCTCTTAAGATAAAAAGGCAAAATTCATATTTGACTATTTAAGCGCCATTTCGTGTTGATTTCGTTGATATGCCACCCATAACTTCAGTACTAAGACCGCTTTACAATTAGACATACTTTGCAAGGAGACAGAGCCGCGCCATCTAGCTTTGCAAAATTCGCGGTTAAAAGTTCAGCCCGGTTGTAAACGTTAAGCACGTAATTTAGTAAAATGTCCACCACGGTTATATGAAGCCGTTCTCGATTCGGTGCGTTTTTGTCGACTCTAGCTTCTTTTCCGCAGTGCATGCGATTTCGGTCCAGTGAGTCTTAAGGCTATCTGGCGCAGATACTTTGCCATATGCATGAGGAAGGGTAGCAGGGGTCAGCAGATGGTGCTACGCACGTTGTCGAGCAAAAGGACAGGTCATGCATATGAAGGGTTATGCAAACGTCGTGCATACAAAGGTGAAACTCGGCCCTACTATAAGGCATCCCCAAATTTCATTCTTTGCAAACAGAGAACGGAGTTGAAGGAGAAAAGAAGAAACAGTGAAGGGCGAGAAGCATAGACGACCGGGCTCAGCAGGTCCGGCTACTCCGCTGACTTTGCTTGCAGTCCGTCTTTCAGCGGGTCGCCCTTTTATGTTACACTTGCGCTACGCGACAAAAATACCGTGCGCTCCAGCGAGTTGCCCGTGAAATCGAGTGTAACACATTACAGCCTGTTGTGCATCCGAGCTGAACACATCAAAGACATCGGCGAGGCCATAACCTCGAGCAGAAAGGAACCACAAAAAGAGAAAGAGGAGTACACTAATGCAGGAAGAAAAGTAGAGTTTTCTTTCTATGTTTCGCAGGGAAAAAAATGACGACAGGCGAGATTAATTCATGGGCTGCAGAGCACGCCGCATCCATTGTACTTCCAGGGCCGAGGAGACTTGAGTTCGTCAAGGATTGGGATAAATAGTAACAGCGCACTTGCTTGCTGCTTTATCTAGTGCACTGATAAAAGAGATATTTGGGTTTTATCTCAATTATACTGTTTTACGATTTCTGCATCCTTTTTAGGAGTAAGAATTCTTGGTGCAACGTTTCAGCGCGATCGAGCTGCACACACCCGTGCGCGAATAGAGGAGTCTTCTCTCGCGTTCTCGGATGCACTTGTGTCATTCAGACAAAGCTGCTGCTTGTTGCAGCGTAGACAGTTTACCACACAAAAAAAAGCGAAAAATTTCCAGCTACACCGAATCCGATCATGTGTTGCGAATGCAAAGCACGCCATCAATTTAGCTTCAACTCATTATATCATAAATTATTCACAATCACATCACGTAAGCCTTAACATCTGGGGGAAATACGCGCTGCTCTCACAGTGCTTTAAGAAATGTAATTTTGAACAAATTCATTAGGATTATTACATGCAGCTCTTCTATTGTTAATGCTGGTACTTTACTCCGTGTGAATAATATCCTAATAGTTACAGAGCTCATTACATTTCATTTGGGTATTTTCATCTTCAAACGCATCAACAGAAAATTACTCTCTCTTCGGTTCTTATCATCCAGCCTCACCAGTTAGACAATACCCGATTAACTGCTAACAACAATTAACTTCTGCCAAAAGTTCGCTCTATAATAAGCAGGTTGTTCAGTTGTCATCGATATAATTATGTAAAGCCTCACCTTTGAACATTAAAAAACTCACGTACCCTATTTATTTTACACAGACGCTAAAACAACGCCTAAATGTCTTTAGTTAACCGTTAGTTTTTATTTTTTCTGAATTTTTGTTCATTGTGCCAAACACTATGTTTAGTGTTTCAATTAAGCGTCACCTCTAATCCTTAAAATGCTGTCCATTGTTTTAGTCAATTCCAGGTTGTTATGTACACGTGGCCCCATTCAGTCGTCGACTGTGAGACCTCCTCCTGCATATCAATCTGTATTCATCAACAAAATGGCCAATAAAATTCTGATTGTGAAATTCTGAAATGCGATAGCATTAGCACCTGCTGATGTCTTAGCCGGAAGTGACGTCACGTCTGGTGACGTCATTTTTCTCCATCAAATGACAAATCTGATGATTGATCACGGCGCTTCCCTCCAGCTAATGGGCGAATTCACGATCGACGACGCATTTTGTTCCCATACGGCTTCTGATTGTGCTTCATTAAATATACCTCCCTGCCTTTCCGTTCGTCTTGCTCTCTCTCTTCATTAAAAATGCGAATTGATTGCATCATTGTGATCGGTTTGAGTTCCATGGCTGTTGAAAACTGATGGGAAGTGTTCGACTCTCGCTGATGTCGGTTTCGCGGACTTCTGCTTACACTATACAGGCAGTATTTAACACATAAAACTCACTGAGTTTAGTCGGTAAATCGGCAAATCGCAATTTGCTTAACGATGCGGCTTCAAGATTTGGCAGAAAATATGAGAAACAAAAGATGGCAATCTCTTTTAACATCACTTTGGTACCAACAGAAATAAAAAATTTCATTTGATTAGCGCGCATAGAGCCGGTATAACCAGAAAATGCGCTCGTTTTCGAGCGGATACGAGGGGTATCTGAAAACTGCGCGTTGTCTTCAGCAGAGAGCTGATGTGAAATGTTAGCACCGCTTCCTAGTTGTTTACCGACATTTAGGAACAGTGGCGTTCAGAGGAGGAAACAGCCTAGGATGCAAAATCGTCAATTTACCAAAATCTCCAAAATGACGTCGCCTTCTGAATCTCTTCCTAATTTATTTTTCATGTTCGCTAAATTACTGACTCAGCACCGACAATATCCAAGAATACTCGATTGGCGAAGATTTTTCACCAAAAATACGAGAACTGCGCAAGAAGTTGTGAGAAAAAGCTAAGCCACATCGTGACAAACGTGAGAAGGTTTCATTGGCATTTGATAAACTTTACATCAACAGCCGTATATTTGTATGGGATGACGAAAGAAATGACATAGTTCCATTGAAAAAAAACTACGATCTAAGCCGGCCACTGTCGCAGAACACCCGACGCAGGGTGCGATCAAGGACTTAACAATACTAAACATAAATGCCCGAAGTATCCTCAACAAAACTGATCACCTTGAGTACTTACTACTAGAGCACGATCCCGATATAGTAGGCATCACCGAAACGTGGCTGACGGCATACATTTCGAATGATGAAATCGCCCCTCCAAATTATTCAGTAATACGTAAAGATCGCCAGACACGTGGCGGAGGCGTAGCGCTACTAATAAAACAACACTTTTCCTTTGTCATCCTCCCAGATGTAGAAGAAGCCGAGGCCATATTTTGTAAGCTAGAAGCCCATGGTGCTCATATTGTCATAGGTTGTGTTTATCGTAGCCCTTCTTCAGGGAACGAGAGCATAAAAATAATTCAAGAGTTCATGCAACGTCACATTCGCAATCCCAATACTCGAGTTATACTCATGGGTGATTTTAATCTACCTGAGATGGATTGGACAAATATACACTTCTCAACCCCAGCAACTTATGCGATCGTCGATTTAATGTTGAACTTTAACCTTCGCCAAACTGTATCATGTGCAACACGCACGCAACATACAACAACAACAATACTTGATCTTATATTCCTCAGCGATAATTTTCCGCTAGACCAGTCCCAGACTGACATCATCAAAGGGATGTCTGACCATAATATTCCCATATGCGTACTACCCCTGGGGATCACTATCACGCCTCGAACTGAATTAACAACGGTGCGTAATTTTGACAAAGCTGACGATGCTAGCTAGCATACTCACTTATCTCGAACATGAATTTCATTCCTTTTCCGCACTTTCATGCAATACAGATACAGATAATAATGCTTTCTGGCTTAAGTTTAAGAACACTGTAGGTCACTGTATATCTCATTTTGTACCGCTGATAACAAAACGCCCTCGAACAAAAAATCTTTGGATTACACGTGAAGTTATTCATGCAAAACGACGAGTTAAACGGCTCAGGCAGAAGATGAAATCCAAAGGAGTAACCGCACTTGAAACAAGTAAACTGGCGCATGCTACTTCAGACTTTAAGCAAAAAGCAAAAATGGCCAAACAACGCTACTTTCAGGTTACACTTCCTAATTTCCTCACGAATAATCCGCGACGGTTCTGGAAACATTTTAGCACCAACAGAAATAATACTTCACACTTGCCAGTTGAAGAAAAGATTAAAAAAGCAAATGCTTATAATGATTACTTTCGTTCAGTTTTTACTGTAGATAACTGTGATATACCCAGAGCAGAATTATGCAGTGGTTCGGAAATTGGTCCCCTTAGCATTACCGACGCTGGTGTTTTCAATCTTCTGCTCGGTCTGGACAGTAAAAAAGCAAGTGGCCCAGATGAAATTCCAAACGCCTTTTTAAAACGATATGCCGAACCCTGCAGCAGGTACCTAGGTCTAATCTACCGTAAATCCCTTGCCACTTGCAGACTACCTGACGACTGGAAAATCGCCAAGGTATTGCCGATCCATAAATCAGGCAATACTTATTTGGTTTCCAACTTCAGGCCAATATCACTCACTAGTACCGCATGTAAAATACTAGAACATATAATTTCAAAGCACCTAACAGAGTTTCTAGAGTGCAATAACTTATTGTCGCCTCATCAGCATGGATTTCGCCGCGGCTTACCAACAGTTACTCAATTAACAGAAGTTGTGCATGACCTAGCTTTAAGTATTGACAAAAACAGCCAAACTGACATCATATTACTCGACTTTGCTAAAGCCTTCGACCGCGTATGCCATTCCAAACTAATCGTAAAACTACGGGGTTACATCGGTGATGGGGAACTTTTGGCTTGGATTGAAGATTTCTTGTGGCAACGTTCCCAACTCGTTTTGTATAACAACATTCAATCTGAAACGGTACCAGTCACATCCGGAGTTCCTCAAGGGTCTGTCCTTGGGCCACTGCTGTTTCTTATATTTATTAATGACATTACCACCGACATTACCTGTAACATCAAACTCTTTGCAGACGATTTCATAATTTACAGAGAAATCAGAAGCCATCAAGATCATGCCATGCTTAACAGATCATTGCAAAAACTTTCGGAATGGTGTAGTAATTGGCAAATGTCAATTAACAAAATGAAATCTGTAGCAATTGCAGTAACTAGAAAAAAGCAACCATCAAATTTCTTGTACAAAATCAATGGTACTCCACTGGCCTTCGTCAACGAACACAAATACTTAGGAGTTACATTAACTAACGATCTTAGATGGGGCAAACACATTGACAACATTACTTCAACTGCATTACGAAAACTGTTTCTTAAAAGGTGTCTTCGTCTTGCGCCAACACAAACTAAACTTTTAGCTTATAAAACGTTTGTTAGGCCTGTATTAGAATATGCTAACACTGTTTGGTTTCCTCAGTCTGTAACCAATATTTCGCGACTTGAAAGAATTCAACGTAAAGCAGTGAGGTTTATTCACAACAGATACAAAAAAAAAACGACTCACCAACACAAATCTCCAGGCTTGAAACACTGTCAACAAGGGCAAAGCGCGCGCGACTAAAATTTCTTTATCAGCTCCTTAATAACACTTTTAAGATTGATTCACCAAAGTACATTTCACTGTCACTAAAATGTGCATTAAGAAACCAGCACGCGTATACGCTAACCGAATATCCTTATAACAGTGACACCTTCAAAAATTCCTTCTTCCCGCTAGTAACAAGAGAATGGAACCGTCTAGACGAATCCATAACTAACGCCGATTCATTTTCAAATTTTTGTACCGAACTAGAAGCCGTGTTTTAAAACTAGAGGAGTGGTTAGAAAGATTTTTCTGCATTTTTTGTCTATTTTAAGGAGTACACGATGTGTTGTGCCCATTTTAATATTCATGTTTTCGAACGAGCATGTTTTTTCTTCAGTTACTTGAGCAAATCTGTCAACTTCTTTTGAGTTTTTTTTTTCTGTGATATGAACTGTCTAATTTATAGCTGTCTTCCGCACAGCCGCTTTTAGAAATGTTATCCTCTGCTGTGATACGTGTTATGCCCACCTGCTAAGGTCTCAACGAGAGACTGGCAGTATTTCAAATAAAAAAAATAAAGCAGTGCCAAGCGCTGGGAGATTTGCGAGGTACGTTCGAATTTTTCGCCTTTCTGATACACGTGGCGATTAACTGCATAGAGAAACCGCGAACGCGTTCCATTGAAAGCGGTCGTCGCTTAGCGTTGGCGGCGTCGGGCCCCGAGCGCAACTCGGGGCGGGCTGCACGCTGCTGTTCCAGGCCGACGGCCGCTCTCGCCAGCTGCGCGCACGACGCCGCCGATGTATAGACGCGACGCAGAGCGCGCCAGCGCGGAACACTCGTTGTGATTCAGAGCCGCGGGAACTCGAAAAAGGCGGAGTTCAGTTCTGGACACCCGCGCTTGCAAATGCGGATTACGGCGGCCTCTGCCTCCCCGGGACCTCGTAAATCGAACCGGCGCTGCCGTTTGATGGCCCTGGCACCTGCTTTAAGCAATCCTTCCTCCTTCCCTTTCTTACCCCGTCCCTGCCATCGTGCCTCCTTTTCGGCGCCTGCGGAGTACGGAGCTACACACACGCACATAATATATACATATTTACGCGCTCTTCTGACCAGCGTGGTGAGCATTTGGATTGTAGGCACATCTTTCATCCGGGAGATTGCTTCGTTTCCATTTTCAACCGGTTCGGGAAGGTCGATCGAAGTCGGGCCTCTCTTGACAATAATGACTTTGGCCAGACCTCCCTCCACTACCCTGTCACAAGGTAGCCTGAGCCATCTTTTTTTTTTTTAAGAGCGTGAGCTCTTACTCATCACGTTTCGAGATTCCGTAGGGTCTGCTTCCACCCTTGATCACAGCGCCATCTGTGGCAGCAACTACTCATCACTGTTCGGGATTTCGTGAGGTCGCCTACCGGATGGATGGATGGAAGGTAGGAGCGTCCCCTTTGAAACGGGGTGATGGTAGTTGCCACCATGCTCTGTTTTTTTCCTTTATTTTTGTATAACTGTGCGGTAAGTTGTTAATAAAATTCTCCATTTTCTTTAAAATACATTTTCCTACGCTTTTAAACTTCCGTCACTTCTCTGCTTTTGAGCCACCAATCTTCCAATCATTTTTGCTAATTTCCACCGCAGATTTATTTACATGACTATTGTTATCTCTAAACCCTAGGGTCTCAGGAAGAGTGACACTGGCTGCATCGACATCGGGATGGATGCCATCACATTTTAGTATGAGGTGTTCTATTGCTTCTACAGATTTACTATACACGGCAGATCTGTCATCGTCTTCTTTAAATTTCTTTTTATAGCTGCGCGTTCTAAGACATCCTCACGTAGCTTGAAAGAGAAGGGCACTGCCTCTTCAGTTATCATAAAACGCTTCCTTCCTGATCTGCCTTTTCCAGCATCGATATAGTTCTACACTATGCTTCTTTCCCATTGAATTTATCCCAGTTTTGCCTTCCGCGTTTTAACCTGTCGTTTAATGCTCTTTCTTTCTCCTTCCTCGTGTCTGACGAACTTACTGGTTAACTTTCAAGTTCTTTTCCACCACTGTTAGTCAACGCTCTTTCTGTATAGGTATTTAAATACCTTAGCTGCCCACATGTTATCGTCCAATTTTCTTAGGCGTGCTTCGTATAGTACTTTACTCTGAGCTTCCCGTGCTTCGAACGATGTCCAGCCCATATCCCCCTGTACTGCATCGTTTGTGCTTTTCCCGTGGGAACGTAGTGCGAATCTACCACCCTGAGATCAAAGCGCCATCTGTGGCTGCAACTAGAAAACTGCGTATCTCGCAATGAGACTTCTAACGTCATCTACAATAGCATTGCAGGATCAACCACCTGGCGAGTGCGAATGATGACGTCACATTCTAATATGGTGGATATAAGTGGAACTATGCGAGTATGACGTCAAGGGACGAAATGGCAGCATACTTTCGGTTTCTCGAATCTAAGATGGCAGCCACTAAATTTGGTCGTGCCCTCTCACCAAAAAAATGCCCGAAAACAGGTAGGAAAACTGTTCCGTTACGGGATCGCTATAGATGCATACATTCGTTCCGCTATATTAACTCCAACAACGGGCACCCATGCGGGGACAGATGTATACCGAATTTGATAGGCAAATAAAACTCTATGGGATGTGGAATAGAAATAAAACCACAAGTACATAATAGGTAAACATTGTGTACATGCAATTACTAATTGAAGCGTTACATATTGCACCGCAAGCCGAATTCTAGACCCACCTTCACCCCCCAAACAAGGTGAATTCCGTGTGGGACGTATCTTGAGAGGGGTGCAACTCGACAATGGGTAGACGTGCATCGTAATTTCTCTGATAGATGGCGCTAGGCGGCGATCGTTCCGCTAGGCTGCGTGCGTGCACGCGTAGCCGAGCATAGTGGCAACCCACCTCGTTTCAAAGAATATTACATTCCCTTTCTCGAGACGAGCGGCGCATTTGTCTTCGCTTTCTTCGTCTAGTAAACCAAACCGCTAATGCTCGCTACTTCAACGTCTTCCAGACGGTGGTGGCATTTCTTTATTTTCTTCAAGACGTTCAGGAGGATTTTCTGAAAAGGAGCACTGACGCGCTAAGAAAGACCTAATGGAAACGAGGCTGCCTATATAACCGTTTTTTTTTTTTGGCGAATGCGGCCTCTTTCAAAATACGAGAAATACAGCAGTCGGCTTTCCGTGGCTGGCATGTGTCAGAGAAATGAACCCCATAAAACGTACTGGCGTCAGGTTTGCATGGCTAACGACGTTTGACGATCATCACGTTCTGCGAGGCTGTAGCAAAAGCATATTTGTTTTTTTTAAATTTAATTTACTCGGCCACGACCTCATACTGCTCGTTCGGACTGAGGAGCTGAGCCTACGTTCTTGTGCCCAGGTAGACTAAAGACACCTAAAAATGTCCGTAAAATGTACCCACTCAGAAGATATGGATCAATCAACATCTCATCTTATTTTGCATTGCGCGCCCAATGCGTGCAAGCTACGCCTGTGCTCGAATGAACAGGGTGATACAAGTTTGTGGACTGCTCGCGGATTGGTATCAGTTTTCGCCTTTAGTACTCTTCAATTGAGGCTGTATGATTTCCGATTTGAGCTCATATTTTCCGCCGAATAGGGTGTAGTGTTTTGTTTATACTTTCATGATGATTCAAAATCTCCTTTGTGATAGTGGCAGCGTCTTTCATTTAAAAGAAAGCCTTAGTTATTTTTATGTAAAAATAGCAATGTATAAGAACATAGTCAATTTGCATCATTTCTCGACGTAGTCGCCATGGCGTGCAATGCAAGCACTTTGGAAGTACGCGGATACCTCCCCCTCAATAATGTTATTGCGAGAGCGGCGACGCACGCCCTCCTGCATCATCAATTCGTCAGGCTTGAAGGGCCTACCTCCCATTTCCTATTTCAGCAGATGGACACGTCTTTTACTTGTGATAGGAGGATGAAAGCGGTGGTTGAGCAAATTTGCGCAGCCTGCCCTAGTGATAGCTTCTCACATTGGTGAGCAGTGCCGCAAAATTATCCCGCGTTCATTCCGCACAGAGAGGGAGCGACACCTTGTTGAATTGCTATCAATAGTTGGTTGCTAATTGCGTTTTTCTTCCGGGGGGGGGGGGGGGGGTATGAGTGACGAAGTATGGTGACATTCTTGGTTTCCTAATCGCGGAAATTGGCGCACTTTTCCTTCTTTGTGACTATTCTCTCTACGAATTCATCTATAGCCTCAACGTAAACAAAAAGTTCCTCGCAGGCACGCCGATTTTCACAATGCTCTGGCATAACCAGAAATGAAGCTCACAACCTCACCGCACTATACGGATAATGTCTTCTGGTTGGAAATATATTGCGTTGGACCTGCAGAGACTGCTACGCAAACATGATCGTCTTCTTTGGCTTGAAAACCTTTTCCTTGAGCTATACGGATATCTTTTACATTCAAACGGACATTATGATTCACATATAATTCGTTTTGCAAATAAATGCGAACGTAGAAAACTACAAAAAGTTGCCGCATATAGCTGTCCTTTTCATTAGTGTTCATTTTTTTCATGTACGCACGCACGCACGCCCCCCCCCCCCCGCCCCCCCTTCCCCCTACACACACACAAATCTCAAAGAGTTTCAATGTTAGACGTTTTGTTGAGCTCGTTTTCAAGGCACTGAATCGCTGGTCGCAGCCATGGTAGTGGTTCACTAAATATTGGTTTTAGAGTCCACAAACGAGTGTTCATGACGTACAAGCTGCCAGTGTCTCATGTTAGCAATTAATTCCCCCAAAACAGTCACAAGCAAAAGCATCCGTCTCAAAAGTGACTGGAAATCACAAAAGGAGAATGTCGAAGCTATAGAAACACGAGGAGCACAAAGAAAAAAACGAAGAAAAAGGTAAAATTTTAACCCATATTTAATATTTTAATTCCGTTTAAAGTTTTCCGTTCATGAAAACAAAGGGCGCAGAAAACGACGAGGATGAAGGCGAGAAAAGAACGTGCCATATTACATGAGGAGAAGAAGAAGAAGAAGAAGAAGAACCCCTAACTTCCTGCAACCACCTCGGCTACGGAAACTGTGCGATCCAAATTTTGGTAGGTCATCCCATGCTTGCCACATGCAGCTGGTCATTTAAATAGTCACCGCCTGGTTATGGCCAATCCCCCTTGTGGGTATGTGCCATTGTGTGAGGTCAACAACAACAACAACAACAACAACAACAACACAGAGACAAGCCCCAGTAAATCATTGTCGATAGATCAGCCTTGTCTGGAAGGGACTGCATTTCTGAGTTTCCACTCCGGATGCTCACCCGCAGTGTCCATGCATCAAGTGTCGGCTACTTATTGACAGAAAACTTGAGGTTTGCAGCGTAGGTCTCCAAGCAGATCGCAATGCCTGTTACGTGGAGTGAAAATGTGGAAACAATACTTTTCCCGACAAAAAGGTCAGCAAAGCTATAGACACGGAGCGATCTAAGAGTCTCTATGCTTGTGCTACTCGGTAATTGAAACAACCCCTTCAGACGTCCGCTCAGTCGACCCTTTCTCCTTTGGCTACGCATCCACAACACTTGACAGTCTAAGTGAAAAGGAAGAAAGAAAAGAAAGAGATGGAAGAAAAGCGAAAAACTCTGGAGCAAAATCCCTGAGAATATCCCAACAAGATCGGCGGAACCGAAACGAGAATGCGTTCCGTCCCAACAGCAGCTTCCGAAGAGCGACTCTCCCGGTGCTCCAAACCTCGCCTCAGGGCGCGTTGCGCTGGGGCTGAGTCGCATGCTCTTCTCGCTGTTTACGACGCGCCGTTGAGGCAGAAGCAGCGGTGCACCTTGGGTCGGCGAGCGCTGGCTGGCAGCGGACGTCGCAGCGCCAGCATTGCGGGGGGTCCACCCACCTCCAGCGTTACGGCGACACAGACAGCCGATATTTCACGCGCACAATCGGAGCTCGGGCAGCCGCGCTATCGGAGCCCACAATGCGGTCGGCTTCCGCCCCGGGCTTTCGATATCTTTGGCTCCGGTACATGGCGCACGGCCCACGGACACCAACGTCTGCGCGCGCCACGCCACAAAGAGGCCGGTCGGGCAGAGCCGACGCACGCCCGCGTCTTTCGGCGGCATTTTCGTCTGTCTCTACCCCCCCCCCCCCCCCTTCCTTCTGCACCCAACCCACTCTCTTGCCGGCGGCCAACGTTAAGCCCGAGAACTCGGGATTTTTTTTTATTCGGCTCTGGCCATTTGGAGTTTGTCCGAGTGCATCGCGCAAAGAAACATCAGCACGATTCCATCTGTCGAGCGGCATTTTCATTTCTTCTCCCGGATGGCTTCACGTGGGGGTGAAGAAAGAGCCCACCCGCTTGCAGCCGGCTAGGTAGCGACGTCCACGGTGAATTGTTCAAGGCACGAACGGCTTCGAAGACGCAGCAGACAAGAACGCTCCGTTTCGCAGATTCTTCTATGTTTAATGGTGACATTTGAAAGCCTAATTCTTGACGGCGCACTCTACCACCACTTGTACAGGGCAACGTTTTTTTGTCATTGGTTTCAGTGGCATTACTCTCGCAGTTTTGTCGAAGGATTCGCGCGGTAATACTTAATGCGCTCTTGACCTATGCACCACCTCGGAAACCGAATAAGATAACGGTGGTAACTTAGCTCTTTCGACCTGGTGAAAAAGGATGGAAAGGCTAATTATGAATACAGTCCTCACTATCCTATGTGTCATATCTCACATTAAAGGGACTATGCAATAAATTAATTGAGATTACGTAAAGCAGACGAGAGATAGGCATTTCATCACTCGTCCCCCCAACGCAAGGATCTTTAAGCTAGCATCAATAACAACGAAGATATAGACGATTAAAAATTACGCTCCTCCTCTTCCCCCCTCAACTCGTACACGCGGGGAACCAGACAAAAATAAAGAAAACGTCTGGGACTGGGCCCCGCCTTTGAATACGTCATCAGATAACGTTCGCTTTGCAACTTCCGGTTGTCGCTCCTAGCACCCCAGCAGCAGCGTCGGCGGCGTGGCGGCATCTCTCCGGTCTCTCTTCGCCTCCCTGGATTCCGGCGCGCGTCGGGTTTCTTTGTTTGTCGTCTGTAGTAGTTAGCAGTAATAAACCCGAACCTCGAGCTGCGACTGCTCGCTCTTACGGCCGCGATGGGCATCGAGCCCTATGCGTGCCCACGAAGAGCCGTGCGAGTTAACTCCCGACAGAAGGAGGCGGCAGAGGAAAATTGAAACCATATGCGCGAAGGGAATGCCCTGGCCCGCGCTTGCCAGAGAGGGTCGCGCGGCGGCACGAGCAGACGATTGTCGCGGCTACGGGAAGTGTGCCCGTGACGTCGTGGCTGCCGTGGCTCCAGCGAATGACAGAGTGTGGTGGCCTGGCGACCTCATGGCAGTCACGTCTTTCTTCCATGATTTTAGTTCCAAAATCGGTCACTACGAGCACACCAACCGGCCCGCGAATTTTAAAAAACACGTTTTTTTTTTACTTATAATAAACTGCCGGCTCAGTTCCGAAGACTTATGCTTGGTGTGAATGCTCATTAGCATCATTGCTAAACATAGAAAACATTTACAAGCGACTTTGAATTCTTTGCATAGTCCCTTTAATCCCCTGCTGTGAGGGTGTGTGCTTGGAAGGGTGCGCTGAATTAATCGAATTTCGTCCTGCTATTAAGTTTTTTTAATGATCCTCCTACGTAAACGGCGGGAAGGCAATGCGGCTCCCAAAGGCATCACTTCACTAAAGCGACTCATGTTAAAAGGAATGGAGTGATGAGGGTGCACTAAAGTAGGCTCTCCTTGAGCATATCCTAACAAAAAAAAAAGTCCCTTTGAAGTCTGTCCGCAAAAAAAAACAAAAAAAAGAAAGCGACACTTCAACGTTGTACTTTTCTTGTGTCACTTGATGTGCCCTGAAAGGGTCTGAAATACGCAAATACGTACGAACTTTAATGCGTGGGCTCACCACGGCGGCGTGAACATGAGAGGGTCCGACGCTCGAGGGTGTTTATGCTCGAGCAAACTCGGACGAAATGCGGGGCGGTAGAGAGAGAGAGAGAGAGAGAAAAGAAGAGGTGCCTGTCAGGGTGCATCAAAGCGGGCACTCTTTTGAACACGCCCAGAAGGGCGCAAATATGAAGGAAGGAGAACAAAAAAGAAGCGGGAGTAGAAAAGGGTTCGCTTCTCTCCGATCGCTTCCTCGGTGGTTCTTCCGTTGCCTCCGATTCGCTCGATCGTTTATCTTAGCCGACGAAAGCGATGTGGGGACGCAACACGAAGATAAGCGCCGAGCAACGATCGGGAGGACGCGGGGGAGCAGCGGGCCATCCGGGAAGCTGAGGATGCGGGACGGCCGGTCTCCCCGGCGGGCGGCTGCCTCAAGGCGACGCGCTCGGCCGGGCAGTGGGCCGCGCTCGACGCCGCCAGCACCAAGCGCGGGGCGAGGCTGGCAGCGCTTCTTGCAAAGAGGCGGCACAACCGGCCGGCTCTGCGCTGACCCTCCCGAGCTTCGCGTGTGCCGATCACTTCAGGCGGATGCGGTCGCAGCAAGTGATGGCGCGCACCTGACCACGGCATCGGTATTTGCTACCGCTTATTTTGGAGGTAGTGGAAATGTACCAAAGAGAAAGGAATTATATATAATAAACAAGGTGGGGCTGTAGAAATCATGACTTGCGCTCAGTAAGACGCGGAATTTGACGTTAATGACTGACTTGTTCTAAACTGAGCTTTGAACTACAGGCGCCTGGTCTGTATCACACCGTAATAACGCCTAATTTAAGGCTTTATCTATAATTTCGTTATCATTCATTAATTATGACGCGGCTAATAGAGATACCCCTTCTGCGTTCTTTCACTGAAGCATTCATTATTAAGCCTCCTTTTTTCAACGACCAGCATCCTTTGCACGTCCGGTGAAATTCGATTTCCTAGCGGTGTTCATGGAAGATCACAGTTTCTATCAGACCTAAACTGATCAAGCTGCCTCACAGTAATGACCTTAACTGCCAGAGACAAGTTCGAGAACTGTTTCGCGCTAATTCTCTCTTTATGAAAAGTAATTTGAGCGTCTCGAAAAGGTGTAGCGGTGGCCTGCGCAACTGGCAGCGCGGACACTGGGTCCAGCCAGGGGGAACGCGGGCCCCGGTCGCGAATCAGAGGGAGCGGACGCAGCAGCGGACGGCCGGGACCGTCCCCGCGAGGGGGAGCTCCTGTGGCGCTGCGCAGAGTGGATGACGGAATCGGCCGGAAAAGCGTTTTTCCGGCGAGAGGACGGAAGGGGCCAGTCCTGCAGCTGACACGCAATAAATAAGGCCTGGCTCTCGCGGGCAGCGCCTCCTGGCGTTGCTCTTTGCAGAAGCCGTCACCAGTGCCGCGGGAAAAAGTCGCGCTACACGAGAAGGTGCTCGTTTCAAAATGCGCAGGCAGGAAAACGAAGGCTGCCGGCGGCGGAACAAATGACAGGATTCGCCCGGCAAACGGCTGCTGCAGAAAAGGGGCGGATGCAGGATACGCCCGTCGGTGCAGAGAGCGCTGCGGCCGCAAAAAATAAACAAGTAAATAAAGAAGACTCAAGAGGTGCTCCCCCACGTGGACAGAGTACCTAGTATCGGCAGAGCACGGTGTCATCGTCGAGATAACGAAAGCACCGTGGTTTGTTTCCAGCGCTGCCTGCGCGTTCTGAACGAAACTAGCCAAAACCGCTGCGCCAGTCTTCGACTACACGCCGTGCTCTGTGGGGTTGCAGGGTAGGCAATCAACCGCACAACATCGTCCAAGACCTGGGTCGAGCTGCTTTGGCTGCGAATGGCTGAAGAGGCTACAGCACGTGGCAATGGAAAAGCGAAGAGATCACTGATTGTCCCGGATTCTAAACTTCGCCCGCTCCCAAGTCCTCGCTTCCGTTGCAACTCGTTATCCGAAGCTCGAAATTCTGCGGGAGCCGGCCCCCAGTTGGCTCCCCCCTACGGTGGTCCTTAAGAACAAAGCTTTTTTCTTCTTCTTTTCTGCGCTGTGCAGAGAGTCGCCTTTATTATTCTGCATGTCAGGTGGCATGAGCTCATTGTGCGAAGGAAAGACGAAACATACAATAGGTAAATACGCGTGCAGCAGAGGGGGTTGAAGAAGATACAAAGGAACATATTTTCTTTTATGCATAGTAGCGGCGGATCTTCCTCAAAAGCACTCTCATTAGGTTGGCGAGGGCACGCTCACTCCTCGCGATTCTTTTGTTTTGTGGCAATTTTGTACATCGGCCTTTTACTCTCCTCATTTTCGTGCC
The DNA here is from genome assembly GCF_052857255.1 of Amblyomma americanum. Classification (NCBI taxonomy): domain Eukaryota; kingdom Metazoa; phylum Arthropoda; class Arachnida; order Ixodida; family Ixodidae; genus Amblyomma; species Amblyomma americanum. The sequence continues at coordinate 258,938,355 of NC_135497.1, forward strand.
GTCTGGGCTCCATCAGCAGCGAGAGAACGAATGCTGCGCTCGATTTCTTTAATTTATGACTCGAAGCGAAAGGACTTGGAAAAACAAGTTTTGTGCCAAAATAACCAGTAACTCCGGCGAGCGTAAAGGGTGAAAGAGCAAGACAATCCACATGCGGGAAGCAAAAATCTCTCCTAATGATTTGGGAATGTAAAATCATGCACAGAACTTTCGGAAGGATCAAACTCAAAAGCTAAAGCACCGAGTATATGCGATAGCGCAGTTTTTCCAGCCCTCACTGCCTTCCCCAGAAGAGAAGAAACAAGATACAGAAAGACGGGGGGGGGGGGGGGGGATTCCAAGTGACAGCCAAGAGCAAAGGAAGAAATCATCCGCGCCACGCAGTGGTTTTTAAATAGAGCCTTTCGCGAAAGAGGACCGCAGGTGGTACGCTTTTTAAAAAGTTTGTCTTGAGCGAGATTTATGGACGATGTGGTGAATAATCATTACTAGCTTACAGGAACGCCTTTTTCAACGTTCATTGTTTGCTGCATTCTACGTATATTTTTTCTTTAGACAGAGAAGGGAAATCTTTGCTCATACCGTTCTGTTGCGTCTGCTGTCTTTTGCTTAAGTTCGAAGTTCTCCGTGTTTACATGAACTGCACAGATCCTTAAATCATGAATTCATTCATTACCATAACCGAAGCAACAATTACGGCGTTCATTTTTCAGTGACTGTTGAAGACTTAGAATTTTTCTGTGCCTGTGCAAAAGCTACATTCATATAACAATGAATGCGTTCGCACCTGAGCACTGCCAGGCTTTAGGAGCTTCAAAGGAAAGTCAGCCAAAATACGACTAGTTTTCAAAGGAAGCGAGTAGGAGAATAACGATTTCTGCTGCTAGAAGGGAAGCTAAGGGAAAATGAATAGCTCGTGAAATTAAACGTTACGTTTTTGTGTACAAGCAGATATGATAAGTTGCTATCATATAGTGGTGTCTGGCAGATTCAGTTATTCACCATCTGTCTTCGAAAAACAGAAATGTCCGGTCGCTGTAAAAGTGGGCAGCCGCGCACACAAAGGAAAAAGCAAAATTTACTTGCCTGACATTTCACGCAAGAAAAGAAAACCAGCTCAAAAGTTACGAGCAAAATGAAAAAGAGGAAGAACTTCTCGCCGCAGTAAGCGGTGTCGTGGCGCACAGGCTGTCTCGAACCCGGGATCTATGGGGTGGTAGCGTGTCTGAGCCTTCGTGCTGTGGAAAGATGAAGCTTGAAGTTTGGGAAAACGAAAGCGAGCGGGTTTAATGGCACTTTGACGAAACTTATTTACACATGAAGAAAAAGCAAACAGTAAAAAAATTAAGAGTTCATGCGTCGAGCGAGTGGATGAGCCTTGTCGCCAGGGCCCAGAGCGACCTTTCTCACTTAGCACGCTCCTTAAATAACCCTAAGGTTCCGCCCCTTGATCAGGCGGTGGCCAATCTAACGCGAGGCACATTTCTCCAAGATGGAAGTTGCACAGCACAGCGGCAAGCGGAGTCACTCGTTGCAGAGTCGACCCGTGGCAATGGGCAAGGAGAAATCGCAAGTCCGCTGCTATTTCCTACAGTGGTGTGAGCGTGGTGCAAGCGGCTCCCTATCTCCGAAAAACACAGGTGATGCGTGCGGATCCGCGGGCCTCAAATGCGATGATCTCTCTACGGTGTGGCCTGCTCCTGCCGGGCACGGCTGATGATTTTGACGGTGCCGTTCCTTTAGTCCCCCGTCGTCTCTATGTCGTCGGTCGCTGACCCCAGGCGTTCTTCTCCGGGAGCCTGTCAAAGGGAATGCCATTCCCACCGAGCTAAGCGTGAGAAAATTTCGCAGGAAGTTTCCCAGCGAGGCACAGGTTTTTGTGGGGTCGTGGGCCACCTGACGTCGCCGCCACAGTGGTCATACCGGTCGAGGAAATCTGCGCCTTAATCTACTTTGGCTGGAGTGCATCCCGAATATAACAGCGGCTAAAGACCAATACTTCAAGCCGATGTCAGCACGGTAGCACCAGAACGTTTTTTTTTTTTTGCCGCGAAGGAGACATATAACATGGTACACTTCAATAGAAAGCGCGAGAGCCTCACAGTATACTACGCTGGAATGAATCGAAACGAGACATGCATGGTAGGTTCGCGATTACAAGGGCATCTGAAACTTCCACATCCCGCTGCCCCTAGAATGTCAGGATTTAGGTTTGCAAACGTGCCAGCGGTAGGTGAGGGACTTCCAAGAGCTTCAAACAGCGTCACTTGCCCTGCGCACCCGCTACGTTGTATATCGCTTCTTGTTTCGTTTTCTCAGTTTTTGACACGGCTTAAAGTGCCTTGCTCGCCAGGCTTAATACAAGGACTAATTAACTAAACCAATCTGCAGAATGGCACATTTCTCAAGGTCCAGCCGAACTTTAGGTGTTTGCGCTCTTCAAAGAGAGCCGGGCGAAAATAGATGTCCCGTCGGCACAAACTGCTTCAGGGTAAATAAGACAACAATACCCAAGATTTTAATGTTCCAATGCAATTCAACTGTCGCTCCATATCAGTCACTCCTGTCAGTGTCAATACCGCGAGGTATGCTTTATATTGACGTCCGTGACGTCGCCGCCGCTTATGGCACGAGAGAGTTGCATGCCGGCGCCACTAGCACGGAGAGCGCGTTGGAACGTCCGATCGCGTTGCACAGTCCAGCCCCGCAAAAAGACAAAAGCAGCGACAAAGGAAAGACGGGGCCCAGTTATGTACTTCCCATGCTTTGCCAGCTTCCGACGTCTTTTTAGTGCTTTACTTAAATCCTGGTTCGCTAAAAACTCTGCCCGTCCAGAAGAATGGCGATTTGGGCATGTTGGATGTAGTTCATTTTGGCGGGAAATTCAGCGCGGAGGGACGAAAGACACTGGGAGGGGGAAAAAACAAGAGCTGTCTCGCAACTAAATTTTATTGTGAAGGAACGCAATATATACACACAGATAAACGGCGTAGGTGCGAAAGGCACGCAGTGCATAGATGGCGTATAGGGCTCTATCAACTCGAATGAGCAATACAAAACAAACCGAAGTACACTTGCGCCAAAGATCAACAGGTGACACATCATGAGGCGTCTAAAAAACCTATCTCTTTTTCATACAACGTGATGGAAGGAGTGCTAACACAGACATCTTTTTTCTTCCCAATAAAATACGCCTCCTCTCGAGTGCGCTGATCACGATGCAGTGGTATCTTTGAAAAAAAAAAAAGCTTACTAAATAAAACTTAGTTGCGGGGGCAGCGCTTGTTTTGTCTTCCTTACAGTGTCTTTCTTCCTTCTGTGCTGAATTTTCCGCCATAATTGTCGACCCGACCAGTTTGCATCGATATGAAGCGGCTATCGTGAGCCGGGTACGTGCGTCAAAATATGTTTCTATACATCGCGCCAGTCTTATCAACTGTGCACCCCTAAAAGACATAATATTAAAAAATTAGTGCTGGGCAAAGGAGCGGTCGGTCGTGCTTTCAGTCGTGGCTGCCTGACGCGCAGTTAGGGAAGTGGGTCTCCAGCCAATCGGTTCTGGGGACCAACTTTCGAGCGGACGCACGCTGGAATTTATCCTCCGAGCCGCGGCGGCGCTCTGTTGCCGCCCCACATGACAGTCGTCCAGGTACCGTGGCCTAACTTTCGTGGTTATCGCACGCTCTCACGAACTTGCATGAAGAGCATTAACATTAAGGGATTCCCGCGTTGTGCAAACTATCGATGTCGGCACATCTCTGTCTAATTTTTTTTCGCCGGGAAGCTGTCGAGACAGAGAGAGAGGGGGGGGGAATGGGCGGTGGTTTAGCTCTGGTTAAACCTGGAGTGACGCGATAGCTACAGCTGGCCGAGTGGCACTTGGTCACGTGACCAACCACGTGACGAACCACATGATCAGCCACGGCGCCGCACCGCCGGCAGCTGCTCTGCACCACGTGACCAACCACGTGACAGCGTTTACATGTGGCGTAAAAAAATAGGCGGTGGTTTAGCTCTGGTTTAAACCTGAAGTGACGCGATAGCTACAGCTGGCCGAGTTAAACTTGGTCACGTGACCAACCACGTGACGAACCACGTGATCAGCCACGGCGCCGCACCGCCGGCAGCTGCTGTGCCCCACGTGACCAACCACGTGACAGCGTGGCGGCGCCGCCACGCTGAAGGCTCGAAATGCTACCGTAATGTAGCTATCGCTTCAAAAAAAGAGGCCCCCGCCGCGGTGGCTCAGTGGTTAGGGCGCTCGACTACTGATCCGGAGCTCCCGGGTTCGAACCCGACCGCGGCGGCTGCGTTTTTATGGAGGAAAAAACGCTAAGGCGCCCGTTGTGCTGTGCGATGTCAGTGCACGTTAAAGATCCCCAGGTGGTCGAAATTACTCCGGAGCCCTCCACTACGGCACCTCTTCTCTCCTTTCTTCTTTCAGTCCCTCCTTTATCCCTTCCCTTACGGCGCGGTTCAGGTGTCCAACAATATATGAGACAGATACTGCGCCATTTCCTTTCCCCAAAAAACCAATTATTATTATTATTACAAAAAAGAAAAAGTGACGCGTAGCGAAACTATTGGCGAAACGGCAATCGCTGCTCTTGGCATGGGTTACGCAAACATCATTAGCGGCTGCGGATTCGCTTCACGAAGCCCGCACGACAGTACGCTAAGCAAATGGTTCGACTGGGGCCATTCCTCGGCGAGGCTTTCACATTAAACTGGCGCTCCATAATTCACCGGCGGCACTCTTCCTTCCCGACGGCGCTATTTGTTTAAGTCATAAGGAGACACGGGCGTCCACCAGCCAGCGGGCGCCAGTGCGAGGCAACAGCGGCACGGGGGGGGTAGCAAAACGAGGCGCACACCGTACGCGCGGCCCAGGTGAACGCACGTTCGTGAATTGTTTAGCAGCGCTTGCGTGCGAGGAGCGCAGGCGACGACCTGCAGAGCGAACGCTTTCATCGGGATTGCGGCTGCTTTTCCTGGGCGCATCCCTGCGAGCCGCAGAGCACAAGTTGGTGTGTGCGCTACGCCTTCAGGCATGCAGTCAGCGCCTGCCGACAGAAACTTCGAGGAAAGGCAGTGGAGTGAGGAGGAAAAGTATAGAGGAGGTGCAGCTTAACGTCAACAGTCCACGTAAAAAGCATCGTTTTGAGGGGGGGGGGGGGGGGGGGGGGGGGGGGCTTCCGGTACATCACACCTAAAGCGCTTCAGGTAATGCTTTAAGAGTCATATACTAAATGTACTGATGAGATCATGCGTGAAATAACCTTTAGTACAAGCGCAAATATCAGGGAACAAAGATTTGTTGGGATGTAAAGATTCAATTTAGAATACGCTGAGCATCAAGGAGGAGGACGAGAAGGTTTGGTTTGGTTTATGTGGGTTTAACGTCTCAAAGCGACTCAGGCTATGAGAGACGCCGTAGTGAAGGGCTCCGGAAATTTCGACCACCTGGGGTTCTATAACGTGCACTGACATCGCACAGCACACGGACCTCTAGAATTTCGCCTCCATCGAAATTCGACCGCAGTGGCCGGGATCGAGCCCGCGTCTTTCAGGTCGGCAGCCGAACGCGGTAACCACTCAGCCACCGCGGCGGCTTGGATGAGGAGAAGGAAGAAGAGGAAAGGCAGGGAGGTTAAGCGGAAGAATAACCGGTTTGCTACCCTGCACGGGGGGAAAGGGGTGAGGGGATAAAAAAAATGAAGGAGAAAAGAGAGTAGCATTTAAGATTTCTTTGGCTGTATAACTAGGTGAAATAACACGAGGACAACAACATGCTTCTTCACTTAATTCTTAATCAGCGGTATTACATAATTCTTAAGAGGTCAGCCACAATTTCCAAAAATGAAATACGGGCCGGCCCCGCCGCGGTGGCTCAGTGGTTAGGGCGCTCGACTACTGATCCGGAGTTCCCGGGTTCGAACCCGACCGCGGCGGCTGCGTTTTTATGGAGGAAAAACGATAAGGCGCCCGTGTGCTGTGCGATGTCAGTGCACGTTAAAGATCCCCAGGTGGTCGAAATTATCCCGGAGCCCTCCACTACGGCACCTAATTCTTCCTTTCTTCTTTCACTCCCTCTCTTATCCCTTCCCTTACGGCGCGGTTCAGGTGTCCAACGATATATGAGACAGATACTGCGCCATTTCCTTTCCCCAAAAAACCAATTAAATACGGGCCGCTACGGCTCAACGGCGTTCGGCTGCTGAGTCCAAGATGGCGGAGTGGAATCCCAACTGCGGTGGCTGAATTTCGATGGAGGCGCAATCCAAAAAGGCCCGCGTGTGCTGTGGTATGTCAAAGCACGTTGAAGAACCCGGGGTGGCCGAAATTAGTACGGAGCGGCGTTCCACTACGGCGTCCCTTGAAACCCACGCGCAGTTTCAGGGCGTTAAACCACGCCTACTGGAACGAAATACATGTTCGTTTATCATTAGAACCTGCAGCCCTCGACAGCGGAAGTGATAGATCGCGAGCAATGTCATTTGCCGGCTCTGGTATTTAAAGCGGCGCTGTCCGTTTCAAAAGGGGCGAAAGAGGAAATAGACGAGGTGTACTGTTTTCCTAAACACGGTTCAATTTCTCGGTGCAGAAAATGTGTCGTTTCGAAACCTCGCACTACTGTTGCAGGTACATGAACACGCTTCGCTGGAGTGCGGCTCATGCTGCAGCGTCGTCTGCGCAGCTAACGTTGTCCCCCGTTCCGTCGGGCGCACCGCGGTGCTCCATGGCTGCGCGCGAAGGCGTGCCCGATTTGGAAGCGGCACACTTCGGACGGGTCGTTTAAACCCGTTAAGTAGGTGGCTCGCGGCGAGTAACTTAAATATTTATTGTTGCGTTCAAACTGGGGCTTAATGCGAAATCAATACCGCCGAAATCACTTGCAAAACCAGTGTACGCTGGGTTACCTAATCCGCAAGCCGTGCGCGAACACGGAACACCGGTCAATTTAGCCTGTTTGCACCATGGTCATTTTATTTTCGTACCACGACGTGGCCGTCAGTACCTAGGGCTGCAGGTTGGTGTAAATGTGCGACAAAGTGCAGGCATTCGATGCGCGACTGGAGGTATACCGCGGTTACTTGCAGTAACCAGAAAGCAATTAGTGCGTTTTCCACAAGGGCTCATCAGCCACGCTGAAGCAGGGAAGAGGTAGGGGAAGTGGTGATGACTTTTCAAATTAATATCTGAAAAAAAAAGGATCGGGAGAAGGATCACACACAGCGTGGAATGTATCGGACTTTTTTTAAAATTTACTATTTGGTCACGAGTGCGAATGAAACCTTGTTGCGAGCGATGGAGTGAGATTCTCTTTTAATCGCGTTTAATTTTCGCACTCCGATATTCTTTGAAACGAAACCCTTGTAACTAACGTTGCCTCATTTGTGACTTTTTTTGGAGCCGAAAAAAAACGTAAAGCTGGAACGTGAGCGGCAAAAATATATTTGCTCAATACTTGACCTTCAGTAGAGTTCAGCCAGCTATCGTTTCGTAAAAGTTGAACAGTTTTTTTTTCACTTTCCAGCTATTTTACGATCTAGAGGGAAATTATCGTAATGTAATTTTGCGCAGCAACATAGGCAGTGCCCGGTAAATGAACTTATTAACTCATTTATACATCTCATAGGATCCAAAATAGAATGGTACAACAAATGGCATAGTGAAAGAAAACATTATGCACTCAGGTATAGAGAATAATAAAGGCTAGCATTCAGACGCAGAATGGAAGATGTTTGTCACTGAGAATAGTTAGATTACGATAAGAAGATCTGACGGGCTTTTTCACCCACAATGAACTAATTAAATCTACCTGAAGTCCAACAGCATTTAATCCAAGTAGCGGGTGAACGAACTGCACGAGAACAGAAATGGGAAAGATCGCACGCCTGCGCCGTCGAGAAAAATGGCGGCATAAGCAGAGATGCCTCCGCAACTTCCACGTGCTTGCACGGCACATACGTGCCCCCCCCCCATCCTCCTCCTCCTCCTCCTCCTCCTCTCTCTCTCTCTCTCTCTCTCACACACACACACACACACACACACACACACACACACACACACACACACACACACACACACACACACACACACACACACACACACACACACACACACACACACACACACACACACACACACACACACACACACACACACACACACACACACACACACACACACACACACACACACACACACACACACACACACACACACACACACACACAGCCATCACGAGACAGCGGCTCCAAATATACGGTAACCCAGGGGAGTCCCTAGTGGAGGAAAAGAGAGGGAGAAAGAAAAAAGGGGGGAGGGAGGGGGCAGCAATATTTATGAACCGCGTCGACTCCCGAAATGGTCGACTGAGGGCAATGACAACGAACACAGAACAAGCGGACGCGAAGAGTATATGCGCGTGTCTGCATGGCCCGGACAGAACCGCGCCCAGTCCATGTGGCAGCGCTCGCTCCATTCGGAGGTGGCCCAAGGCCTGGCATCAGAAGCGGGCCCTTTCCGGGACAGTTCCATTTCCGCCTCCGACAGGAACGGCGCGGTCAGCGCCACCAGGTCTCTTACATGCGAGGAGCCATTGTGAAAAGGGAGACGAGAACCAGCAAGGGAGCCACGGGAGAAGACGGCAGCATCGGGCGTAGCCGCGCATTCCATTGATTGCCACCGAACCCGATCGAGCCGCCGTGCCGGGCCCGTATATAAAGGGGGGCGGTGGGGGCGGGGGGTGGGAGGGGGGGGGGCAGACCGCTGTTCCGCTGCTGCTCTCGGCTCCGCTCGCCGTCCGTTTCCCATTTTCCCGACCCGCCTGGCACGCTCGTACACGGGCCTCATTTCCTGGCAGCAAGCCCAAGTGGCCCCATCCGCCAGCGCAAACGCTCTTCTTGGGGGTGGAGCTATACGCAAAGCCTATTTGCGTCACCTATGCTGCGCGCAGTGCTACACCCCGCCTTGCGCCCGCAAACATGGCTGGCCGTTGGTGTATAGGTGTCTTCCTAATGGCTCGTAAACCATGTGTTCGCGGGGACTGGGTGCGCTGTGTCCGACCCCGCCATTTGCGCCGTGCTTGAGTGCGTGCGGGACGGAGGGGGCGGCAGCGCAGGCCCGATCTTGGCGTACTTGGAAATTGGCGACTTCCAGCAGCGAAAATGCTGCCGTATGATGGTTCCGATATGCTGCCTCAACACCTTGAACTGAGTGAATTCTGCCGGCGACGCTGGTGATTTATCCCGGGATCTTTTGCGGCTCGCGTCGATACGGTCGTTTCTTTTACGCGTGCCTTCCACTGACACATAAATTGTTATTCGTATGCGCCAGCCAAAAAAAAACAAAAAAAAAAAACAAACTTGGACATGGTGGAAAAAAAAAAGGGCGGGAAGCCCAGAATAAAAGCTCATTGCCTCTACGCCACGAAAAGCTTTGCGAACAGATCACACAAAATGAAGAACCAAAACCTGCTTTCCTTCTTGAACTAGCTACGCTGGCTAACCTGCAGTCGTCGAGGCATCGCTCGTCGACGCACCTTGTCAGGCAGGCGCCGTGTCCTTAGATCTTATCATCGCAAGTGACTGGCGTCACTAAAAGGCAACGCGGGTGGAACAGTAGCGCGGCGTCAACCCTCACGCGGACCCTAAGTGCCGCGCTTCTTGATCCACGGATGTCCCGAGTGGCATCGAGCAATATATCTACACCAACATCCGCTAAAACCTTGCAACGCTGAGTGCATGGCTTAGTACAGGCGTCAGCTCATCAGGCGCCACATCAGCAAACGTGTGCGGCTCGAAAGGGTAGCCGGTGGTTTACGGCTGGTATCGTGTGCCGCCCCATCCCTGTGGATTTCCATGCGACAGCCAAGACGCCGGCCAGTGAGAAACCGTGCAAATGTCCGAGTAGCTTTGCAAATTCAGCGCCTGGTTAGCTTAGGGCAGCTAAAGCTTCGAAAGCGTTGCACGGTTTTATTGAAGCCGTCTATGCATGACATCCATATTTCCGTACATCCGGGCTCAATTTTAGCAGAAAGAGGGAGCTGCCTCATTCTCGCTGTTGTTAATTTGTCGTAATACAGCGCAGAGAACCCGAGGAAGGCCAGGACGCTTGGGCAAAAATGGGCCCTGTCCTCGCACAAAGTTAAAGTGAATTCTCGCCCCGGGCGCAAATGATCCGTTTAACTGCTGTCGTTCGCACACCTGAACTGGGTACACACACCCGCTGTACGGCAGTAGTGGACCATGGCAAGCAATTCGCCCCGTCTCGCAAGTTAATTATTAATTCTGCCGGCAGAGTGGCCCCTCGTCCCGGCGATGTTGATTAGTGCGCTCGCGCCGAAGCGCTGCCGCCCGCCATCCCCAGGCGGGGGCGCAGCAAGCGCATAGGACCCACGCGTATGTCGGGGCGCAGGAGCAATTTCGGCGCGCTGGAAGCTGTTCGATTAAACTCGCGTAAGGAAAAGCCTGCCCAGCAATCGAACAACGTCCGCCCACATCCTGGGCCCGTTTGAACGCGTAAAAAATTTGCCCAAATGCCGCGCCCGATGCGGCAGGAGGGTTAAGTGCCGGTTCTTCGTCGGAAAACAGTAACTGATGCAACAGATAGGAAAAAATAGTCATAATAATAACAATGAACGCATAGAGACGAGCGAGAGGGGAAAAAAGGGGCCGCACTTGGCAACAGTTACGGTCTCTGCGTGGCCAGCATTGCCTTTGACGCGGGGCATGCGACAAAGCCCTTGCTAGCTATACCCTTTATGTTAGAGCTGAGAGCAGCAAACGCTAAAGGTGCTATGGTATGAATAGAGAAAACTATCGGTACAAATTACGGCATTTCGCTGCGTTTTTCTAGTACGCATGACGCTGAGAGTATACAGAGTATCGTCTCGCAGATGCTCTGAGCGCGGAAATATTAAGCGGATAGAATGGCTAGACACCCTGGAGCCCTTATCGTTACATGCATGAAATACTCAGGTGGAAGGAGGAGCTGGAGAGAACATCTAGCTGTTCAATACAGCATAGGAGCCCCCGACGAAAGTGTTGCTGTTGTCTGAAGCAGCATACATGATGATGCCGCCAAACGTGCTTTCTGGAGAGAGATTATTCTGTGAACTTCCGCGTCTGCAACCGTAATAAAATAACCTCCACAAAAAAAAACTGACGCTGCTAATCAGTAGCTTTTTTATGTTCGCACACACACACACACAAAAGTTTCATTACTTGCAATTTTGCTCAGACGGTGGGCATCAGCGGTTGGCTAATGAACTTTTTGTACTGCGACAGCCGTAGAAAGGAGAGTAACGTTGTAGGCCAGTTGGTTAGACATAACGATTAAAATCCGCAACAGACACAGGACACAGGCAGGCAACAACACAGGGTGGTGTTGTCGCCTGCCTGTGTCTGTTGCGGTTTTTAGACGTTAAGCCACAGAAAGTCATCTCCGGTAACAGTAACCTCCAAATCAGTCATTGCTTATCGCCTAGCTTTGTTTTGATAAAATCGAATGGGCACAAAAACTGAATTGAACTCCTTAGCGAGCAACTGATCTCCGCAGTCGGTGTGCTGCGAGTTTGACTTCAGCGGAACCCCTTTGTCATACTCGAAAAGGCAGCATCATAAATGCGGGAAAATGGCCAGGGTCAGGGTTACGATTTCTCGCATGCTATAAAGGAACCAATACCGAAAACGCATCAGCTGTGACTCTTCTAATCAATCTTACATTTTTGCTTAGTTTGAGATGATTAAAACACATGGCAAACAGCCGCGCGCTATTTCAGACATTTTCAGCAAAATTCACAACATTTTTTATCAAAAGTGCTCGGTAATATTCGTCTGATATCCGCCAGCGCTGACCATTGCAACGCGTGGGAGCTTTCTTAGCACCTTTTAAGTGTAAAAGATCAGTAAATACGAAGAGTGCTCTTTTATCGAGTCGAAGAGCCTGTGAAAATTTACTGTCCATTATAACAGCTTCTAGTAGTTCTCGCATCTATTCTAATTCTACATTTCAAAAAATAAAATAAAATTAACGAGCAAAACACCGGTAGCTTGCAAGTGGAACTCGAGTGCTCCTTCCCCAGCAAATTAGAGCCCAATTACTGCGCGCCCTCACCGCTGAAAAAGCCCGTGGCAACAAAATGTAGCCCGCTGCCTGTATGAGCAATTTCCTTCACCCACGTAACAAATATGCAAAAAGGGAACCATCGCGAGCAGGTGTCGCGTTGTAAATACTTTCGGCTTGGCTCGCTCCACTGCTCGTGGGATGCGCCCGCAATTGCTGTTGCTCATTGCGAATAAAGAGGCAACTCTTTCTGCCGGCTCATTAAGCTAATTTGGTTCGAGACAAACACCTTCGCGCACCGCTTCGCGGCGGGAAGTCGATGGCCAGGATAGGTGCGCGCCTCCTGTGTCTTCTCTTCCTCTGTGAAGGGCAAACAGTCGCAAGCTATTTTCCGTGCCCGGAAGCAGCCCTCTCCCTCCGCCGAGAGGGAGCGCGTGGGCGCGCACCGCAGAGCCGCTAATTTCGTCAAGCGCCGCGGCTGATTCCACCACCCAGCTCAATCTCTTTTGCAGCAAGCGCCGCGGCTGATTCCACCACCCAGCTCAATCTCTTTTGCAGCGCGCCCACCACCCCCAGCATCCCTGTGCCGTGGTGCGACCGTTCCTATAGGCCAAATCACGCGTAAAACGCGCCAGGCCGTCCTCCGCTCGCTCATTGTGCGTCTTTCTTTTTCTTTTTTTTTCGGTTTAGTTCGCACCGCTCGCGCGTTCCCGAGAGTTTATTCCTCGCGGCGTCGAGGATTTAGCGCTCGGGCGCTATTTCTATCTGCGGCGGGCCTGCACGTGAGCGGCGGAGGCCAATCTTTCAGCGGCAAGCGTCCACTGCAGGGCGCACTCGGGAAGCGATTCGCAGGCGCTTCTTAATTGCCGCCGTAAAACGCACGCCTCCACGGACTCGGTCGCGCACGCCGCCGCCGCCTCCCCTCTCCCCCTTCTCCCGCTCTCCTTCCTGACGCGCGCCAGGAAGAAAAAGAAGCGCTAAGAATAAAAAGACCAAAACTTCGCCTGGCTACTAATGTCCTCTCGCGCTGGGACGTTGGGAGCCGCCGCCTAATCACTGCCGCCTGTGTCGCGGGGAGAGGAGGCCCCGATCGCTGATTGCGCTTTACTTTCTGCGCCGCAAGGAGGCGCGCGGTGGCGGCCTGCAGGCGCCGGAGTTCGGAAGTAAAAAAAAATAAACACGAAAACAGTCCCGTCGTGTTGCGGGACGCGGGATAAAAAAAAAACAAAAAAAATAGCGTCATTGCTGCGGAAGGCGCAGTAAAACGAACTTGGAAGCGAAAGAGTACGAAGATTATTACTCCTGTTAAGAACGCGTTGCTATATAGATCTTCTGCAGCAAAGCGTGCAGGAAGGAAACTGTGGAAGATTAAAGGGTGCTGCCGGCTTCGTTGGCGGCCGAGGGGTCCTGCTGATAGTCTCTAAGGGGCTAGCTGCGAAAAGGAATGAATGTATTGAAGTGCCCGCATATGGGCATTGTAAGCACAATCGGGACCTTTTTAATTTTTCTGTTTACGAGTTACAATGAGAAAATAAAATAGGGCACTCAAGAACTAGGTGCTTGGCGTTTGTTTCGGTAAACGTGGCATCATGTGCGAAGACACAAATATAACTGTGAATGTAAAGGAATGGTGGCGTGAGAAAACTTCAGTAAACTGCGATGACCGTCTGAAACGAAAGGAAGAGTGAGCTCCCCAAGAGGGCGGCCGATATTGCGTTCATTTTTGTATCCTTTGCAAGCGCAGACCAGGACAGTCCAACTTTTTCGTAAATTATCACTAAATAAATGCACTCATAACGGATTGTGCAAGCTAAGCGCGCTCCTGTTTTTGTCTTTCAGCTTTTTATTTAACGTCCCGCGCACTGTTTCTTCTGAGAAAACGCGAAGGAAATTTCCGTGAACGCACATACCTTGCGTTGGTAAACCAGAACAAGACAAGAGAAACCTTGTTTGTTACCCACCTATATTACGCCAGTGTTTCCTCCTGTTCTGCCATTTGAAACGTGCTAGGTTTCCTCCTTGCGTTAGAACCTTAGAGACTTTTCAACACGATGTACCGGCTTTGCCAAAGGTAGTCAGGCTGCATGGTTTGCTTCTCACTCGTGCAGTGGAGCCTTCACAGCTTCCCTAAATAGCAAAATGCACTGAAAGCTGAGTACAACGGTTCTTCTTACCTTAAAGAGCTTTAGAGAAGTGGCATACGTGCTACACAGCTCGACTAAGAAGCAAACCACGCAGCCTGGTTACATTTGGCAAAGACTGTACCTTTCACGTTCTTGCACGCGTATGAACTCAAGACACAGTTTTAACGAAGGCGAAATAATTATAGAAAAAAAAGAACCAAAGAGCTTCACGCTAAGTGTGCACCGTCAGGCACTGCATTTCATAAACACAAATACATACCTTCCTTCAGATTCCTATTCCTTCATGGTGTCACTTTTCGAATGCCACAGGTCAGGAACGATTCGGTTATAATCATTGGATCTTTTTCTTGTGCACGACTTCCTGTCTACTTGGCACCCAGGTCCGGAATAGTGCAATAATAAATGTTCACGAGGCATATCGCGATTTGATATAAACGATAGCGCCGGCATTATCATTCAAAAGTAAAATGACAAAAGCGATCGAAGATTAATTGGGAGCTTATATTTCAAGGGCGGGCACGAAGCTAGAGTGACCTTTAGCCATCGTTACACGTACTGCCATCGGTCGTGAGAGAGAGGACGTCACCTTATGTTACTGAAGTACTCATGAAGCCTTGACTTCCAAACAGCGTCCAACAACTCTTCGTCAGTAGTTTCCTGACCAGTTCTGTGGGATATAGGGCGACAGTCGTTGAATAAAGATTGTCCACTGTCCTATAGGACATCGAGTCTGTTAGAGGCTTTCGGTTTGGTCTTTCTTTCCAACCTGAACCAAATAGACCAAATACCCATAACCTCGAATTCACGACACACCGATTTCTAAAGTTTTAATCACTCTAACAAATTTTTTAAATTATGTTTCTGAATGTGGATACACGAGTTGGCGTAGTGTGGAGGAAAATTTTTTTTTGATTCCTTCATAATTTGGGCATTAAGGGATCAACATGGATTAAATAATTAAATAGCTAGGATGGAGAGACGAGATTGATGAAGCGAATTCGAATTGTGGGAGAACAATAACCTCGTATGCGGTTGTGAGTAGGCGAGTTTCACAGTCTACGACGAAGGTAAGTGTTTGCGATGCTTAGGCACAGGTGACAGTGATCGGCGTCAAGCTTCGCAAGTGAAGTATGGCATGCTCTCTGTGACACTTGTACGCGACGGAACCCGAAATGACACAGTGTGCGATTCATTGAATAAGAGAATGCAGAGTTACAATAACTACGGATAAGGACATCACTTTGCCTTTAATTAAAATGAGTCATTAGCCGCTTGCTGCACTTGTTACAATATCTAATACGCTTTAAACGGTAGCGTGGTCATTTAAATGGTTGTAACGGTTATGATGGTGACTTGTTTTTAATGGCACAAGAGCAGCTTGGATGATGACTTGATTTTAACGACACAAGGAGAGATTGCCCAAATACCATTTTTTTTTTCAGGCATTTCGCACCAGGGAAAGCCTAGCACCAGGCGTATCCAGGATAGTTTGCCGCTTTTAGCCATTGGAAAACGGTTGGGTACCCAGCGGCACCAAGGATTCAACTTCGCTCCTTTCGCGTACAAACCATATGGTCAACACACAAGACTATCGCTGCGGTAAATTCATATAGATGCTAATTTCACTTTACTTTGTGTCTTGTTACTGTTGTCTTGTGAACTTGCATATATCTCCGTAATAAAACAGTGATGGACTACAGACACTCGAAAGGTGACGTCAGGAATGTTTGAGACGAAGTTAGTGTCGAGAATAAATAGCCGTCGAAGCGACGGAAAACAACGAAGCCATGGTTAAGTTGAAGATTCAAGGGGATAATTTTGAATTCAATAGGTTGTGCGCGAAGTGGTTGAAACCTTTAGGATAGTCCAGAGAAATTAAATTAGTTTTCCCGTTATCAGCCAAGTTCTTATGCACCGCTGCCATGACCTTAATTTAAGCAGCAGATCGAGGGACCTTTTTCCTTGAAGCCATGGGGGGGGGGGGGGGGGGGGGATCACAAGCTCTATGCGTTCTGAAATGTGATTCGAGCTATTTAAAAGGTGTCAGTATTTTAAGAGTGGTAGAAGTACGCTTATGGAATTGATTTCGAGAAAAATTTTCCTCCGCTAGGAAAGCTCCCGCGCCCGCTGACTTCCGAACTGGTCGGCAAACGTTGCGTTCGGAAATAACTTACTGCCGACACATTGAGCGCAAACAGGGTGACATTGCCTCGGCCACCTTTATTTGGATACTTTCGGCAACGCCTCGCTCCCTACCACTATCACCGACGCTATTTCAAGAGCAAAGAATCAAAATCATATAAAGAACAAAAGCAAGAATCAGAAAACTTGCCCGGCGACTTTCCAGTTTTGCAACCCCAGTGCAAGAGCACGCTGAAGTTTGCGGTCCTATCAAACACCTGCCGTCGAATGCGCATTGTATTGGCAGGCCCTCGGTCTCGACAAACAACGGCGTCACATCTTTTCCGGCGAGCGGTCCCCGCGTGGGGGCGCGTTCGTCTGTTTGAGGTGTGTGCCCACACACGGAAGAGCGGAGAGACTCGGGGCGCAGTTCCGTTGACAAAGCTTCCAGGAGGGCGGATACATTCCCGCGGCTGAAACGCTACAAAGAAATAACAGTGTTTGCGGGCCTGCGGAGGCAATATACGTAACGCGAAATGAAGCGGTGCGAGCAAAATTGTGAACAAGGAAGAAAAAAAAATGTTCAAAGGGAGATAGCAATGTTGCTGTTCGTGAGCATAGAGGTTGTGTATCGTCTTTATATGCTCTACTGAAAAAAAAAAAAAAGTTTCTTTCCTGGTCTCAAACAGTGACAGAGAAATCGAAGATAGAAAAACTCGAAAAAGAGAACACGCACTTCACGGGAAGCTAAACGCCGAGTAAAGTTGCGCGGCAACACAGGAAAGAGACAAAAACAACGTGCACCCTCCAGCCTTCTCCTTCATCTCCCTTCGTTCCCACTTCACGAGTGAAGAAATAGCGTCAGCGACGGCTTCAGTCGTTGAGGCAATTTTGTGTTTATTTATGTAGAGGCAGTCGGAAGAACCTACAGCAAATGAGAGTTTTATTCCCGGGGCCGTCAAAATGACGCCTTCCGACTCGAATGTAGGAAAGAAAGACACTCGGAAAATTGTAAAGGCAATAATGTCATGCAGTTTTTTTTTAGAAAACTGTACTAAAATAATTTATACCGTGAACATATTACGCACTAAATTGTGTATTTATTAACAGAATAAACATATGAAAGCTTGATTCTGCATGTGGAGGCTAAAAGTTTTCCTTTTCGCTCAGAAACAGGAGGGCTGTGTGAAAAGCGACGGTTACTGAGAGCAGCGCAGATTCACAGCGGCGCAATAAGTTCGGCTACAGTATTTCACACGGAACATTAATCATGCAACAATGCATTTAATGGCTACATTTTCATCTCTTTGCACTCGCTCATGCAACAGTTATCCTGCAATGAGCGCGGCAATAACAACAACAGTGTTCTTAAAAACTGGGTCTAAGTTTGTAGGCAGAGAAGCAGAAGAAAGAAAATATATATTTTTGTATAAACGACAGAATAGGAGAGATACATTTATTCGCTTATTAATGCACAATATCCTCACCATATGGCCAAAGAAAGACTTCTTGAAAACGTTGCACTTTTTTATGCTTTCGGAACGGGCAGCGCGTCTTTCTTTTGTGACGCGCTCCCCTCTGCGTTCGAGCACAATTTCGTAGTGCTTTTGCGCGGGCTCGCACGCGTTGGTAGTGTTCACGTTTTTCTTTTAGAGTGTGATATTTTTTATTTGCCTGATTGGTTTGTCGCGCGCATAAAATGTCTATAAATGTGCTGAAACACTGAACAGCACGCATGCAATCCCACAGAGTGGCAATCTGGGCGTAGCACGGATTTGACCACAAATTTTTTAAATATGGCAGTTTGTTAATGAGGATAATTTGTTAAAACTGAGAGAGGCATGTGCAATGGTGTACAGCCAAATTCTTCTGCGAACAACACATGGAGACCACCTGGAGACCGACGAGTATAACAGCAGCGACTACAGTATTGACTGGCTTAATTTCCTGCAGAGTGACTAACTTGATTACACTAAGAAATTCACTAAATAAAAAAAAATCAAATTGTTTTCAACCTGCGGTCAACACGGTCCCAGTAGCTGCAATAGAGTCGTGCTTCTCCAGCGCAAATGCAGCGAGAAAAAAAAGTGTGGGCGACAGAGGCTCTGCATTCCTACTCGCCTTTTTCTCGATTTTTCTGTATCTGGTGCAGTATACAGTTCTTTCTTCAACTATAAAAGGTGACTTTATCAAACCATACTTTATGCATTTATGTGTGGAGCTTCATGAATACTCCTTTCAGCAGTACAAAGGCGACGGCGTCGTTTCATTTATGACAGCTTTTACTGCCGGCCTCCAGTGTCATGTACCGTAATGACCTCCTCCTCTTCCTCTTCTTCTTCTTCTTCTTATTAATATTATTATTATTATTATTACATAATTACGCGCACGCGCTAGACCTTTACGAGAGTATGTTCTTTTGGCGCGAACAGTTCGCTTCTGGCTTGTGTAGAGCGCTCACGTTACCTTCGAAGAAAGGGACACGGCTCAGCGAAATTGAAGGCACATATAGGCCTATAGGCCAGGTGCTGACCGGCACTTTGCCCGAAAACCATCGTCAACTGTCTAATTTCGCTTTCCGTTGCCTGCTGCGCTCTTCTCGAGCGCCCACCGCAACTGTTACGTCGACTCAACAATGTCCCCCACCGTTAGTACGAACAAACGCAGCCAAACCCCGCAACTCGCCAAACTGTTCGCGCATATTGCCCCCTTCCCGGCGTTCTCCAACTTCTCAAGCATCAAACTAAGCACGTGCACTCCAGCACTAGCGCGGCCCAGCGTCGCTCCCGCTAATTACGCGAGCACCCTAGCCACGACGCCTCCCGAGCGCTGCTCGCAACTCTCCAAAGGCGGCTCCAGAGCGCACGCCTGTAAAGCCTCCGCTGGCAGACAATGGGCGCCAGGGCGAAGAGGAAGCCGGTCTGGAGACGAGTCCAGTAGGCAGTGGCGACGCGCAACAATGCGCCGCAGCTCTCGAGACCAGCGGCCAGCGAGCCTCTCCGAGAGGCGCAGGCCGCTCGGCGCATCCCCGACTGCGCCGCCGCAGGAAGCGAGTCAAACGGGCACGTACACACACGGCCGGAGGAGAGCTCAGGTTGCGGGGCGGCGCGGCCGCGTCCCCGAGCATCGGCCAGGGCCCTCGAGCAGACGGGGCCGCTCTCGGCGTTTGTCCAGACACCGGACGCTCTCTTGCCGAGCCGCCGCCGCCGCAGAAATAATAGATGCCCCGGGGAGCAGGCGGGGAAGACTCCCAATAGAGCCCGCCGGCGCCAAAGTGCACTGGAAGGAGTTCCGATGAGAGCCATTCATTCATCGCGCACCCCGGGCAGATGCGGCCCCCGGGCGCGACGAATGGGGCGCACCGCTGCTGGGCCCGAGCGCGGCTCGCTTAATTTCCCCGACACCGGTTTAATTCGCGGGAGATGCAGGCAGCGTTATTGCGCGCTGCGATCGGGCCTCACAACCCCTGAGCCGGCCTTCTTTATTTGCCGCTCGTCGGCCTAAGGCTTCCCCGGGAATAATGAGTCGCCGAGAGGTGGCGGCCCCTTTCGGGGGGTGAAGAAGCCCGGCTGGAGGAGCGAAATTGGTACAAGTCAGACAGCGTGGCAACTTTGCCGACTCCAGCTACTTTTGTGGCGCTGTCCAAAGAGGTCGCATTACTAGAGTCGTGGTTGGGCGGTCTTTGATTAAACGTACAGTAACCTACGCATGGCTAAGTTATTGCGCCTGCCACAAGCTGCGAACTTTGTGCCGTGCGTGAATGCATCAAAGTATGTTTTCGCCGTCGTTGTGACCCTACCCCGCGCCACTTCCCCCTTTGCATCCCTGGCCTTAGAAGCGGAAGGGGAGGATTTGCGCGTGATGCGCATACCCGGCAATTTCGATGACATACATTCCGTCGAAACGTAGCACGCGTTCTTCCATTTGGATTAAAATGCAGGTTCACCAATGTATGAATGCGGCGGAACATGCGGCTTGCATGCAATGTCCTTTTGTGTACTACAAAATGCGCAGAAAGAATCCGGTTAACGAGCCGTTTCCTACAAGAAAGCGGGAACCACACTCATGCTCGGATGAAAATGAAAATGAAAAAAAGTGGAAGAAGTTGTGGACGAAGAAGAAGACAGCCTCCGTAGAATACATATAGTTCAATGGGTAATCAGTTGAAATTGCGTTTCTGCAGCACTCTCACCTGTAGCGTGTCTCGAGTATATCACCATTTTCTTTATCTCTCTACCTTTCTATGCTGAAAACATCGCGTGGGGAGAATTGCATTGCCTATTGCATAAATAATTGACTTCCTTTACTGCAAAAATCGCTGTTATTTTTTAATTAATTCCGACGCTTAAACTTCGCAGTTGCCAGCCTTTGCTCAGGCCACTGTCCTTCCTTCATCGCATAGCACGGCGTCTGCTCCTGCGTGTATACTCCATAAATAGCAAAGCGCTCGCTCCCCCTTGTGTTGAATGAAACAAGAACAAAGAATATCGGAGTCAAATGTAAGACTAAATAAAAGAGAAACTGAAGAAATGAGAAAGAAAAAAGAAAGATCGAAGCTGCGAAGATATATTTCGTTGTTGCGGGGGATTCATAAGCTTCTTAGTCTTACAAAAAAAGCACAAAGTAATGCGCCGGTCCCCTCTAACATAGTCGCATGGCGCGCACGGAGGAACCATAGTTAAATGAAGCGGAGCCGTGTTTCCAAGCAATCCATCTTAGGCTCGATAGATTTTTGACCAGAGTGGACATGCAACAGGACTACTGCGCCGCCACCGAAGGCAGAGGACGTATCGAACTCAGTACAGAGTCCAGTGATCCTGCAAAATCCCTGCGATCACCTGTGTGGCCAGTCTTACTCTGAGCTCACGAGTGGTTTGTTTGTTTTGAAAGGATGCCGCTGCTGCTTCTCAAGCAACGTCACGTCGACCTCTTACCGATTGGAGACCACCTGGTTTGCGCTCCTAATAGGCGACGCTAGCAGGCAGTACAATTAGAGTGAACAACTCACTCTTAGTACACACTAAAGCTGCTTTATTTTGAGTCTCTGTACCTTAGCGCTGAAATTAGGAAATGTGCGACTTCTTCAGAATTATGTACCAAAAAGCAGAAAAGGCTGAGGTTGCTACGTGACAAGCGATTCTACTAATGACGATTGCTTTGAAGGTTCTGCTTAATTCCGTCCTGTCACAAAAAAATAACGATCTGAATCACCAGTCCAATAACTCCACAGCAATACTTAGTGATCAAGCACAGCAGGAAGTATCTTCACGCTTTTTCAAAGTAACAGTGACTTATCTCCATCATCATCTCAATAGCAAGCTCCCAGGATAAAATAGGGACAACAAGGAACATGCCTTCGTGTGCTCAGTACAGAGAAGAAATTAAATGCAGCATTGGAGCGCCTACAGCTCGTATATAAACCTGCGGAGCTGTTCGATACGATGATGGCGTTCCTGCGATCAACCGTCAGTTGTAGTGATGCGAGACATTTCTTTATCAGGGGCGCCAAACCTACAAAAGTACGTAATTGTAGTGTCACTGAAGGTATTGGGCACTACATTAGTCAACTACATGAGAACTTTATTTTGGAGCTTAAGGGACGGTTTGGATATTGGGAAAGGTTCGCGCCCTTGTCCAGCAACCAAGGCAGAGAAGAGGCTCCCCAGCTGTGCAGAAGGTGATATGAGAAGGCCGGTGGCTCCCAGATAAGAAGGAAATATCGCTATTGGACATCAGTGGTGGAGCATATTAATAACGTAGTTCATGACGGGATAAAGGTGTGACAAGCGCGTGGGAGATGGGCACGTGAGCTACTGACACTGTTAAGAACGGAGACCGCCAACCGGGGAGCAATCTTCACGCGAGACCTCCCGTGACAGTGTAAACAGACGCGCTTCAAAGAGGAGCCAGCGTGGAACCATCATCCCGAGCGTCGCCGTGGCGGTGACGTGAACAGCGGAAGAGTCTTCCTTTGGTTGCGGGTAAAAAGGCTCCCCGGCCAGCCGGTTTGGCGAGGCGGACGCTCTGCTGCGTCATCACGCGGGGCCATTGCGTCGTTGGGGGAAGAAGCCTTCTCCCGGACTTTGCTTCTCCCTCGTGCTGAACAACAACGGTCGTCCCCTTCCATCTACACGAGGCGCCGGGGTTCGGAGTTGGGGGCCTTGCTGGACGCGGTACTTCCAGTTAACCCTGGCCAACGACCGATGCCTCCAGGGCCGTCTATCTATGGTGCTGCATCTCCATCATCACTGAAGGCTGCGACATATCGACATCCCTACCCGAATAGCGGACCCTCGCCACCGGAACAGCAGCGAGAGGGCAACGGTACCGCCTCCTGCGCTGGGCGGCTCCCCAGGACATCGTGAGTGGCCGCTTGATTGGATATTGATAATGCAGCAAGATTCCCCGGCTAGGGATCTCGGGATGATCAGCCCTATTTAAGCGGCCGGACGGCGTGTGTTCGAGGCTCTTCTGATTTCTGCTTGTCTTTATAACGCACTTTGCGTACTCCTGCAAATATGCAGAATAAACCCCTTGTAAACTCCTCTCCTCGTCACATCACAGCAGCAGCCTTTCGAGGCAAAACATCTGGACCTCGGGCCAGCCGAGACGACCTAGGCGAAAAAAGAGCCCACGTCGAACAGCACCTGAAACGCAGGTGACGATGAGGTTTCGTAGGCGGTGATCGAGAGAGCTGGTCGCGCGTATGTAAGATTTCTTTCCCTGAACTATCTAGATAGGTTCGAACCCGACCGCGGCGGCTGCGTTTTTATGGAGGAAAAACGCTAAGGCGCCCGTGTGCTGTGCGATGTCAGTGCACGTTAAAGATCCCCAGGTGGTCGAAATTATGCCGGAGCCCTCCACTACGGCACCTCTCTCTTCCTTTCTTCTTTCACTCCCTCCTATATCCCTTCCCTTACGGCGCGGTTCAGGTGTCCAAAGATATATGAGACAGATACTGCGTCATTTCCTTCCCCCCCCAAAAAAACCAATTATTATTATTATTATTATTATTATTATTATTATTATTATTATTATTATTATTATTATTATTATTATTATTATTATTATCTAGATGCTTTTAGAGCATTGGAATAGGTTCATTAAAGTATAAGAGGAAAATACTTAAAAGAGACGGAGAGCAATTAAATTCCGACGCCCAATAAACGGTATTTTGAATTCGCACTTGCGGAAGCCAGTACTTGATCGCATACAAGGGCAAATCAAACGATACACTAATATAGCACCGCCACACTTCAGTTCATTCCCTGTGAAGAAACACTATCAAGGGCACAGAGACACAGCTTGCTGTCCGCCTTCGGACGCTTCTGTGCAGTCGGTCGCACCATGGAGCTAAGTGCGTAGTGGAAGTTTGGGCAGCTTCGCCCCATGACTTGTCTATTACCTTTCTCTGAATTTTCGTGCCACTTATACAAACGGCAACTCTTGGAGATTAGGCTTGGTTGAATATTTGATGCTGAACCATGGCGAGTGTTGGATTTTAAACCAAGGCTGGTGTTCTACTCACCAAAGCTGCTGAGGCGAAAATCTCAAAGAAGGAAGCTGATTGATTCTCAGAACGCGGTGTTTCGCTGCGGGCTCCAGAAAACCTCATTGAAATACCCCACGGAGCACGGATAGATCCACCTGGAAGCTTGCAACAGAAGCGCGCGCGAATGATTTCCATTGGTTCTCAAGGGAACTTAACCCAGGCTGACCATCTATCATTACACCACATAAAATGTGTCTCGGGACCGTACGTAGACAAGCAAGCATTAGCGGTTCTCACGCGGTTGCTTTCGACACTGGCATTTCAGTTTGCTTCACGCTTCAAAATTAGTTCTATTTATTTGATTTCGGGACAGAGATGAATTTTCTGCGAGATTACGTGCAACGAAAGATAGACGAATAAAGTTGCATTACCCTTCCCTCCGAGGTCCCCACGACGGTTGAGGAGATACACAGCCACAGAGAAAAAGCGGCGCTCGAGTCTTTTTCAATTGAACACCACTGCTCTGTGGAACGGGTACCCGACTCTGCGCATGCGTGCAAGCGCGTGTAAAGTATAAATAGCGGTTATAAATAAACCTCTCCGAATGAAACACTGAGTGCCACCCTCTCAGTAAATTATTCACGGCCAGCTTCATCTGCATATCGCTTAATTCCTTTCATAAAGCTTTAGACAGCCGCGCACCGTGGGAGACGGACCAACGAGAAGGTCTCGAGAGAAATGATCCGAATTCTGCCCGTCTGGCGGGAATAAAAATGGAGTGAACTAATGCCACCCTGGCGGATTTCGGGCCCGCTTTATCGCGCTTTTTTGTTTTTATTTTCGCTCGTATGCCTTCTTTTTAAACTCCTTACTTGCGCACACATGCCCGTACTTTTCTTGAACAAAAGTGAGCAACTCCGTTTCGGGTATTTCTCTTGAAAAGGATTTCGCGCCTCTGCTTTTGGTTGCTCAATATTTCCGCCGTTTCTAGTCCCATTGGACAGAAGAAACGCTCGGGGCACGCGTATACGCGGGCCTATTTATGGCTCAAGAGTTACTTGAGCAGCACTCCAGGGCCGTTTTCCGAAGGACGTGATTAAGTTGGCCGCGTCTGTAGCCTATTTAAACCAGACGTTTTTCTGTAGCCTATTTAAACCAGACGCACCCTACTGAGCATGTATTCTTGCCACAACCAGTGGACACGGGCTGATGGAAATCGAATGTCATGCGAGCAATATTTTCTAGCATGCTATGGCAGTAAGCATAGTAGTAATCGAGACATATGAAGGTGAGCAATTAACCAATCAGATGTAAAACAATTATGAGCGCATAAGCGCCCATGAGTATGAAGAAACTCGTTTGATCGTAATATTTTGTTTTAAGCGTCGCCCGGAGAAAATCAGTTGATCGAAGTATCCACACATATATAGAATTTTTTTTTACCTTGTAGATTGCATGCATGGTTTCATGTAACACTGAAAAAATTTCTCAGAACAAAAAGCGTCTCTCTCAGCAAAGTACTTGCTCGCATCAGATGCATTACGTCACACACGTTATAAAATCAGCTCCGTTTTATGATATGATATACGGATGGAGCCAGACAAGAAAAATAAATGACATAAGTGGCATGCTTGAAGAGCAAAGTTCAAAGCTGGTGAAAACTTGACAGCAGAAACATCGATGGCTTGTTACTTATTTTTACCGCGTTTTCCACTTCTCGTAATTATTTTTTTTTTGCTTTGTTCATGCGCTCATGGTTGATTATTTCATTCAAGATGTATATCTTGCGTCATAAGGCACGGTCACACAAGCCAAATAAAAGCTTAGACTAGCCTGTTTCTGCTGTAGTGTGCTTGTCGGAGAAAATAAAAATGATTTTGATTGTTATTATTGCCAACAGAAAATAGAAATGCAAAATATTGCGCGCCAGTCAAAGCCTACAAGGTTTGGCTTTGTTTGGTTTATGGGGGATTTAACGTCCCAGAGCGACTCAGGCTATGAGAGACGCCGTAGTGAAGGGCTCCGGAAATTTCGACCACCTGGGGTTCTTTACCGTGCACTGACATCGTACAGCACACGGGCCTTTAGAATTTCGCCTCCATCGAAATTCGACCACCGCGGCCGGGAAAAGCCTACAAGGGCTTGCGCGGCTAGACCCGGCAACTCTAGAAACTTGTTGGTACGGATGTTATGCGGTTCAAAATGTACACAGCCACTTACTCTCAAAACTCTTACGAAGTCACGATAATATAGTATACTTTCAGATCCTTACCATTATAATGAGCATAACATGTCATTATTTTGCAAATTACCCTGCAATTACGAACAAAATTTTTTGTGAACAGGAAGTTCTTTAGTGCCCTCAATGAAATAGCCGCTAGCACTTCGTCTGGAAGTTTATTAAAAAAAAAAACAAGGAAGATAAGCACAGCGCCTCGCTCGTCCAAATCTGGCATTGGATTTGGGGACGTCAAACCTGCGCTTGCTAGGCAAAACGCGGGACAATTGGTCAGTGACCCAATACTCGTTTAACTATGCTGCTACCTGACCAGACAGCGTTCCGTAAAATCCTGGATTACATCAACCTGCGCCAAGTTCATGGACAACCGGCCATTACTAAAATCCGACACTTTTTAAGCATATTTTCAAGAATTTCATCGTTTAGTACTCACATGCGTTTCGATCTTGCCGGCAAAGCCGAGCAGGTGGTCCCAAGGCCCCTTGGTCTGAGACGGCCTGTCAACTCAGCCTTTGGCCATCATGTGATCGCAAGAGCGGAGAGGCAACTACTGCAAGCACGCATTGCAAAGTGCAGGACTACAGTGACGTGACTTGAAAACGAAGCATTCTTCACAAAACGAGAGCTGGAATTTCAGATTCCCGAAGTCTTCCCCAGCATCCAACAGTTGGCAAATCAAGAAATGAGGCAAGGAGAGGAAAGGAACGAGGCATCCCAGGCAAGAAGAATTGGACGTTTTGATTACGGCGAAAGAAGAGAAGCCTACGGTGCGCAACTTCGAGATTCCAAAGTTGTCTTCGCACGACCTTTCCGCTGCAGATACCCGGGTGTTGAGCCGTGGCATGAGCTTTAAGCATAGAAATCCCCAGGATTTAAGAAAAGTGATCTGCTCAGTCGAGGGAGCCATCCGCCTTCTTGACTCGGAGGTCCAGGACGAAGTCCGGACAGCAGCGACACCAACAAGGAATGCCAGTCCGCCCTGTCGAAAGGTGAACGCTTGGCCCTCGATTCCATAAGGAGCAACACTGACATTCCCATTTTGCTCGCGGACAGGGGGAACGTGACAGTTGCGCTCGACCGTTCAACCTACCACGAGAAAATGACGAGCAGGCTTGGTGGCGAATCAACGCACCCAAAGCTGGACAAGGATCCAACCACAAAAATACAGACCGGGTTGCAGAAAGTTCTCTCGGGTATATTTGGGGGCCTTCCGCCGTCGAAAAAGAGCCTTTATTATTACATGCTTTGTACCAATGGGTCCGCGCCAGCAATATATAGTCTCCCAAAGATTCACAAGACAGGAATCCCGTTACGACCCATAGTTGATTTTACAAGATCGCCTCTCCATAGGCTCTCGAGGTACCTACACAAGGTCCTTGCGCCGTTGGTCGGTAAAACCGACACATATGTCCGCAATACAGCTCATATCATCATCAAGGTTGCCGGCACCGTTTTGGAAGACGATGATGTACTGGTTTCATTTAACGTCTGCTCGCTATACACAAGCATTCCTGCCAGGCTTGCTGTCGACACTTGCAGAGAACTTTTGACCAAGGACGCATCTTTTCAAAACCGTACCCCATTTGATGTCACTGAGCTTTGCAATCTTCTAAGCTTCTGCTTAAGCAACACGTGCTTCACGTACAGTGGATCCATATACAAGCAAGCATTCGGAACTGCTATGGGTGCATCGATCTCCGTTACTACGGCTAACTTGGTGATGGAAGCCATTGACAAAAAAGCCCTGCAAACATTCCAATCTCGACCGAAAGTGTTCTTGAGGTACGTCGACGTATTTCCTCGGTGTCCTCTACAAGGGACAAATACACTGCTTTCTGGATCAACTGAACACTATAGAGGCCTCCATTAGATTTACTGTAGAAGAAGCCAACGGAAACATTCCATTTCTGGATGCCGTCGTAGCACGCTTGCCCTCTGGTCTAAAGTGAAGCGTGTATACAGGAAGCATACCCACTCAGGAAGGTACCTTGATTTTAAATCGGTGCGCCCATTAGCGCACAAAAGATCGGTCGTGGCGCCACTTGTGAACCGGGCAGACCGCACGTGTTCCGATGAGCACACCCTCAGTCAGGAATTTGAAATAATAAGACAGGACTTGCAAAAGAACGGATATCTGAAAAAAGTTTATTGAAATGGTGTCCAGACGTCAGTTCAACAAGCATTCTCAGCCGCAATCCACACAAAACGCAATGTCATCATCCCGACCAAAACGCGAGCCCATTCCGTACATCCCAGGCATAAGCGAAGCCTTGGCACGTCTCTTCAAGAAGCACAATGTGCATATTGCCCACGGGCCGACCAGGAAATTGCGCGGGGCTCTTGCTAATGTGAAAGATGCTTTGGCCAGTTCAAAGTACCCGGGTATCGTATATAAGATACATTGTCATGATTGCGACTTCGTCCACATCTGTGAGACGGGAAATTTGCCAAGGCAGCTAAAAGAGCACCCGCTATGATGTCGCCAGGAACCAGACTGCGTCAAATGCTGTGGCAGAACATGCTCGAAAAGAATGGCATGAAATTGCTTGGGATGACGTAGAAATCGTTGCTACCGAAAGAAGCCTCTCGGCAAGCTGCACCTGGAATCACTTATACAGTTAACGCCGAACCCTATCAACAGAACTAAGGAGAATCTTCACCTGGCTCACGCAAGATAATTACGTCGCCTTGTCAAAGCTACTTAGGATGCTTCTTACTCGGCCAGTTCTTCATTGTGAACAAGGAACACGCAGGAGTTCTGAACCGTGAACCAAATCTTTTTTGACAATTGGTCAGTGACCCAAAACTCGTTCAACGGAAGATATTTGCAGCTGACAAAATGGGTGTGTTATAAGTATCGTTTTTAAGAATATTCTTTAAAATGCTGTCGGTCCTGGATATCCAACGATCCGAAGGCAAAGATAATAATACCACATCTTAACACACTGTACGGCAAACCATGTACAATCGTTTTTTTAGAGATAAAAACACAAAATGTTTGATATTAAACAACCATGCCACTGACCTCAATTTAGAACAAACAATTTAGACAAGTGGTGATGCCAGTTCAAGCTACCGTCGAAAGACACTCCTAGATAATTAACACATTCCACGCACACAATAATAATAATAATAATAATAATAATAATAATAATAATAATAATAATAATAATAATAATAATAATAATAATAATAATTAATAATAATAATAATAATAATAATAATAATAATAATAATAATAATAATAATAATAATAATAATAATAATAATAATAATAATAATAATAATAATAATAATAATAATAATAATAATAATAAACTTTGTATTGCTGCGAGGGCCACTTAACCGTCTAAGTGCCTGAGTGGGAAGAGGAAAAGAGGCAAGAGGTTTTAGGACGTTCACACCCGCTGCTGAGATGCTGGCAGAGTCAACGCTGCTTGAGGTCCCTTTTTTGTTCATAGGTGCCACTGTGTTCTTTCTATTAACCTTTCAAGAACATGTCAGTTATTCAGAGCGCAGCAAAAAGGTGGGACCAGCGAGTTCCTTCGGGAAAAAGTTTCTCAAATGTACTTCCGGCAGCAACGCGGAACCGTCACTGCCGCGGGAAGTCAGGTGTTCTGGTTCCTCCCCTTATCCTCTTCGCAATGAAGGGGCGCACGTACGTGAAGGCCAAGTTGAAATGTGAAAATGTATGCGGATGAGTCCTTGGTAAGAGCATTATTGATCGCACTCTGCAGTACGCGGGAGAAGTCAGGATGCAGCTCCTCTTCAAATTCCACGTTTTTCAGTTCACGAGAGAAGAGAGTTTCTCCAACGAAGGTGAAGATGTACCAGAGGGTGTGGCACCTCGACAAGAGACGGCAAGTAAGCGAGCAAAAGGCCTCGGCATGCTTCGGTTGCCTTTTCTGTTCCTTTCGCAATTATTTTGCCTTCACCGCGAACACCTTGTCGAGGTTGTTTTTCCCTGCCCCTCTTAGTTACAAGCTGCATGCAACCGTGCCCTTTATTGATTCATTTCGTTTTCTGCACCTCCCATTATTTCTTAAGCTTTCACGTTTGATCAGCGCATGCAAACAAGGCGCACAGCGCCAAACATGTCTTATCCACTAGAGGCCTGTCTCCGGTTTTTGCGGCTGTTGAATGTTGGACAGTGGGCATGTTGTACAGTGCGCACGGGAAACCGGCCCGGCATGATATCAAGGGGAGAGCGGAACCTCGGCGCTCCGCTCTTCGCATTTCTTTTCATCACGCTTTTCTTCGGTGGTGGCAAAAAAAAAAAAAACGCTAGAGTCGTCCGTGATGCATTCTAGGATGAGTGTAACGCCTTTTTATTATCACCAAGGTAAAAGCGCGTAGGTGCCGCGTTGTTCACGTTTCTTTCCACGAAGATAGTACACTGGATTTCCGTCGGCTGTGAGAGGAAGGCACATCTTTCATGGTACGTATGTACATACTACACACATTAGTGGACAGCTGCCGCTGATCTTAGCAGGACAGTATAACACGCCTCCAAAGGCAATTTAAGAGCCAAATTTTGGAAAAAGCGCGGCCTAGTAGTTTCTCACAGCTGTCTATATATGCATGTGCACTGACCATGCATATAAACGGCAAGAAAGATCGCGCGGAGTGTGAAATTACTTATCCCTGTAAGAAGAAAGAGCACGCACAAAGTGTCTCCTACGACACCCGTAATGCACAAAGACGAGGGCGACAGTAACCCGCAACACTTCTCTTTCACGCGCTACCATACCCAAAAAATCTGCTTCTGCCAGCAGCGTCTCTCTCTTCCTCACCTGCTTTAGGAACTTCCAAAAATGACGATGGCCTCTGCGGCCACGCGGCGGCTCGGTTCATAGGGCACGCGAGAAGATAAAGAAACCGCCATGACGCTCCGATGGAGGCCATCTTTTGCGGGCTTCCGAGTGGACCAGGCTCCTCGCAACAAACGGGGCAGCATCTCCGAGCGCGAGCGCTGCTGCCGCTGCCGGACCTGCTGGCCGATGCGCTGTGGCTCGCATACTTAGTGCGACGACGCATCAGCGCCGGGCGCTAAACAGTCAAGGGAAGCAGCCAGAAAAGAACGACCACGGAGTGTGTCGGCGGACGCTCCGTTCTGGAAAATTAGTCACCGGCAGCCACATGAACGAGCCAATTTATTCCAGCAGCGGTGCCCAAAGGAGCGTGTGCCGATGCGGAAAGTCCGCAGCGTTGGCGCCCGGCACTGCATGCGCCGCGCTGGAGCGAACATTAGCTGGGCCGCTGACTTGCCTAATTAGCATCTCCAAACGGTCGCCCCAAAGTGGCTGCTGCGGAGGAAAAAGGCGGGAAGGGGGAGGGAGGTGAGGAGGCGGTCGGTGCCGCTCACGTCCTGGAGCCAGGCGCGTTAATCTAGGCGCCGCGCCGGCGCCTGACACCGGCAACAAGGTTTTGTTCTGGCAGCACAGCGCGCGCTCCATGATATCTCGCGTCCTCGATGGTGCCCTTGTAAGGGACAGTTCATGAATCACGCCCACGCTGGTCGCCTAGTGATGACATCGAGAAAAAAAAGGGTAGGAGGAGGGGGGGGGGGGGGGCGGGTTGCAGAGAAAGAAAGCTGGACGATCAAAGAAAGGCGAACGCTTTGGGCTATATCGTCGCATTCGAAGCTTCGATCTTTCGTTGCCGTGGCCAAAAGACGAATCGTCAATCATCTCCAAACCCTTTACCCTCGTTTTCTCTTCACTCCTGCAATTCCCATTGTAAACGGCTCGCTGCGAAAAACAGCGGACGCATGTCTGCATTTATAATGAATAAAGAGGCGGGAATAATTTGCCGCGGCAGACAGCTTAAGCCCGAAGGAGGAGACGAGTGCGATCAGCTGGATATATTAAAATGCAGCGTGTCGAAGTAGATGTGATTGAATGAGTTTGACTGCTATGCGATGCAAAAGCGCATCAAGGCTGTGTGGATTGCAGCGTAGCCTGTATAATGTGCCCCTAGTGCCGAAGCAAGCATGAATGAGGCCGCCCATGCTGGCTTCAGAATGATAGGAGGCGAGACATTGAAGCTCGAACTGCGTAACTAGAGAATTCTTGCCTCAGATAATTTTATATCGAGCTTAGATAATGACTCTGTCATTTCACGTCGAAAAACGCACCGCCAAGGTCAGGATTTGTCGACTTTAAAAAAAAAAAGCCAACAGTCTCTGAAACTATGGTAAGTGGAGGTCGACGGTTTGACTCCCAGAGGTATGGGGTTGTTGCCTCTTCTACTTTCAGAAAAAACTTGCCTCGCACATAAACTAAGTACTCTGCTAATTTCCTCCTCCGCTCACGCTTTCGTTGGTCCTACTTCCCGCCCCCCCCTCCCTTCTCCTTGAGCTTCCCAATTCTTCGTTGTTAACCAATAAAGTGGCAGATTGCATTCATTTACTACACGAAATCACCGTCTGTTGCACTTTTATGCCCCATAAACGAGGGAAAGAAAATGCGTTCCCTTTCCATTATAACGCGATATTACCTATTATAAATAATTTCTTTTCTCTTTAAGCACAGCGTAAGATTTACAAGTTGGACGCAGCAGTAATGCAATACAGGATGTCGAAAGCGTATTCGAGAGAAAGGGCTGCGACATTCTTGGCCCAACTAAAGAGCGGCCCCACGAAACAGGCGCCAGGGGCGGGCTCCTCAATACCTTGACCACGACCACTGCCCACCCTCGCGCTAAGCGATCGCTCCGGCATAAGAAGCCCGCAAGCTGTCGGACGGCTGTGCAACCGCTACTCGACGATGACTGCTCTGCTGCGCAGCCTTGACGAGGAGCACGGTTCCGCTCCACCACCGAGCAGCAGTCAAGTGCCGGGATGGGGAAAGCAAAAAGGGGCGACTGGTTCTGCCGCCTGGAAGCACGCGCAGCGACGCGGTGCCGTGGCCGGCCGCGGCTTGCGGGCCCACGCACCCGGGGGTCTGTCTGCTCGCCAGTTGGCTCGCGGCGAGCGGTCTGGCCAGGCCGCCGGGTGAGTTACGACCAGCCTTTGGCCGCCTCTAATTTAATCAGCCCCAGCTCTCTCTCTCCTGTTTATTACCATCGTCATCATTATGAGCGGCGATGCCCGACTTCCACCGTTATTTTTCTCTTCTGCCGCCCCTTTCCAGTTTGCGTGGCTCCTGACCGCGCTTCGTTCCTCGAAGAATTCCTGCCTCGCATCATGCGTCCCCTGCTTCCGTGCTTCGTAAGAGAGCGGAAAAAATGAAAAGGTGAATCGGGCTTAACTTCAGCTACAGCCTACGGAAGAAAAAGGCTAACGCATAGACGCCAGTAGCCCCCAGCCACTTGTAATGACCCGTGTTAGCGGGTACCTAAGATCGGCAGTAGACGTAGAGAACAGTATATTCATTAGCGCGTGTCTCGCCGGACAGTGTGAATTAGAAAAGCGAGCAAAAGAGGGAGCTTCTGAAGCCTGCGTAGCCTCACCAGCGCTTGGTGTTCTACGGGCATCGCCCGTGCTTCGAGCGCGGCTTGCTCGTAATGGTCGCTTGCGGTCTCTTGGTAAAGACGAGAAATGGAATTGATAAAAAAAAAGGCTGAGAATCGGAGAAGCTGTACGACATGCTAAACTGCGTACATAACTTATGCCGGCGATACCATGCATGCAAGTGAATGAAAATGACGCGCACAACTTTGGTCACTTGGGGATATTGCTGACCGTCAAGCCATGGTCGACCACAGAGGAGAGCACAATCATGCTCCAATAGCAACCTCCTAACGCCGTTTCCTCTCCGGGATCATTTGCCGGCATCACTCGCTTTCAACGATCCCAGCACTTTGTTGCATCTCTGATGGCACGATATATGAATGCTGGTGATTTGTACAGCGTTCAAAGCACAGTCTGTAGGCTCGCACAGAAAAAGATGTAGTTTGCCATGGTAGTGTATCGAGGGGAAAAAAGAGCCGGTCGTGAAGAGACGGGGGGGGGGGGGGGGGGGGGGGGACCCACACGGCTTCACGTGGGAGCCCAAATCAATGAAGGAGCCGCCGAAGCTTACAAAGCTGTACGAAGGAGGGATGTAAAAGAAAAAAAAAGGAAAGCCCTGCTTATTGCGAGCTCCTGCTTACGGAATGGCTGCCACAGCGCGAAGCCACTGGCCGCGCTCAGTCGCTCGACAGTCGCGGGTATATGCTGCACGCGGTGCAGCAGCGGCAGTCTTATGAAAAATTCACAAGTCACGTTTCCGCAGCCCCTAAAGGCGTCTGTTTTCGCCTTTTTTTCCCCTTGCATTCCCTCTTTTTGCTTCATTTGCGCGCGTCGTGATCTGGCGAGATTTCACTGCTTAGATTCATTTCATGTTTTGTCTTGCTTCGGGCCTACATCTCAAGCTTGATTCGTTGGTAAACATTTCTCACGGCACGAACAGCGACGAGTAATAAGTAGCGGCCCGGGGTTTCATGCCCCAAAGCAGACAGACCGATGCGATGTAGTCAGCGACGCCGGCATAATTTTGCTCTCCTAACGTTATTTTACGACCCGCTTCGTACATAGCTACACCCGCGTCCTTGGCTGCAAAAAGAAAGCGTAACAACCGCGGCCGGAAAGCGGGGGCTTGAAGCCGGGACCAGTGACCGTCGCGGTGGTGCACGCCGGGACGTCGCGACAGCGATATGGCCGAGCGAGTTGCAGCGGAGAGATTACCCGCGCTCTGGAGAGATTCTTTTCTCCCTACCGCATCAGGCTGCGTCTGTTTCCACTCAGTTCAGTGTGCAGGCGGGGGCAGGTAACCGATTATGGGGCGTCTTTTACGATCAAGGGCAGTACGTCATGCACGCAGCCTTATTCGCGGTTGTGTTTCATTGCAGCGAATTGTAAGCGTGTGTATAACAGCTTTGTCTCTCAAAAATGCGGCCAAATGTAACGGCGTAGAATGTTATGCCAGCTCCAAATAGGAAGCAATCCTAATATCCCGACGGCTGTATACCACGCGAATAAAAATTTCAGCACTTTTTTTTTCTCTAAATCGAGCGGCCCTTATACCGGAGGAGCAAGACATTGAAATTGTTGTTAAATAACCTCGTCAAACGAAAGCGATGGCAAGGGTTGTCCCTAGGACCGCGGAGTGCCTAATTTCATATTAATGCGGTATTGATTCTGTTGCGTACAGAACACAGCATGAGATATTCTAAATGTCGCTTCGAGGCCCTTTCTCTACAGCAGTCTCAGTTGCGGATAATAGTGGAAATGAGGTCATCGAAGACACTCCAACTTTTTCTGAACAGAAAACTTTTGTGTCCTTTCGATGACCACATAGCCAGTGATATCAGTAATTGAGACTGTTTGTGCGGAGGCGGAGAATATTTTTCTTCGTATCCAAAAAATCTGGAGAGGGATTTCTCAACAGGAACAAGTCTATGGGTACAATTTTTTTTTCATATATGGCAGGATTTTACTATAAAGAGAAATATATCTACAGATCTCCTTCCTGCAGGCTTTATTGCATTTGCATTGAATTCCATTATTTTGCTCTTAACGTTTTTGCTGTCGTCAAAGACATTCTCTATTGGTTTCCTAGGCAGTCTTTAACTACTCGATGCGAGCGATAGACAAACTTTAAAAGAAATATTTGGCTACGCATCGGAAGAATAGACGATCACGTTCAATGCTTCTATAGCAGTACCTTACAGTATTCCAGTATCCGCACAATTAAAACCGATGTCCAAGAATTCTGGACTTGTTTATTGCATTTTCACAAACCTTTCTCTCGTCAAAAGGCGCAAACTGTACTGACCGTAATACGAATGCTCGCTCGTTTTTTTTTCTCTTTTTATTCATCAAAAGCGCACGAAGCCTTCGCACTTTTGGTATGGATGACACCGCTACCCATGACAAAAATAAAACGCCGCACAGCATGGAAGAAAAAAGACGCGAATAAGCATTCGAAAGAGGCAACGACAACCCCTTAGCCAGACGATAAAAAAAAGGCACGCGTGCAGATGACACGCGGGAAGAAAGGCAGGCGTGAAAAGAAGAAAAAGAAGAGAAGAAAGATCAAGCGCGAAACAACTGCCCACTGCCAACCTCACATCCTGGGCGCCGGTCATCAACACTGAA
The DNA here is from genome assembly GCF_052857255.1 of Amblyomma americanum. Taxonomy (NCBI): domain Eukaryota; kingdom Metazoa; phylum Arthropoda; class Arachnida; order Ixodida; family Ixodidae; genus Amblyomma; species Amblyomma americanum. The sequence continues at coordinate 258,974,504 of NC_135497.1, forward strand.
ATGTTACCAGGGCACGACAGATGACAACAATGGCCGGAGAGGGCGATGATGCCGACCGACAGGCAGCCCGCAAATCTCCAAAGAAGTCGGGCTGGTCGATCAGCGTCACCGGATGTGATGCCTCATATTGGGCCTTTTGTCAGCTCCTGGCGAGGCGCAGATAGCTGTGCGGAGCGCGGTGAACTTGGTCTTCCCTGCATTATCCGCCCGTCTTGACTCTCTCTCCCGCGCTGCTTTCCCCTGAGAGCGAGCCGCAAGATGCCGAGGGCGCCACTCTCGCCGAGCACCGTGGAGGAGGTGAAAAAAGATGCACGCTGACCTTTTCGAGAGTCGCGGGCTCGTAACGGGACTGCGCTGAAATTCTCTCTTGCCTTCGCTGCTGCCGCGAGTTCTCGTAATGTGGCTGTGCCAGAACTTGCGTGCCGTCCTCCGTTTCAATTGAAGCCGGAAACATTGCTCAAAGGGATCAGAGATGCCCGGCGCTACTGTAGGGGCGTATGCAGTTGACACGCCGCAACCCGTCCACGAGTGTCATCGAATGAAGTACGAAACGACGACCGCAACGTTTTCATAAATTAGTGGCGGCTAGTAAAAAAAAATTCAATACTCAATACTGGAGATCACAGAATACTGGAGATCACATTTAAATTTGTAAAATGCAAAGCAGGATGTGATATCCAGTGAGTCTGCGATGTTGAAGAGTTTCAATGGCTGAAATATCATGCGCGTTGTTTAATGAACGGCGATGTTTGTCGAATAATTGCGAATGAATACTCAAGGAACTCTTGAAAGCAACGTAGATATATTGTCATGCAAATTTTTTCGCAAATTCCGACCAAGAAGGTGCTTCAACCACATCTATAGATATGTCCATGTAGGCTTGAGGAGGCTACTTTGATACGCGCAAACTCGTACGTCTTGGTTCCAAACAATGAGAAATTAAGGAAAACACCCAATTGAGACTACAAGCATACAAAGGGGGGGGGGGGGGCAAATAAAAGGCCACTTGGGGGTGGTTTGTTTTGAAAGAAAGTTTTCAACAGATATTCAGCCACGATAAGATCAACGATCGAGTAACCTGTTCTCTTTCTCCAGCGTCCCACTTCGTTCTGAGAACGCATATCACACTGGACGCTGCTGTTGAAAAGGGGCAGACAGCGCACGTCCAGGCGGCCTTTCCTTTTCCTTCTCGTGAGTAAGAAACAAAAATACCCGGATGTAACTTATCGCTTACACTGCGAGTCGTAGCCCTCGGCATGCTGCCACGCTGCGGTGCGTGCAAACAAATGAAACGTGCGCATCTCGGCCGCACCGTCGATCGGCACACGCCGAAGCGGCGACGGTTTGACAGGATCGTTAAAGCATGCGCCAAAGCGATCTCCGCGAATAATACGGACCCCTCGTTCGACCCGCGACAGGCGTGCACGCACAGATCCATCGAAGACGCGCAGAGCGCAGAAAAAAAAAAAGCGCAGCGGTAACCCGCTGCACACTCTGGGGTCCCCTGTGCCAGCCTTATCTCGATGTATTACTCGATGCAGCGGGCGCGTGGGAGGGGGATTGTTTACTTCGCCAACATTTTAGTACCAATTGCGCTGGTGTTTGATGGCGAGCAGCACTCACCCCAATCTCAAGTAGACAGGCTCTGAACGACTGCCTAATTTTGCATGCGATGTTATATGCCTCAGGGACAGAACTGCACCAGAAATGATCGGGCCGTTATTTAAAAAAAAAAGCACCGCCAGCACGACGCACTCTGGATATTTGTTGCAAATGTTTGCATTCATGGAGAACGTCGGTTCCGGCTGCCGTCTTTCGTAAAGGATAAAAACTGAATCTTTCACTTCTCGTTTTCTTTTCTTTTTCAAGCTCTATAGGATGGAGCCTCCACTCGAAATCCGGTGGCTGAAAAGACTGGAATAAGCTTCGAGACGCGTGGAAACCTGGCACATACGAACGGTGCTTCAAACTGGAAGCCAGTGAATGTAGTAACGTTCTATTTCTGACATTCTTCTACGCAATTAAACACGGACAAAGCACCTCGGCAAAGCGGATCTAAACAACGGTCTTCGGTGCTTCCCTCGTCTATTTCACACTTCTCGCCTTTCTAGCTTGTCGCAGCTATACTTTCTGGCACGCAAAGAACGAAAGGCGTGCACGACGAAGATGCGCTAACGCTAGGCCGAAAATGCAGCGCAAGGAAAGGCCCATTCCGCGGGACGGACGTACTTCAAGACCTCCGAGAGCGTAAGCGCTCTGCGAAACCGCACAGAAAGCAGATTATCCGCTGCCTAGTAGCCGGGAGGGGTTGCGCTGCGCGCGGTTTCGAGCTGGGCTCGAAAGAGAGAGCCGCGAGGCGCTGCATTAAAGGAGATCCTAATGTGTTGCCATTGTTTCCCTTTAGCGAGCGCGTAACGAGACTTAGGGCCCGGAAAGCCCACGTGGCCAATTACCGGAGCGCCGAGCCACGCCACCATGGAGGCCATATGGTCTGGCCGCTCTGGGGAGGCTCGCTGCCTGCTCCCTCGCTTGAAGGCTTGCCAACGTGCACGGCGCGTGCTGGACTGCGTCCGCGTCACAGCGAATTGTATGCTGGGCGACACTGTGTACAGGTGCCTCCAGTGTATACATCCGTCGCCAAAAGTTTATGCAATGCGACTTTGGCGAGAAGTTTTTTTTTTTTGCATCCAAGGCCGCTGCGGTGGCTGAGTGGTTATGGCGCTCGGCTGCTAACCCGAAAGACGCGGGTTCGATCCCAGCCGCGGTGGTCGAATTTCGATGGAGGCGAAATTCTAGAGGCCCGTGTACTGTGCGATGTTAACCGAAGCGCGGCCTTGTGGTTGAGCATCCGCTTCGCATTCGGGAGGTGCTGGATTCGATCCCTAGTGCCGCCGGGTACCCACCGGTTTTTAATGGGTACAAGATTTCCCCCGGCCCGGTGCTCGGCTCTTCTAGGGGTGAGATACTTGGGAAATGGGTGTCAGACCAACCCGTTGCCTTGGCGGGTCAGAGATAAGTTCCGCCGTCAAGCAACCCTAAATCCGCCTCGCGCAGTAGAAGCCCAAGACTTACAGGTGCACTGCGTAGTTCGTACAGCCTGATTTAAAAGCTGCATATATCTGCTCCGAGATGCGTGCGTGCAACGTCGGAGACGAAATTATTATTTTTCGCTACTGTTGTGTTCCACAGACTTTCGACTCTGGCTGTGCCTTGGCGTAGAAGAAATGCGACTTTGCTCGAAAAACGCTCACGCAGCGCGAAGGAGCAACTAAAGAAAGAAAAATTGTTGGCAAAAACCAAAGAAGTTTCCGTTCAATTTGCCGAAATGACTGCCATGCATCCGTTGTCGCCAGCAAGCCTAGCAAGAATTTGTTATTGACGAGAGAATTTTCGGCCCTGTTGAAGAACCAAAGGCCCGAAGGAGCTCCTCCCGTGTGGATTCAGCAGGAACAGCCGGTATGTCCTGCGAATTCGATTCACTGCGGCCCGTATATAGGAGCGGTTGTCCTTGTCCGAAATGTGAGCTGGGACGCGGCACACAAACCCACACGGTTCAGCGACGTTCGCGACGACATCCGCAGCGTCGTTTCGCAACTCGTAAACGTTCAGTGAAGACGGCGCTGACTGCGAGTCGTTGGTCGCGGCTATAAATTGGGGGACACATACGATCTGAGGGAAACAGTGCGCAGAGCGCCACGGGCAACCGAACCCCTCTTTTGTCTTCACTCCGGGTTTCCGTTCAGCGTCAGGGCCAATATAGTTACAGCCTCATATGTGCGCGTGTGCCGCATAATCCTTTCGTTTCTCATCCTCTGCACCGGCACTAGCAAGCTTAGCTTCTGGCTGGGCTGACAGCTGCAGCTCTTACGAAAGCCTTTTCGTGTCTACAAAAAAAGTGCACTGCTTATTCACTATGTTTTTCGGCCCCTGCAAACTGTATATACGTCGTCGATTCGCTTGAGAGGTTTCTAGAGAAGTCCCAAACAGTAGAACTACGAGTCGGTGAAGTTGTGCTTTTTTTAAATGGGCGCTATTTGTTGCATACTCTTCGAGCACCCGTCTAGTCAATTTCTTTCTGCGAAAAAGGAAAGTTGCGGCCCAATTTTGAAAAAAAATACAGCAGATTTTAGACAGGAGATTATCCAGGTCGCGGGCAGGAAGTAGCCAGCGAACAAACGTGAAGACGGACGACATCAGAACACGTCATGAAATTTTGCTCAATAAGCTTACGGGCATGGAAAAATTTGTAATCGTATACCCTAGAGATGATGTTCGCTAATACGCGACTTCTTTGACCAAGTCTAGAAATATGATATACTATGTACCACTTTCCAGTGCTATACGTCGCAATTACTGACAATGTTGTTGCAGAACGCAAGTTTCCAAAATTCCACAAACCAGTCACATTCTCTCACCCATACGGAACGCCTTTTCACAGCACAGCCGACATCTTTTGGTACGGGATAGTAAGGGAAAACATTAATTCTATTGTTTTCCAGAAAAAGAATAACACACACGAGAAAGAAAAAAAAGTGAGGACTGCAACTGAATAAGCAGGCCTTGTGCGCAGATATATGCTGACAGCTCACATTGATGATTTTTATTTATTCCTAATTGTTTACGCGTGATCAATACGTGATCACAAATTTTGTACGGAATGAATGAATGAATGAATAAACAGCTTGTGAATGAAGCAATGAATGAGGCTTACGTGTGCTTGCTAGCTGCTCTTGATGTTGCTACCTTCATCCTTCTTTCGATGGTTTCTCTGTTTTAATGCTTCCCGAACACCTACTAAATGTCACTTTTTCACCGTCGACTATAAGACCTGTCTCAGAAAAAAAGAAATGAAATGAAGCTGCGTTCCAATGCGTTAGCGTCGGCAAAACGACCGACTACAGTCACGACCCAAAGACAGCCCAGACGAATCTGTGAGCGGTTATCAAGCTACGAAGGAGCCTTAGGCTTAAGAATGTTTGAACGGCGCTAATTCTCACATTAAATCTAGGTGCTACGTAGAACCAGAGAACGCGCAAAACTATTTCACTTCACCCAGCAGCATTTGCTTCTGCAGCAGTATATTTTTTTCTCCTACATAATTTTCCTGGCGCGCCCTCTCAACGCAGCATCTTTCATTCTTCATCGCTTCTTCTCGCTACATAAAGTTCAAATGCCGGTGAACAGGCTCTGTTTGGTTCCTTCCTCGGTGCATCCTTCTCTCGGCAACATATTAACGACAAAGCCCGCCCTCATTTCAGTGCCCTGAAAGCGCGCATTTCAGGAGGGCGCAGCTAGCGAAAGTCATCAGTCACTTGCGCGGGGTTTCAAAGCCCCCCCCTTTCGCAGGGCGCCTTTTTGGTGAATGATAACCGGATGACGGTTCATGGAATCCGCCCGAGGTCAAACTGCATGGAACTGTTCCGACGGAAGATTTTTCCTCCGAGAGAAGAAACGTAGTACCTCCCATGGCCGCGTTGACCGAAAGCCGCTACTGCATAACTAATCGACCGGAAGTCAAGAATGTGAAAGGACGCCGAGGCAGGCATCTTTGCTGAGACAGATGCCTGAACGAGACTTTGTGTTCCTGCTTTACAATAGTGAAGCCAGAGTTCTCCCCCTTTTTCGCGTGGGATATCTCGTGAGCGCTTCTGCCTTTGTAAAAGTTAAGTTTCTCTCAGTTAGCTCTATGCCGACCCGAAAACAAGCCGGCAACGTTTAATGCGCTGCATACAAACGATGACCCAGTCCGTTCGGATCTCATTCCTTGCTCGTTCAGCACTCGATGATGTCGACGGCTTTCTAATGCGGGAGACTAGCGCAGTGTAAGGATGCCACGGAAGATCGATAGGAATGGCCGTCATGCGGAGGGTAATTGTAACTCGAGAATGAATGACATTAAATGTTTCAATGAGTAGTTGAGAAGCAAATACACAAAACACGCGCTCATTGTTGCTAGATTAGTGGATATTCACATTTTATGCCCCTTGGCGTAAGCAGCCATAATAGTATTTGTAGCACCCTAGCTGGTCTTAATTAATACTTTCGGAAAGTTTTAGGTGTACGAGATGGGCAGAACAGACTGGTGAACCGTCACCGGAAGGTTTCAGCGTCTCTGTAAACGTTATCTGCTGGCGAGGTTATACTTGTTGAGAGGTGGCGTTGTTGAGAGGTGAACGACGACGATCGGCATCTATTCGTTGAGACGGCTCCGCTGGCGATATCGATATCAGAAGCTTCACACCGCGGAAGCAATTTCACGACGAAAGATGCGCTTTCGCCTGTCGACCTTATCTGTCGCAGCAACGAGCAGCCGCGGGGACAGTCATACGGAACAAGCTGAGCGCTTCATTTGTCAGCCAGCCTGCTCAGCTTATTGGGGCGTCGCGTCGGGAAAAGCAAAGACGGTGCAAAACATGGGCCCGCAAGTAAGTGCAGTGGGTTGCCCAAGCGATTCCTTGACAGGTACCGTTACGGGGGCTGGCCACAGTAGCCGCTATCTGCAGTCCCCGAGTGCATCGGAGCGTGCCCGGCGAAGGGAGGGGACAGGAAAGGGTTGCTCAACGGGACCAACGGGGAGAGAGTCGGACAGTCGGCCCGGCTGGAGAGGCAGGCTCTTCGGCCACGCCATGACGCCAGCGCGCTTTCGCCAGGCCAACGGCAAACCGTGCGTGCTACGAATGGCCGCCGCCAGAGTTGGCACTCGCCTAATAGCCGCTCGCAGAAACCAAGCCCGGCAGTGTTAGGAGCGATTTGCATGAAGCCACGGGGATACTTTCTGGCGCGCAGCCGGGTGGCTCACGCCTGGCAGGGTAGCGCCAGAAGTCGGACCCGGGCGACGGCGTGAGAGGCTGGATTAGCCCCCCGGTGACAAAAGCCGTCGTCCGTGCTGACTCGTAATAGCTAAGTGGAGCCTAAAGGCGCCTCGCGAGTAGGGCTCGAAAGCTCCGCGTCGGGCTCGAAAGCAGAGGACATTTGCTGTAGCTTAGAGTAATGCGCCCGGCGTTTGTTGAATTGCGCGTCGGTGGAGCAGTCGGCGAAACCGTCATTATTTTACCGTGGTAGGGTGTACCAGGGAGGCTTTTCCGCAGTTTACGCTGCGTGCGGAATTTCGTCATTCACGTCACGACACTCCTAACGAACTAATGCGTATGTATGAGGCCTGTCCCATGAAAACGCGCACCATTGAGAATGCGCCCGATGTTAGCCATGCGGGTCGTGACCTTCTTAGTCGCGCGAGTCGGCGAGATGGCCCTCTCGAAAAAAAAAGGGGGAGGGGGAGGAAAGTACGGCTATCACTGTCATGTTTTCCCTCCAGGCGAGAGGGAGATTTCAGGCCGTCTTTTTCCAATTTAGCATTTTCCGCGAATAACCCTGCGCACCTTCGATCGTGTCCCTCACCAGGACTCCTTTAAATCCACTCAAGCGTCTGTTCCGCTGACTCAGCGGGGATAATCGATATCGAGTTACGAAGACGGTGGAGGCAGCGTAACAACGTGCCCTGCTCTGCCGACTCGCCTTCTTCGTCGTCACGCTGCGCTTTTCCTTCCCGAATGTAATGTCGGGAAAATAAGTCGCTCTCACAGCGAATATGACGACTCCAATGATATGCGACGGCGTTTTTTGAACCCTGGCTTTCGATTATGCCAACTGCGTTTATTTCTCTCCTTGTCGCAAACTAACACGAGCATATGCGTGTTTATTGTTTTTTGCGTAGGCGAGCCGTTCAACTGCCCCTAAACCAATATACTGCGGTCTATTTGATTTTTCTCTCTCGCTATGCATCGTGGCCAAAGTTATGTCAGTGAAATTGAACTGTTCATGAACATGAACATATTCATGAAAATTGAATATGTTCATGAACAATTTCCTCCTGAAAAATTCGCTTGTCTAGAATTTCTGGGTATGGGAAATGCGCCAACAAGGCGTGCATTCACGGCGCTTTAGGTGCGTCGTCTACGCAAACAAACGTGAAGAAGGCGGCAGCGAGAAGACGTACAGACTGACCGATGTGTTGCCGTCTTCCTGAAGCTCTTTCTCGTGGAGGCCACATGCCAGCTTGGACAACATTTTGACATGAGGATGAACGATAGGTACTTCGTATAAAAATGCATTCACGTGGCGAAGAATATTTATATTCTGGGAGCGATGCTGCATTGAAAGAAGGGACGCGAGTGGCATGCGTTCAAAAGAAAGCATAAAGCGAGCGTAATTAATTTAAACGATGTTTCGAAGCGTCCCGCGATGCAACTGGCCCAAAAATATAGATGGAGCCTTTTTTTCTTTCTCATTTGTCCCTCAGCGCGACGTTATGCGCACGATAGTTGACAGCTGCTCGAGATCGAATAGAGCGCATCTAATCTCCGGCAGTAATTACCCATTAGCATGCATTCGAATGCGGCCACATGGTTACGAAGGAAAGCTGTGCAGCTTTCTCGAAACCTTCGTAGCCCAAGAAAAATTCGTCTTGGTAAGAAGCCAGGGCCACAGAGTTTTTTTTTTTTTTTGAAGTGCACAATTATTGAGCACGCTGTGTAGATTTTCTTCGCAGTCGATGGCTGCGCTCGGAGGGATGGTAACTAGTAATTACTCCCTGATACTTACTATCGCCGCCAAAAATCAGCTCTCTGCACTTAATAGGGAACCCTGCTGGTGCACCGCGCTCTACTAAAGGCACTGGCCTGTATGAGAAGACAGACGAGATCACCAAGCGAGAATGAGCACAACGGCGTGATTTCTAAGCATACGCAATGCATTCCTTACGGGGAAATCAGGACGAATTTTTGCTGCCCTTTCACAAATGGAGATCGCTACAGTCAGTTATGAGCTCAGTACCAGCGAACGGTTTTTTTTTTCTGCAAACGCCAACACGAGGGGTGAAAATTTGACAGTTATAAAATATCAGTGGAGCGGATGGATCACGAAGATTTAACGTCACTGACTGGGAACGTGCTACAGCGAGAAGGTTCAATGGCAAGGACGGCCAATCAGCCACGTGTTTTTCCAGAATGTTGGGCACCAACGCAGTACCGCCTGTCAAGCTGCAAAGAGCAGCCAAGCGTGAAGTAAACTGAGTACAAGAATCTATGCACTAGCAAGGGTGCATTGCGCAAGCCGTTGTTCTCCTTTCTCGGCTCGGGTGATGAGCACAAGCAAGGAGAGCGACAGGGCCCTTTTCATCTCCCACGCAAAAGCGACTTGCAGCCGCGGACTCTGTTCCTTTATCCTCCAGAACCGCGTATGCGGATGCGCCCTGTTTCCATGAGCAAGACGCCGGAGCATCTCCTACACAAGAGAGCATCAGAGTCAGTACGGACGGGGCGGTTAAAGAGCGCAGCGCGCGCTTCTTCTACTAAGGGCGGCTCGGCGTGCCATCGTAACAGGAAGAATGATGATTGCCCCAAGGATATCCACACTTTCCTTTTTTCTTCTTTTTTTCCCGTCTCCAATGCCACGACGAGGGCGATGAAGCCGCTCTGCCGTTTCCTACTTTGGGTAGCTTCCTGCGCGGTTCCAGGCGTATAAAACGTTTAACGCCGCACAACGCACGGGCCCGGCTCTGGCGCGCGCCGGGACAACGCCATCAGCGCGGACGCATACGACGTCTCCGTCGAGACGAAGTTTAGCGCGCGCTGGGACGCGTCCAATGACCCCCGGTTTTAGTGTCCGGAACACCGTCGTTTCCACCGTCGCACTGGCCAGACTTTGTGTATACGCCTGCCGTGCGCAGCATGGAGCTGACGTCGTTAACCGTGTGCTGGCCGAATCCCTCGGGACGCCATGAGCTGGGCTCGACGCTAGCGTCTTCCCGAGCCTCAACTCGAGGCACCTCGTGACAGAGCGTTTCGAGCTGTAACGCGCGTTACAGCACTGAGCGGGGCACCGGGTCTCGCGGGAGGCTGGGATATAGGGTTCGTGAAGTTTTCATGCCACCGCGATAACGTGACGATGTAGCGTGCGAGGAGACTTTGAAACGACGCGGGCAAGCGTCGCTATACATCTCGTGCATATTCTCACACGGACGGTTCCACTTTGAAGGGAGGTTATTTCGACAGTTTGCCGCCGTATTTGGCGCCTCTATCGGCCTTGATGGCGATCACAAAAGGTGAAACGTTATTAGCGGGTTTTATAGCGTCTACGTAGCATGGCGTCCGATACCGGGCAAAGCTGCAAAATATGTGTACAAGCAGAGACAGTCGTAAAACCTAGCGCTAAAAAGCACCGCTAGCTACACCCGGCCAATTCTTCAACAGCACAACAGCCTAGAATGCGCGCATGCGATCAAAGTGCTTGCCATTTTCATCCTGCTCGGCCGCTCTGCTTTGCCACAGAGCGCTGTATACGGCCGTCTGTTCGGCACTGTTGCGATTCTGTTAAATAACTGGCTAGGTGTACTCAATGCCACATCTAATGCTTTTATTAAGGCTACAATTTTCACCTTCATGTTTTTTACGTACCCTACAGAAGTGTCCATGCTGTTTGCTTAATATGAACTAAATAATTGTTCATCAAATAAATAATGCTTTGAGGTGCATCGGGTAACATGAAAAATGTTGCTTGAGTCTCATTCTTGTATTATATGAAACGCAACAGCGGGCCACCGTGGTGGCTCAGTGGTGGCGCTCGGCTGCTGACCCGAAAAGCGCGGGTTCGATCCCGGCCGCGAAGGCTGAATTTCGATGAAGGCGAAATTCTACAGGCCCGTGTACTGTGCGATGTCAAGAGTACGTTAAAGAACACCAGGTGGTCGAAATCTCCGGAGACCTTCACTACGGCGTCTCTCATAGCCTGAGTCGCTTTGGGACGTTAAACGCCACATAGACCAAACCGTCATAAACCGAAACGCAACAGCTTCACTTCGGATCCATCACCGCGTTTTCGAAGCTGTTAGCGCCTTGTGTGCGTCGTATGCAGTCACTTGGAAGCTCCTTAAACCTCGTTTCCTCTCGCCAGCGATGCCATTTTGCGGCGCGCGGAGCTAATACTTATTTCAAGCGTCCATTGATTATGGCGGTGGCGGCGGTGCTAGCAACAGCAATGAAGGATATTGGGGCGACCAAGCGGTTGATGTTGCAACTACTGCACAGCAACCGATTTTATGGAAGCACGTATGCACATCGTTTCACCATCTCTGCCATGTCTGCCGTTCGATCGGTATGTCTTTCAAAGGACGCTTAATTTGGCGACGTACGGGAGACACGTGCTGCGAAGATCAATGCGCATTGCAGACAGTTTCGCTCTTTGTTACGTGCACCTTTACAGGTTCTTTATAGGCTCCAGTTAGGGTAGGTTTATTCGATCTTATTCCTGAAGCAGTGAAAATTCTCTCGGTGGCAAATAGAACGGTTAGGTTGGAAAATGATAATTAAATGCGCTGTCACCGTGCTTCTGGCACAGAGGAGAGATTTCCTCAGCAATACGAAAGATGAAAGCAATGAATGGTTGACGAGTTTCTTTAGTGATAATCTTGAATTGTATTTGCAGAATGCACGAGCCGCCCCAGTAATTAGACATGGGACTACATCGGACTTCGTACTTTCACAGGGCGAACAAAAGTGGTGTGCACCACCAGAGCATCTGCAATAGGCTGCACTATCACGCCATTTAACGAAAGGCCAGAAGGCGACCGTTTTTATCTACAGCCTATGCACGGCACTTCGCTCGCTTAGACCCGTGGCGGCGCTTTCGCCCGGCTAAAGCGCCGAATGGCGTCACAAGAGCGGCAAGCTACGCAACAGCCCATGGTATGGAGCACTTTCCTTCCTGAATATCAAGCCCTACATAGTTCTCTGCGCGTCGAGCCACTGCATGCTCAACTAATCATCTGGGGAACAGAGCTCGTTGTTATCGGTGAAAATAAGATTCCGCGTCAGTAACGCGCTGAAAATTGCGATCATTATAAAAGTATCTCAAAGCTAGTTTAGCGTCTTGTCATGCAACTTCAAACGTTTGCTTAAAGTGCTGGTATTGCTAAGCTTCAGAGTAGAGTGTTGAAATGTAGCTATCATTTCAGATGGAGTGGAACCTTTTTGTACACGTACATATTAATAAAGGAATCGCTTTCACATCAGCCTCATTCACAGCACACTGAGCAGACATGAAACAATATATTAAACTTGGCTCACATCGCGGGCGAAGCACGCATAGAATTTTCTAAAATTGAAGGGCATTCAGTTTTCTCTTTTTTTTTCTTTGAGGAAAAAAAAAGTCAGTTCGCTGCAGCTTACCCCTCTATAAAACTGGACGTCGAATATCAAGAATTTCATCACACTGGAAAGATTTCTTGTTGGAAATGTGCAAGAGGCAAAAAAAAATTGTAAAAAAAAAACATGCCGCATTGTGCCGGACCGAAATGCAGGAAATCTAAGCGTATCTTGCCCGACATACAAGGAGCATTTTAATAAGACACAACGAAAGGAGGATAAGAAAACAAGACCCAGCACTGCTCCGCTGCGCTAGCCGCCTTCAGAGTAGACGGCATCGCGTAAACGATGCAGCGCGGCGAGGGCACGCCGAAAGCGGGGCAAGCTTCCCAGCGCGCATGTACTTACACGAAGGCAAAGTCAACCGAACAGAAGTAATCCCGATCTCGGAGCAGTGGCAGCAGGGGCGCGAGCTGCAACGCGCACATACGCGGCAAATAAGAGCCCCTCCCTTCACGTCCCCCTCCGGACCGAGGGAAACAAACCCAGTAACAAAAGGGCAACGGACGCCACTTCCGGCGTGTTTCGGAGAAGGAAGTTTTCTTATCAGCCTCGCTCCTCCTTTGTGTGCGTTTATGTGGCGCCATAAGCTTGCGCCAATGCGGCCAGCCAATGACACTGACAGCGAGCTGAACCGTGAATGAAACTCGACTGTCTCCCCTCGCCGTCTCCGCGCTCTATCCTTTCTCTTTTTACCGCCACTGCTCTCGGTCTGTGCTGCACTGGCGAACCCCCCCCCCCCCCACCCCCCCCCTTGCCCTTTATTTTTTCTCTCTCTCTCTCTTTTTTTTCTCCGCGCGCCCGCATTTCTCCGGCAGGGTGAATAAATAATGGCGATGCCTGCATTCGAGAGGCCTCTTCAGCCGCACCAAAGAAAGCGCCTCGACACCTTTAAAACATTCAGGGCAAAATGCGGGCAAGTGTCGGGCCGCGTGCGAAAAAGAAAGGCGCAGCAGCTCAAAGGCGGCCTTGGCTTTCTTTTGTCTTCTCGCCCTGAATCCTTCTTCCTCATTTTGTTGTCTCACCTCTCTGTCTCTTGACACAAAGACTGCAAACAAAGGGAAAAGTGCCACGAAGCTACCATCATAGTTCAGGGGCAATTTAAGCTAAGGCCTAAACACTTAAGGCATCTCTAGACACGTCGGTGTGTGTAAAGTGGCGTCTGAAGAGAAAGATGTCCGACGAGTAATCACCTCGAGACGCCTTCGAAGAGTGGCCTTAACTGATCCTTTTTTTTCTTACGGTTCAGAAATTGACACGGGAACAAATACTTATTTTCCGATCCCAAATAATCTTGCCTGTATTGCCGGTATGATTTTACAGTTCGTGTGTTCTTAACTGCCGCGATGGCAGAGTGGATTTGGCGTCGGCTACTTGTCTCAAAAGTAGTAGGTTCGATCAGAGCCACCGCGACCATATTTCGACGGAGGCTAAATACAAAAAAAAAAAACGAAGGATGATTTGCGTAGTTAGGTAAAATGCGAATCAGGCGCGCTAGCACTGTGTGACCATTGTTTCGCATTGTTTATCGTTTTTATGGTTTGCTTTGGTGTATAGAGTCAAACGCCCCAAAGCGACTAAGGATATGAAGGACGGCGCAGCGAAGGGCTCCGGATTTTCGCACCATTCGAAAACCACGCGATTGAGGGAGGGAGCAGAGCGACGTCAATCAAATCGCGACACTTCGTGACGCATGTACAACCCGGCGCCCACAGCGGCAAGTGGGCCACCTACCAGAAGGCCAGAAGGACAAACGGCTTTTCCCGTAAATATGGGCTTGAATGCTAGCGCACTAAAACGCCCGTGTGCTGGGCGATATCAGCCATCCTTAAAGAACTCCACGTGGCCGAAATTAATCCGGAGCCCTTCACCATGATGTCCCTGATAGCCCATGTGTCGCTTCAGGACGTTAAACCCAGTAATTTACAATTTTTGGTTCGTATGTTTCACAGCTAAATGTTACGCTCACCGAAGCAGTATAATCTGGCACCTGGAAAGAATCCAAATTAGTAACAGATTAAATAAAAACAAATGTTAACAAATCAAATGACCGTTCCACGAGAACTCACTGGTTAATCAGCTCGTAAAAGCAACTGTTCGTGCGCGAAATTCGTGCAGGCTGACAAAAGTAGCATAACGGAGCGTAATTTCCCGTGACACAGGCGCGGAATGCTAGGTGGTAAGAGTGGCGGAACCAACGGTACAACGAGATTCCATGCTTTGCTGCCTGAAACTCCGCTGATAGGCCTGAACACATGAGAGCGAGCCTTTGCGAGCTCGGTCTTGTCTAAACGACAGTTGTATCGCGGGCAGCGCACGACGCAACTACAGGCCACTGAGTCTGGTCTTACTTCACTTGAACTGTTGAAGTGACCTTTTAAACCATACTAACACGATTTCCCACTTTGCTCATTCGCACGTAGTAAACAGAAACAAAGCTTATTGCTTTTTTTACTCGGTATTTAGGCAGAATTCTTCCACACACAAAAAAAGCGCCTTCAGTATGGCTCTTTGCTTCCCACACTGTAACATGTATTTTGCATCAACCATGACGTCACTACGACGTTGTTATTATCATCAGTGACTAGCGCACTGAAGTAAGAGTTTCGGTTGGCGTTTAACTGCGAATGAAGCCTCCTGTTTGACCTCGCTTGGTCGCGTTTGCTTACCTGACGACGTGGGTCATCACTTACGCCGGATATAATCACGCGAGCATGGCTGTAGTGGGCGCCCGTTACAGAAGGAAGGAGTGCCAACACGAACAAACGCAAGAGTGTGACAGGTACAAGCGCTACTGTGTAGTGTAACGGGATGCGAGATATTACCACGTCACGCGAGGAGTGCGCGAGATCGCGGGCGGAGTTCCAAAGAATCTATGAACGAATGAATGCTGCGAGGCACGGCCGAGAGCAGTATGACTGTGTCCTGCGCGGGTTTTTCTGCAGCACGCATAAATAAAAAAAATTTCAATTCTCTTCTAAGTTGTGCTCGGCTTGACAAGAAGAAAGCGCGCACACAATCGTGCTTCCCAAAGCTGCTCCGAAACAGCTAAAAAAGAAGCTTGCCTGATATCAACTCTATTTAAGTGACCCCAACAAGCGAATAAAAGGTGAGAGCGCACGGGGGAGAGAACAGAAATAGTGCGTGCATATGCTTGCGCAAGGAACTGTAGTGATGGCGTCCTCACGCTAAGCTGTAACAATGTCGTAGTGTACGATTCCGGAATAATTTCAACCGTTCCAGGTTCCCTCAAAAGCAGTTGTGTGTAGCCGCCGCGGTGGCTGAGTGGTTATGGCGCTCGGCTGCTGGCCCGAAAGACGTGGGTGCGATTCCGGCCGCGGCGGTCGAATTTCGATGGAGGCGAAATTCTAGAGGCCCGTGTACTGTGCGACGTCAGTGCACGTTAAAGAACCCCAGGTGGTCGAAATTTCCGGAGCCCTCCACTACGGCGTTCCTCATAGCCTGAGTCGCTTTGGGACGTTAAACCCTCATAAACCAAACCAAACCAAATCAAAGGCAGTTGTCTATTTTACACGACACCTCCTCCCACCTCTTAACTTCCTTTGCGGCTATTTATGCAACCAGGATATATGATGTCGTGCTGACCAAACTGTTACGCAGAAACGCCACAGAAAAGCATTATTGACTCCGTGTATGCGAACTAATCCCGCGTGTTTCACCTAACACTTTCCACAACTTTTAGACGTAGGCTTTTTGAGTTAGAAGGATGTTTTTCTCGCATAGCATTGTCAGAAGTCTAGCGCATCAGAACACAACTTAGACGTGCTTGCTAGTAGGCTACACGCCTCTCTTTATAGAGAGGCGTGTAGCCCACCTTAAGTAGTGTCCATATCAGTCTTTTGAATTTCGAAAACGCGGATGCCTTCGGAGCTGTGGCCAAACAGATTTCGGCTACATTGCGGCTGCAATACACGCGCTTTCGCAAAGCCCGCAGGCAAAGGATCCCCTCGAGTACCGTAACTCGTCGGAATAGTCAAAATTTATTGGGCCGCAGCGCCGAGGGTAACTGCGTTTTAGAAATTCTGAAAACTGATATAAATATTTCTTATGGTGAGCTACACACCTCTCATTAAATAAGGAGACTAGCGGTAATAATTAGAAAGTTAACTATTGAATATAAGTTAAGCAGCCTACTAGTCAGCACGTCTTAGCTGCGTTCTGATGAGCTACACCTGTGACAATGCTATGTCGAAAAAACCACTCCTATTTCAAAAAACCCATTTTTAAATATAGCGAAAGCTCAGATGAAACACCCGGTATGTTGTCTATATTTCATCATTGGCAATGAATCTACGCTGACTAGCAAACCAAGCAAAAAATACATCCTTTCTAACAAGCCAGTACAAGTGCTTCAAAATGTACAGTGAACACAGTTATTTAGGCCTATACAGCGTGAAAAAGCATTCACCTCCCTTTTTCTCATTTACAAACCAAGGACTCCTTGGTGAATTGTTGTTTAGTACGCCCCGAGTCAAAGTGGTTGAACAGATTAGCAGGCAGACTATAAATTCTAAGCCAATCAACTCCTCGACAACAGTGGGCTCAAGCAGCAACAGCTTACTTCACTGAAGCCACACACGTGCATAAATGTTTGGAAATCAGTTCTGTAGAGCGCATGTCGCAGGAGAGAATCGAAACTTGGACTGGGTGCCACTGACGTGGTCTGCGGCCTTTAACCGGACTGCGGTGGCCTTCCTTAACCGTGCCAATTTTTTTTACCTGTCTTCACTGTCACCGCTGTTATTCAACCCGTAGGGTGCGCTTCAGTGCTCAGATCATGACACCCAGATCTCGCGCCACGTGCTAAGGAATGAAAAAAAGCAGTCATCGTGTCAAGGTCACTGCCTTATTCAAGTATGTCAAGTATTTGACACTGTTATGCTTTATTTTTTATGAAGAAACTGCTTTCCAGTGAGTTGAAAAGCCCACATCAATTCTTGGACATTTTCCGGCCATACTGGCAGCGAAAAACCATGTTTGCCTTCGGCGAAAGAACCGCACAAGTAGGTATCATTTTGGCGGGTCAAAAAAAGACAGAACGAAGGTGGGGTTGCGAAGGTGCTGAGAGAGATGCAGTCATCAGCTTCCCAATGAAGATGCGACTCGCACTGATATTTAAGTTACCATGTTCTACCGTCAGGCGACGGATTTTTTGGTGAGGTTTCAACATTGCGAAAACCGACGAAAGTCACCGCAGACCGCGGCAGTTTCTTTGCGGCATGAGCCTTTATACGGAGCCCAGCAGCCCGAGCCGCCGCGTGGATGAAGTCCGTCCAGGGTCACCGATAAAAGAGACAAAGGGAGAAAGATGAGATTAAAAACGCTGGCCAGGAGAGAAAGAAGGAGAGATAAACAAGAAATGCGGCCAAGAGAGAAAGAAGACAAGAAGGAGCATGAAGTGGACGGATGCTGTTCCGGAGATACAATTATAAAAATATGAATCTCAAGCCGCTGGACTAGCTATGAAAATTTCTATGCGGGCTGTTGTCCCGGACAGCCAGCCCGGATTCCAAATCTACAAGATGCAGGAGGAGGAGGATGATAAACTTTATTTTCGTCGACCAATGTAGCAGTTGGTGTGGAGTTATAGCCCCATCAAGTGGCCATGAGCCCGCTGCGTTCGGCGACTTCTAGGGCTCCTGCCACAAACGCGGATCTGCTACTGGCATTAGGGGTCTACAAGATGCAAAGTTTCTCCTACAAACGCGCTTGGAAAAGCCCGGTGCTGCACCGCAAGTATACAGCGCCCTCGCTCCCTTGGCAAGCCGAGATGATGCGCCGTCAGGCAGCGGCGCCCTATAGAGAAGCATCGCTATTGTAGCCGCGAAGGGCATCGGCCCCGTGAGGAGGTCTAATCGGTTCTGTGTCTCTGCCTCCGCCCTCCAGCGGCTGCAGCTCGGAAGCGCAGTGCGCGGTGAGAGGCCGCTCAGCCAGGATTCGCTTTGTGGGTGGCCGGAGAAACAACAGAACAAACTGAAACACGAGCGAGGGCGGATGGTGCAAAAGCCGACTTGCCGCAGTGCTGTGGGTGATCCGGAGGAGCCTCGTCGGGTTCGTGCCCGCGAGGTTCCACGTCGCCGTCGACAAGAGCCTGTTGTGCTCGCCATGGAGTGGGAAGCCGGTAGACGGCGTGGTCGAACCGAGGAAGAGCGGGTGGCGAAGGCCTCGCAGTAGCGAGAGCGGCGCCGGCGACAACGCGTAGAGGAATTCCGGAACTGCTGTCCCGGACAAGGTTCGTGCTAGGAGGGCCGCGGCGGAGCTAAAGCGCAGAAAGCGTCAGCGCGGGGCAGCTGCCACCGCCGCAGCACAGCCACCGGCTCATGCCGAATGTTTAACTGGGTCGTTGCTTAGATTAGCCAATTTTGACTACAAGAATGTTACGAGCAATACATAAAAAAATTGGCCGAGCATTTTTACTACCTTGAGAGAAAGTTTGAGATGCGATAATGTCGCAAGAGGCTCTACTTCTGCGATTGCAGCTTACCGGTGAACGGCTGGAGAGGCAGTCGCAGTTGCAGGAGCGAGTGACCAATAGCCTCTTTACTTCGCTATACCGCCACACGAGAATGTTCGACCAACACCGGACTGCAACAGGTAAGCACCGCCTTTGAGGCCGCTGGGATCATGCAGAATGGGCACAGCCCAGGGCTCGCCTATGGATCTCCTTGTTGCTTGAAGTGCGCAATGCATTCTATCAATACTCAACGAAGTCGCCGCCAACCAACCTTTACCAGAGCTTCGCCGGAATACGATTTGTCCCTAACCGGTCATCAGGCTGTCAAGCGAAGGAGACCTAGCACCAGTGTTTCGGCGCGAAACCGAGCTGTAGAACTTCGGCTTTAAATACCGGCGCGTGACTGATTAAAGGGGATTAAGCAATACGCCCAACAACGCCACCAGGCGCACGCAGAATCTAGCGCTGTTGCCAGAGGGCGCGCTGCGTGCGGAATAAACCCCTGTTAGGCTTGTTGCTATGTCGCGACAAGTTGTCCGCGCGTGTCGATCGCTTTCTCGTTTGGAAGGACGCGTTCATAACCACTCTGATAACTTCAACGGCTCGGAAACAGTGATCTCCTTTTCCTCTCTCCCCTTTCTATCTCTCCATCCGTTCCCCTTCCCACGTGTAGGGTAGCATACGGGGCGTTGCCTAGTTAACCTCCCAGCATTTCCGTCCATTTCTCTCTCTCTCTCTCTCAACGACTCGGCGGCGTGTATCACGTCCAGTTTGCTTTTCGCTCTTTTTGTAGTCATGCAAAACAGGGCTGTCCCAAAACGCGCACTAGCGCCGACAAGCCGCTTTAGTGGTCCGTATGATGGCGGACACCGGAAGCTGTCGGCGACAGGAGGGTTGCAGCTACATAGCTTTTTTTCCCTCTTTCTGCGAACCTGTCAAAAGACTGTTGACCGAGCAAAGAACGAAGAATTGCTTGGGCTTTGCAGTAAGAAAGACCACGACGTCGACGACGAGCAAGGAGGTACACGTGAGCACAATGGATGCCGATACAATCCCTGATTGTAATTTGTGCTGGTTGCTTGCTTGTACTTACTACTAGGAACAAGGTGTAATTTTAACGTGCCTTACAACAAGTTTATCTCATGTGCACTGTGATATACAGAAGTTTTTCAAGAAGTTCTTTAGCGACACGACGCATACGCTTCCAGTAGCGGGAAATAGGCTCACTTGAAAGACACGGAGCCAACCCGCAGGCTTTCCTAACGAAGTGCCTGGCACAGAAGGGAAGTCGAGCATCGATTTGAACGACCACATACAATTATAGGAGCATAGTCAGCATTCTTGCTTTAGCCCATTCTGTTTTTAACAGTATCAGTGTTTTCATGAAAAGCAAAGCGCAGGGAGGCGCTGTAAAGAATAACAAAAAGAAAGGAAAAGCCTCTTCAGTCGGAAAAGTGCACATGCACTGCCATGTTTCTCTCACAATATTTTTCGTACTCGGCGTGAAGGATATCGCAGAAACGAATATTATAATAAAACAGCGACACAAAGCATTGATTCGGAAGTTTTTTTTTAGCACCACTGTCGGTGGGGTGGTGGTCGAAACATTATCTGGTACGTGGCGTTCCAGAACAAAGCACAGGCCCATTCCAAGAATATATATATATATATATATATATATTAAGGAAGGCAACAGTCACCGAAACCAAGGTGCATAGGGGAATGCTTTCTATTTTTTTTTTTAATTTCTAGTGCCAATCAATTGATTTTTTTAAAGAAAATTACTTATAAACCAGCAGAAAAAACAACCATGCCGCCGGTGGGATCCGAACCCACGAGCTCCGAATATCGCGTCCGGTGCTCTTACCAACTGAGTTGGTAACTGGGTTGGTAAGAGCACAGGACGCGATATTCGGAGGTCGTGGGTTCGGATCCCACCGGCGGTATGGTTGTTTTTTCTGCTGGTTTATAAGTAATTTTCTTTAAAAAAATCAATTGATTGGCACTAGAAATTAAGAAAAAATAGAAAGCATTCCCCTATGCACCTTGGTTTCGGTGACTGTTGGCTTCCTTAATATGTTTGTCAAACGTGCCCCTCATTTCATTTGCCTTGTCTGCTAATATATATATATATATATATATATATATATATATATATATATATATATATATATATATATATATATATATATATATATATATATATATATATATATATATATATATATATATATATATATTTGTTCGGTTGCTTTAAATGGGATCGATGTCACGATGAGAACGGCATTGAAACGTGCACTCTGCAGCTAGAATGATCAAGATACGCAGCATTTTGTTCGGGGTATTTGCATTCTCTGTAAGTTCATGACATGATAAAAACTGGCTCCAAGCAAAATACCTTCTACGACAGCACTACACTCCGTGAGATGCGAGGATAAAATGTACGCAAACGCAGGCAAAACAAGCCGTGTTGTTCTTGTTCCCTCGTCGCGCTTCGCTTTCTACTCCGCCGGGCGCACACGGGTATCAACGTCACTACCGCGGAAAGAACGAAGCGCACACTCGGGCTGGCGTCGCCGGTTCCAAGAAAGGCCGGTGTAGTTTACGAGCCTCGGAGGGATGTTGATCATTATCTCTACGGCAGTGTACAGGAGTTCGCTTTGAGGCACTGAGCCGCGTGTTGCACTGTTCCTCAGTACAAACGAAATAATAAAAAGAAGAAACGTTATCATTCGTGGAGATTAAATTTTGCCATTTTCCCCAGTGGCGCGCATGGTGACGGCGTTTACACCATTCTTTCAGGAAAAAGCTACTGTCTACATTCGCTAGGCTGGCATCGTGGGGAGGGAGGGGGGGGGGATGAGGACGCTGATTGGATGCGTTCCGTAACGGGCTCACGTCTCCTGTCGTGCCTTCTTTTTCAAGCGCGGAACGCTCATGGCTTCGGGCGTTTACCGTCCAGCCTTGCATAGATGCTTGCCTTGAACGCATCGCCAGTAGGCCTCATTCGAAACTGCCAAGCTGACTTCGAGTAAGGCAGCCCGTTTTATGACCCACCTTGACAAATGGCCCCATTTCGAGTAAGTTGCTCGGTAAACTAATCAAGTCTTGCTACACCAGGTGCCTCTAAACTCACAACGCCCCTAAGTATACATACAGCTGAAAAAGGGCAATTAACCCCTGTCTCTTATTCAAAAGCAAGCGAAACTGTGTTGGTTTGGCGGGCGCATCGGGGCTGCCCGCGCCAGCAACATGCGAAAATTGCTACGAGTCGCCTTTGCGGCAGATTTGCCGAGGCGAAACGGCCATGCTCCAACGTTCCGCGTCACACCGCAGCTACTGCACAGCGTGTGCACATCACAGAGGTAAGTATGCCGCGCTTTTCGCCTGCTGTTAATAAAGAGACCGAGCGAACCAGTTAACTCTTGGTTAGAATAATTAGCTGTTTTTTTCCTAAAAAAAAAGCTTAGAAGTGCGGACATTATAGAGGGTGGTATAAGTGGAACTAACATTGTTTTCATTTTTATTCATATAGATTAGAATGTGAAGGACCCGGCGCCCTTTGCAAAACGGTGATTTTGAAGCGTAGAGCCGGAAGGTAGAATTAATTATCGCGTGAATGGGCATAGCTGCTGATCAGTGTGCGTCTCTACGCTCCTTATCTCGCGGGTGTTCTGTAGATTTGACGCATAAAAATACCGACATCCCATTTCTGAAACGAAGACGTTTTCTAGCGCTCACTCTTATTGCCCATTATACTCAATCACTGCGACTGCATTTGAAATGGTCCTCTATTCAAGTCTTGAAACATAATAGCTGACGCCCAAAGTAGATTTTAAAAGCGTAAAGCATAAAAAGTGCGAAGTAGTTGCGTTGTTTCTGCGTCTGATATTTGCACGCCCATAAAAAGAGAGAAAAAAAGAGCAGTGGAAAGCTTAAAAGTAACGATAAAAAAAAACCACTAATGTTGAACAGTTCGACAAAGATCCAGCAGTTTACACCAGATAAACGGCTGCTTGAGGGTGCACATTTGTTTAGATCAGGAAGCGTCGGCAGATCCAGAGATTGCGTAAGAAAGCAGAAAAACAATAAAGATAGAGTTAAGTGGATTAGGCGCGCATTTTCGGATCTGGGCAGTAGTTTAGCAAAATTGCTCAAAAGGGAAGTGTACAAGCTACCTATCCTGCCGATCCCCACCTGTGGGCCTGGAACTGAAAGGTTCACGAACAGGTCAGGAACGGGCCTAAAGGCAGCGTAGCGAGCAACTGAATAAAGAACCTACCAGTGTGGCACTCAGAGACGTCAAGAGAACAGCACGGGTTATAGTCAGAATGACAGTGTATGATATTCTACCTCACCTGAAGATGAGAAAATGACTTGGGCAGCATTTAGGGGGGGGGGGGGGGTAAATTTGAGCGGTAGAGTGTACGCCAAGCGGAGTGGAAGAAATTAGGTGGCAGTAGGGAATCAAGTGTGCTGATGAGGATACTAAATTTTCTTCGACAGAGCGGCAGCGGAAGACAGGGGTAGTACTAGGACTCTGTGATAGGCCTCTGTCACACAGCGGAGTAAGGCCGGCTCATGATGATTATGATGAACTGCGTACACGCACTTGCAAGGGACGTGCGTTCTCTACGCATTATATAGCCTTCATCGAAGGACTTTCGCCCTCTTCATAGACACCATAGCGGCATTGCTATTTCAGAGGAGTTTGAAGTCATATAGCCAGCGTTTCTATAAGAGCCCAGAAATTGGTACAGTGTGTTTAGATATGCGGAGTTTAACGTTCTGAAGCTTCATGCGGACTATGAGAGACGCAGTAGTGCAGGGCTTCGAACAAACTTCTACCAGCTGAAAATCTGACGGGCACAGACGTCGCGCAGCAGGCTGGTGTTTTTGCATTTCACCTTCGACAAAATATGGCCACCGCGGCCGGGATTCGATCCCGAAACCTTGGGCCCAGATATTGTGAACGAGCTCCTATTGAGGTGTGCTTTCCTTTCTACGAAAAATGCAGTTGGGTCAGCGCTCTGCGTTCGCAAGGCGAGAAAGAAATACAACGATGCATGATTAATTTACTAGTTTAATCCAAATTTGTAATTTTTATTGCTCGGTTTCTCGAATCACAGAGATGTAGTGCGTATGACCACCGTCTGAGAACTGCAATATCTACTGTGACGTATACTGAAATAAAAACAATTGCATTTCGTCTTTAAATAAAAAATTAACTGTGAGGGTAAAGTAACGTCGCTATTACCGCTCCTCCTGTCTTCGCTATCTCCGTTGCTATTTGCTTCCCTGTCAAACTTACGATAACGACTGCTTCGAACTAAGCCTACGCTCCATGGTGAATCTCTTCCACGATCGCAACATGCCATGGTTTCGGGAAATAATGTAGTGACTGTTGTGCATGGCACGTTTCTGAATAGCGCAGGTCAGGTTCTTGAATAATATCAGGCGTAAATAACGGAGTAAAACAAACTATGTAGGGCGCATGAGTAGAAGAGTGGAAGTAAGGTAATGCACGGAATTCAGAGATAATAAGTAAAAACAGCCCACGGCAGCAATCCAGAACCGCATGCTCAAAGTATGCGTTGGAAGTTTCCAGTCGGTTGAGCGCAGAGTTCGGTTTTGCGTAGGCGCATTGAAATGGGTAAACATCGACGGCCGCTCGCTGGAGTTCAACGTTCAAAACTAGAAAACAATGTAAGGACTAAAAAGAATGCTTTTATCCCTGGAATACACATGCTGAATCCACCTGCAACATAAAATATGCGCAGTCAAGCTTATTCTGCACCCGCAATGGCATACACAGAAATAAAGTTTAAGAAAATTGTAAGGAAGTTACGAGCAATAGGAGTTGGCGGGCCAAGGAATGCTTGTAAGCAGGAAAATGAGATCACTCCTTTACTGCTTGCAAGCGAAGTCAGCTGCCGCGAAAGGAATACATTTTCCATCCAGAAATTTCATTTGACTGCGTGCTAGGCTGTACGCCAGCGTGAAGAAATACTTACAGACTAGAAGAGAAACAGCTTGCCAAGCAAGTTGCTGAGTTCGTGCCATGAAGGGGGGGGGGGGGCAGCGACCACCTCACACTAGACTTTTTTGCAACGACCAAGGTTTCACTTTGTTACCGAAACGAGATGTACTTACGCCTCAGCACCGGTGTTTATTTTGCCATATAAGCGAAGATGATTACATTTCCCTTTTCCACCAGGCTGCTTCACGAAAAGATTTCTTTGTTGTTCATCCCAGGTCAATCAGGAGGGTACAGGAGAAAAAACCACTATCAGTATTTAAACAATGAGGCCTTTCACCCCTCACCTTTGTACCCGCATTGTATTTCTCCCGCGGCCATCTCATACAGCACGAATGGCTGGAAAGGTTACACAAACCGAGATATAATTGCGCCGCGGTAGCTGTTCCGTTGATCTCGGTTTTGTGAGCATATCCGGGAAAGAAAAAAAAACAAAAAGGACCGAAAGTTACTCGAAAGTTTCTAAATAGGCTCTAGGGCACAGTTTCCTCGGTGCTGACACCTTCCTTCAGCCAGTAAATTCTTAAATCCAAAAATTGGGCAAGAACATCGTAAAGATCGCGATTATAAGTTACTGCTGAACGTGGTCAAAAAGTATAGGAAGCACTTTACTGCTGAATAAGGGATTATTTTTGTTTGCGGAGGCAAGACAGCTTTTACAAGGTGGTGGAGGAACGCCAGGCTGCCTCTTTAATTCTAGGTTGTATCAGGCTTGATCGCATTTATTCCAAGTCTACGCCCAAGACTAGGGCGCCGATACATTTTTTTTGTACTTTCCTTTTGTTCTTGCTGGACCATAAAAAAAAGGCCGCAGATATGCCAGAGGAGCGAGGAGCTTCATAATACACACGCAGTTTTTATGACGAAGATTTAAGTGAAAGCAAGTATTGAGAAAAATTGTTCGCCAAGTGAGACTCGAACGTGATACTTGCCTCACTGCACTTATTCGTAAAACCGATGGAAACATGTCTACAACGAAATCAATCCATCCCAGCAAACAAGAAGCCGTTGATGAGTACGTAGCTCCCATATTACCGCACGATAGTTGTTTAAGCTGTTTCCTATTTCGAGATTTCCTGCAGTGAAAGCTGATGCTTTTTTTACGCGCCCCTCTTCCCTCCTCCATCTCTCTCATTTCCTCCGCTTAAAAAATTCGAGCACCTATGTAACATAAGCCTTGCAACTTGTTACAAGCCGCCTTGCAACCTTGCACGACACAAGCACGGAAAAAAACGTGCGAGCGACAAAATGCGTTTTGATAAGCGATGACAGCGCGCTTCCTTCGCTTGTCGGTTTGCCTGGCGGGTGTGAAGCGATAGGGTTAATAGGTAAATGCCCATATACGCGGAATCGGTTATTCTCTACTTTACATTCATATATCGCTGCGGATGTGCCACAGCCCAGCGGTGGCAGGTGCTGCCACCGGTGGGGCTTGTGAGACCCAGGTTGCTCTTCCTGCAGGAGCAACCCCTCGCATCCAGTCATTAATTGAACTGCCACCTGCCACGGTGAGCAGTTTGCTCACAGTCCGGACGGCAGGTTGTGATGACGCCACGAGGTCACGTGAACTAGGTGGCAGGTTGCTTCTCTGGGGATTTTTCACTCGGGTCGTCACCGTCGACGATGACGACACCGGGTTTTCCGCTGAACGGGACCCTTAACCTTGTCGCGTTAAAATCTCAGTACTGCCATTGTGAAGAAGCAATTAATGATCTGGGGTTAACATTTTGCTGTGCATTTGGCTTTGCGTGGCCCCGCCGTTTGCTTCTGGTGGCTACTTGCATCAGTGATCGATTCTCGGCTTTTGGTCGTGCATCAGAAGACATGGGCAGCCAGGTGCCTTAGTTTCGGGAAATCCAAAGCATTCGTATTTGTAGTCTTTCGGACGGCTGCCTGTACATTCTGGGTTTGGTCAACGACCGAACGAACACCTCAGTTTGACAGCCTTCCTTCGCTCACTGCCATGCTGAACCGGGCTATGAGCTGCACATCAGCCTGCATACAATGCGTTGAGTGGTAAAATAATAAATTCAACAGTTGCCGGCCACTTCGAAGTGGTCTATCATTCCATGGTACTGCCTCTCTTCGGCGTGCCCCTTAACTGTGACCTTGGCCATGCTGAGGATATTGTTTATTTTTGACTTCCTTATGGTGACCACGTGATAAAAACATTTCCAATAGCCCTATTTTCTTACCCAATACTCGCGTAAAGATTGTGCTCATATTACGTATGACCACGCACTTTAGATACCATGCTATGGCACATTAAAATGCTCATTTATTATTTCATGGAATGCCTCGGAAGTAGAAACCCCATTTAGGGATCTTGCGGCACCGAATAATGCTCGATTTTCTCAGAAACAATAAACTAACATGGAGTCACGGTCTTTCTTTCAAGAAATGTTGACGATACTCTTTAGCAGTAGTCATAAAAAAAGTGCCTGCGTTACTGCTGGTATCCCTGCAAACGGCCTTACTTCTTGCCGTCCTCCTCAGCGACCAACTGCACATTTTCGTCTATCAGAATGTACGTACGGGATTTTACAAGCGTAGACAAGAAAGAAACAGGGGTCCAGAAAACGAAGACGCGCCACGGGGCTAAGCCTGGAACACGCGCCCCTCCTCGAACACATCGGGTTCTCTTGGGAAGAGATCGGCAGAGGTCGTATGTGCGGTGCATGCTTTTCCCAAGACATCGAAAACGAACGGTGCCGAGTGAAGTACTTTCGTACGCTGTCGATGCTGTCGATGAAAAGGCGTTCATACTTGTCCTGAAAACGCATACATTTGATCTTTTAGCGTCACGCAGCTAATCAAAGGCCACAAACTATCAAAGTCGGCCATTTCAAGGCGCCACAAAGAAAAGCGTTGCGCACAAAGACATTCAGCGAAGGAAACTTGACAAGACATAGACGACGTATGAGTCGCCTATGGCTTCTTAGATTTCTTTCGTGGTGTGTCTTTGCTGGCAGTGCTTTTCCTAATGCTTAATGCTCATCAACTAGCCCTACAAGAAGATCTAGTCAGATACAAAGTGCCTTCGGCGTTCGCTGCGCTAACTGGGCTATTGCGTCGGCCGTAAGTTACTCGATTTAAGGGAGCGCAGACTGCAAGAATTAGGTGATCACACTCAGAATTGCCCCTTTCCCTCGCTGTGGTTAGTAATGCCAGAGCAGCTTATCGAGCACGGCGCTGAGATCTCTAGCGGCGGACCACCGGAATTCGCTACTGGGTGCGGGCGAGCCACTCACCGTGTCCAGGGGACGACGGTGCGGGAGCTGGGGATGTCGACGCTGCAGCTTCGCCGCTGGTCGTCGTTGAGCTGCACCTTGATGAGCATCGGGTGGCAGAGGCCGCCGCTGCTCGAGCTCTTGGACGGCGACGAGATCAGGAACAGGGGCCGACCGCTGTGGCGCTTGGGCGCTGCTGCTTCGCCCGCCCGGCTGCCCGGCGAGCGACACTTGGCTTCTGCCATCGCGCCGCCTCAGTTCGAGCACCACATAGGCAGGAGGTCCCCGCACAACTCGGCGCACTCGAACACCGTTCGCGCAAGCGTCCGTCTCAACGAAATGTCTGAGTCAGCGCGTGACGCCCGCCTGTCGGCGCTAGGCAGTGCCGCTTACTTTGAAATACGACGCTCAGCCCACAACGACAGCTCTCAAGCCCTAAAATGGCAGAACTGTCGCTCTAGAGCTGGGGGCGACGGTGGGCGCGCATTTTCTGTGATCACCACAAATATAAGCCAGTCCTCGCCGCTTCTGCGTACTTTGATGGAGCTAAGGATTGTTGTCGCCCTCAGGTTACATGGGCCAACTTGGCCTGCAACGCGCCGTTGGGCCAATGGTCCCTCGCAACATGGAAACTTGGTCTTCCGAAAGGATTCGGACACGCAGGTGGTGTGTGCTGGGCTTGCTTCCTGTGCGTCGCGAGTCACTGTCGAGACCCGCTTTTTATTTTTTTTTGTACGGTTGCACACCGCCAATCTTCAGAGCTAGTTAATTTCGGGCTCCAAGACGACTAAAGTGCACCATCTGCGAACATTCTCAAAGGAGGAGGCTAAGCAGCACGGGCTGTCTACAACTGCGGAAATGTTCCGAAGAAAAGAAATTTACAGTGGATGGTCAACAATGTCGTCCTCTGAAAACGTTATACTCTGTTCTACAGCTGATTCAATCACTGTTGTGTTGCTGCAGTTCGGCGGGCTCTCACATTCACTGACGGTGCTGTGTGACAAATTACTACCGTAGTGAAATAAAGTAGTACAAGTCAATAACTTTTTTCCTGGGACTTGGCACTTTTGCTCAAAATAACTTTCTGTGGCCCATTACTTTGTAGTGTGAATTTTTTGAAAAATTACCAGCCACAGAAAGATAACTGCCGCAAGACGAATGTTCGTAAGCGTAGCGTTAAGAGAGGAACTCGGGCTTTTGCAAGTCTTAAAACAACATGGGCAGCGCAACGCAGAAACTAGTGAGAAACGTGATCTCTACAAAAGAGTGATACGTAGGCTAAAGCTACTGCCTTCAAGTTTTCTGGCTTCAAAATATCCAATCCTTGGCACACTATTACAAGCAGTTCGCCAGAACTGCAAGTTTATACGGTTTCCCTCACTGGACACGCTCGCAATATGCTCCGCACCACTGGCTTCGTAAGCACGCCAGAAAACCAGTTTGCCGAGCAAAAAAATAACGTTAGAACGACCGGGCTTCTAAGACAGATCTCTCTAGCTCTCGCCTCGCTAGAGTACGCGTAAGGCAGAACACTTTGAGAACAGCAAAAAATATAGGTTTCTCGGGGAGAACTTGTCCTGGTGCTTTTCAGCCTTTGATTCTAGGTAAAACTGGGCGTGAAATTCCCTACTCTTCCCACCTATATGAAAGGAGAGTGAGGAGAATTACGGCAGGGCTCCAAAATGTCAATCTGTTCGTTCCCCGTTTCTTAGTTTGCCCAGCGGTTGCGTCAAACGGCGCACATTGCGTCAGCCAAGTATATCCGGGCTCTAAGCTCGTAAAATCAAACCAGGCTCCGCCATAAGACGGTTTGTTCCGCTTCTATATAAATATTAACAGGATGCCTCAACTTTAAAGCATGAACAAACTATCTTAACTTATTCCGCTTGGCATAATGTTGCCAGATGGAGAGGAGGAGCACTATTTCTCGCAGCGTAGCTTTGTGCACTAAAGGTACCTAGCGAAAAGTGTGCAAATTCTACGAACGACTAGCTCGTTCAGCTACAAAAATATTATGAAAGCTACTTTCTCTCATGGGAAAAACTGCTGTGACTATAGAATAAGGCTCACTCTAAAATAACAGCGATTAGGCGTGATTTGCCCCTGTTTCTGCTCGCTAAAAAATGGGAACACGACTAAGATAAGGCAGCAATTACACAGGCGTAACTTTACACGCACAAGAAAAAATACTTTGTTACTCGACCATCAGTAAAAACGAGAAAGGTGCATCTATCTTGCGTCTACAGTTGAGTACAAAATACTTTCATCTAAAGTGCATGAATAGGGTTTCACAGCGGGGTCTG
Organism: Amblyomma americanum; assembly: GCF_052857255.1. NCBI lineage: Eukaryota > Metazoa > Arthropoda > Arachnida > Ixodida > Ixodidae > Amblyomma > Amblyomma americanum. Next base: position 259,004,749 of record NC_135497.1, read on the forward strand.
GTCGACAACTATTCGACAGACACACCAATATTTCAACTCTACGGTCACCTGAAATTAATTCCGCCTTCGCGCAGAAGTCAGCCCCACAAGAGTGTTACCGTAACAGCTCTTCGACGAATTGCGTCGTATTTCAAAGCTGGCTAAACCCACTAGACGCTTAGTTCGTTTTTAAAGTCTGAACTTCCGGAAGGTCTCGACAGCAGCACTGCCATCAAAGTCTTCTGTTTTGACGACGGAGCCAGTCTGCGCTCAACACCACAATGTACGCAACCACCCAGAAGAAACCAAAAAAACCGACACACTGCCACGGCCACGCCTAAATCATCCCAACACTGTAATAAGCGGATATTTTTATGCGCGAAGCAAAATTTCAGAAGACTCAAAGAAAGCCTTATGCGATGTGCATGCGTTTAACTACACAATTATGGAGATACAGAGGAATCCTAGACAGACTCGAGGCAAGCACCATGCCGGTATGAAACTACTTTACAACCCTAATTTTGCTGCTCACACACATTAGTAACAAAGCTCATGTTCCAAAATACTTTTCGTTGCAAGGTAAGTTACTTCGTAGTCACTTCGTCGAAAACGATTAGAAATAACACCATTCGAGCATGAAAAATATACAGTCTCAGGGCACGCTCCGGCAAATCTAACTTTATCGACACAGGCGCACACACAATTTCTTGAGCCAGACCTACGCCACGACGCCAGATGTACGTACACGACTACATACGCTTTCGACGTGGCCTTCGCAGAGATCAAAAGTGTTCGCGCCTCTTCGCCGCGAATTCTTTTGAATCACTGCTAAGCAATTCACTTCTGACTACAGCGCACTCCACAGAGGCCCCCTGCGCATCGCCAATCACAGTTATCTACTCTGCCTCGGTGAAACAGTGTATATGACCCCCCGGGTAACGCTCAGTGAGAAGGAAAAAGAGTTGCCGCGGCGAGGTTAGCTCAGTGAGACTCAACGCGGCCAACGAGGTGTCAGCCAAGGAAGGTCCCGTCTCGGCGCGCTAGGATGCGTACACGCTGTCAAGCCCGTCCGCAGAACAAGTTACCAGCGGGCCGTCTACCTGGCGGCGAGGGGAGCCGGCGAGTCACATGGCCAGCGAGGCCGGCCGGAAGGAGCCCCGCGCGGGAGAGCGCCGGGATGTCCCGGTCAGGGAGGCCCAGGAGCGCCGACCAAGGCGGCGGCGGCGGGCGCAGGCTGCGGGCGCCTCGGCGAGCGTCGACAGGCGGACTGGCCGTCACGGAGCCGCCCGCCTTCCAGATGCGTCCGGCATCGATCCGCCGCCGCGAGTTGCTCGGCACCCTCGAGCGCCCCGCGGCGGGAAACAAGGCGCCCAGACCTTCTGGCCGGCGCTCGTATGCGGCGCTTGGGGCGCGCGCCTCCGAACGCGTTCGCCAACGACTGCCGAGGCAACGCCGCAAGAGACGCCCTCCGAGTGCGGTCAAGAAACCCAGAAAAGTTCGTTATCCCTTATCGCCCCCAAGACAGCCACTGCCACATGCATCAGCTCCGGGGACGTCACGGCGCACGCTGCTGGGTATGGGCCGGAAAAGACGAGCACGAGCAGAGAGGCCAGGATGAGCTCCACGACGAATTACGTAAAGAAACAGAAAAGACAATGGTCTCATTTCCATACGCGTTTCTGCGCAATTAAAAGCGTTCACGCTTGACTGAATCGCGGTGCGATTGCATTACAGGTATGCTTCGAGCATCCCAGATAGAAGAGACTAAATCGCCATTGCGTATCAAAACTTGAAACATTGTCACGGATTGCAGTTGTGCCCTGATGATACACAGAAGAATACAGTGGAAATGAAAAACATTTAATCTTGGAAAGAACGGATCAATATGGGTCTTGTTAAATGGAACAAAGCGGGTGAAGTCATTCGCGTTTCCGTGGCGTTAATTAATGCCTCTGAGCCACTGGTTCTCGCAATAACACCTCCCGTTCCTTTTAGCCGGACGTTGTAGTTCCAGGGCTACCTGAAGCAACAGAAATGGACTTGGTTTAAAACTGCCTGCGTGTTTAGTGCGCAATTCAAATTTGCCATGCGGATCAGGAAAGGTGTAAAAAGTGATGTGCATTTGGTAAAAGGGAGCAAGCCATAAGGATCATACCACGCGGCTCGACTGTCGTCTAGTAAGATTTAACGTGATTATTCAACAATTAACCGCAATAAAGACTGTTTTAAGCCGGATAACCATCAATAAACTGTGGTTTATATCATACGCAATGGACGACGAAAGGGAACTGCAAACGCTTCGACCATAGAAACAGGAAGAATGCAAGCCACATTCTTGAAACAGAAGTAAAGAAGACAACAACAATATCCTTTTTTTTTCGTTCTTTAATGACGAACAAAATGACGGTTAATCCCATCACTATAATAACATTTTTCTTTTTGCGCGTGCATATGTCTTTGCACTTGTGAATGCGTGCAGTTTCCTCATCATGGCGTACTGCTTAAATAGGCTTTTTTTTTTTAAATCTCACCTCCCTGCTTCCAACAATAATCGCTCCTTAATATCCGCAGGAGTGCGTTTACTGTACGCATACTTACCGACTAGATTCGCTGCGTATACATAGAAAACTGGCGACTTCTCTCGCATTGATATAGAGGAAAATTGTTAGAGACGTGCTAGCCCAAACTGGAGGGGACCGAACCCGCAACCTCAACGCGGGCGGGACGTAATGATGCGTAAACACACGCGCAGAACATTCGCGCTGCTGCCCGTCTTTCTTCGGTTGTCTCGCTCCTGCGTTGTCAACATGAGCGGAGCTCACCGTTTGCATTACCCGTGATTTGAAAGAGCGGAGACTGCACCACGTAACACCTCGAGCAGCTCGGGCGGCGGCTTTGAGCAATCGGCGTGCCAACACGCCGGGTCAGGACGGCCCCCGCGAGCAGGGACCCGTGCGGCTGGCCTCATTTGTTTCCGGGCCGGCGCTGCGCCGTGTGCCGCTGCTTGGCACGGGGCTCAGAATGGATTTGCGACCGCTTTCGGCCAGCCCCTCCAAAGTGACCCGCGGGAGCAGTTGAGCCCACGGCCGAGTACAACTGCTTCGTCTCCCTGAGACTGTTTCCGATCGCTTAGCGCCCAGACCATGGTCACTTAACGAAAAAAGATAACTCCGACGAGCTTCCGCTCAAAGAAAGACGACGCTTTGTAGTGGCCCGGGGAGCTTAAAGAGACTGCGCGCAGGCGAAGGAGAGAGCCGCGCGTCTCTGGCTTACTAGACGCGTTGCACAATGGGCCGTGCTCCAACGTATCCGAAAATATGCGGGTATGTCAGCATGACGCCGTTTGAATAATAAACGTCATAGCAGTCGTGTACCTCTTGTTGCTGGTAGACGTCCGTGTTTTCGAGCTAGCTGCCTCAGGCCTAGTAAGAGCGACATCAGCAAAGATGGATGGATAGATGTATGGACGGATGGATGGATGCAAGGTAGGAACGTCCCCTTTGAAACAGGGTGATGGCAGTTGCCACCGTGCTCAGCTTTTCTCTTCCTTTATTTTTGTTTAACTGTGTTCTAAGTTGTTATCAAAACTCGCCATTTTCTTCAAATACGTCTTCTTACACTTCTAACCTTATGTCACCTCTCTGCTTTTGAGCCACCAATCCTCCAATCGCTCTTTGCTAATTTCCACAGCAGATTTATTTACATGACCATTGTGATCCCTAAACCCTAAGGCCCCAGGAAGACTGACTGAGCCTGCATCGACATCGGGATGGATACTACCACATTTTAGTATGAGGTGTTCTATTGCTTCTACAGATTTACCGCACAAAGCGCATGCGTCATCTTCTCCGTTAAATTTCATTTTGTAACTGCGCGTTCTAGGACACCCTGACCCAGCTTCAAAGAGTAGGGCACTGCCTCTTGAGTTAACATAAAACGCTTCCTTCCTGATCTGCTGTCTCCAGTATCGATATAGTTCTACACTATGCTTCTTTTTCATTGAATCTATACAATTTTTACCTTCCGCGTTTTTAACCTGTCGTTTAATGCTTTTTCTTTCTCCGTCCTCGTCTCTGGCACACTTACTGGTTAGCTTCCTTGTTCTTTTCCGCCATTGTGAATCAACGCTCTTTCTGTGTAGATATTTAAATACCTCAGCTGCCAACCTGTTACTGTCCCATTTACCGTCCTTGCGCGCACTGAACTGTAGTGGTGCACGCTGCAACGAGCAGCGGCCGCACCTTCTGTGGGAAGCTATTCAAAGAACCGGACCACAAGAACGTCCGTCAGCGCCACCGACTACACTGTCCTGTTGGAGCCGCCGCGGTGGCTCAGCATGGTTATGGCGTTCGGCTGCTGACCCGAAAGGCCTGGGTTCGATCCCGGCCGCGGCGGTGGAATTTTGATGGAGGCGAAATTCTAGAGGCCCGTGTGCTGTGCGATGTCAGTGCACGCTAAAGAACCCTAGGCGGTCGAAATTTCCCGAGCCTTTCAACACGGCGTTCCTGATAACCTGAGCCATTTGGGACGTTAAACCCATGTAAACCTAAACCTATACTGCCCTGTTGCCTTTTGCACTAATCTTCGAGTTTTTATCCGACTTGAAATTACAGCAATTACGACGTTAAAGTCACGAGCAGCGTCGGACTTAGTTTTCGCGCATTAGATACATACGCACAGGAAAAAACAACAAGAATACAGTCACGTCCAGTGCCCACAAAATTATTCTGCGCCGCACACCAGCAGGCAGTACATTCATTAAAAGTAATTGATTCGTGCATACAAAGGTTTCCTGAGTTTGGAAGGACGTTCAAGCAGGACTTTCCGAAAAACGGAGAGCGCACAGGAGTGACGAAGTGACGTTGCCGAAGGACACTACGGTACTGTGTCAATATTTGGCCTCTCCTAGATCTCTTAATATGCACGAAAATCTATGCTTCCGAAAACCATTCCCGAGCGTAGTGCCCGATCGAAATGTGGCCGCGCTGTTTGGCGGAACACCTTGGCCAGGGAGGCAGCGATGGGCAGTGCGCCTTGTAATTGCGACTACGGAATCGCTGACATTTGCACTGTCCAGAAATGCGTCCTGCCTTTCCCAGAACATCGATTTGCGCGCCTGCGAGCAACTGATAAATGTTCTTCTTGGGCAACTTTACTCTGATGTCGTTGTTGTTGTTTTTCGTTTAATGGCAGCAGCGTGCGTCTGCTGTTGTCAAGACTAACTTGACATTCGACTTCAGAAATAGCTTCCAAGATAATAAAACGCATGTCAACAAGGAACAATCTATATGCGTGCTTATTTTAACCTGAAAAATGCGACTGAAATTACTGCGATAGCATAGAAATCTTCTGCAGACGCAATTTTTCAACGTGAAGTAGAAACAGGGGTACCGAATGTGCCGCGAGTATCTCAGTAGTAAAGTGTGCCGTAGTCCCGTTTTTTCTCTTTTTTTTCACCTCTTAAATAATGATTTGCTGCAGAGCCTTTTTGCTGCGTCAAATCAGCGAGTTTGTCGGCGGTGGACAGAAAAGATCATTTTCCAAAATGCTAACATCACTTACTCCTTTTTGTTTGGTCATGCTTCTATTAACATTTCACCTAGTTAAGAATAAATTTCCTTCTCAAGGCTGATGTTATCCAGAGTTTGTGAACGCCAAACTGAGAGGACAGAATAATAAAGAAGAGAGCCGTTCTACCCATTCTGGAGGTAGCTGTAAGGCTCCTCCGATGCACAGATGTACTCGTGGCGTAGTCGGCCACACCCGGCGCCTAGCTCAGCAGCATTAGTAAAGTAATTTTTTTGCCAGCAATGCAGGCAAACTGGCAAAATAAAACGCATATCTTTATGAAGCCCCTCACTCGTATAGTGCATTTTGGGGCAAGATCATGAAGGTCAAATAAAAATGAATAAAAAAGAAAGCTGCAAGTATGTTTCTTAATTCTAATATTGTAAGCTATATTTCGGGAGTGAGCTCAAGACAACCTTGTGTATGGGGTTGCCTGTCGCATTAATGTACCTGAAACAAGTGTTTAGGCACTTGGCATGGTGGTTCAACGGCTAGACGTTCTGCATCTGAGCATGACGAGGGGGCTTTGACCGCGGAGGCCACTTTAAGATGGAGGCGAACTGAGAAAGCTCTCTTGTGCTCAGAATTCAGCGTGCGTTGGAAAGCAAGCCCCAGTTGGTTGAAATAAACACGGAGAACTGTCTGGTATAGCCATGCACGAGTGTTGCGGCTCGTAAAAGCCTGTTAATGAAGTCTTCAGACCAGCCTTGAAAGAGCCCTAATCAAGGAAGCAAACCGAAGTAGAGCGTTATGGCCAAACAACCCACGCGTGGCAAGAAGGCAACGAAGGACTCGACCCACCGAGTAGGGGTTGCCAAATGCCGACATGGCTCGGCCGCTAGGCCTACTGAGGCCGCGTTGAGCCCCGCAGCTCACGAGGAGTCTAGTACAGGGACGCCACTGGACCGGAACCGGTCCAGTGGCCCAAGTATCGGACAGGTCTTTTTATGATGGGCGCCGACAGCGGCCAGAAGACAACACCTGTGGTGAGCAGATGGCTGCAGAGCACCATGGGCACCTGTTCCAGTACGAGGACAGATGCCTTGTAGACTGGACTTGCAACAAGTCGCCACCTATACCGGCAAAGAAGGTAAGGGCCGTCCCTGATATGCCGGCTTCCGCTCATGTAGTGTACGCTAGGCCAACAGTGCAGTTTGACATTACGAAGGTACCCAAAAGAACCGTATACAGACAGTTATAGGTGCAGCACTTTGTACCACAGGATACGAAGCACTTTGTGTGCCACTCGACGTCTAACAGTGTCACAGTGCACTTAGCTATACTTGAGGAGGGACGCAAAATGAGCAAGATAACACAGATTTTAGTCACATCCGAGGAGTATCTTCCTGTTCAGAGTTACCTTGCATCAGATCCAACCACTCAACAACTAGTCACATTACAAGGATAGATACTCTCCCAGAGAAATGTTACTGCAACGGATGAATAGTACGGCCCAGAAAGTACATGCCTGGACCGGTGCACTGCTGCGGGTGCTACAGAGAGGGATATCTGCAAAAATTCTGTCCGTACGGAGTCAATCCAGACTGCGTAACAGAAACGGGCGAGGAGAAATTCACATGCGGGCTATGCAAGAAAAACGTTTATGAGACCGCTTCTCGCTGTAGGACTATAAAGCGAAAGTTCGAGTTAACAAGGTCAGTGTGACAGAAAAAAAGTACGCCGTTAGTAGAGTAAAACGTATTTTCTGTTCTTTCATCACAGCTACCTGATAGGGTGACCAAAGAAATAGAACCTCTCACGGAGAATGCGCAGCACGAAATATAATTTGCTTCAGCGCTCAAGACTGGGCGAAGAGAAAGAAAAACGCATGGCGCCAGCGTGCACTGCCGAAGATTACCCAGAACCAGAGGACTGTACACGCCAGCAGGATGAAGTAGGCAAGCAAATCGCGATGCTCTCAGGAAAAATAGCACAGCTGCTCCCGAAGAAAGGGCGCAAAGAAGAGCGGAGCTAGGAAATTTCAGACGGACAGAAAGAGATGCCTGCGTGAAGTAACGGAGCAAGTTTCGTGGATGCATGTTTCTAAATGTAAACCTACCGCTGGCGCACCACCTTGGGAACGGTACTAGACATCCTTGCGCAACTGTCACAACTTATTCAAAGCAACATGAATCATTGGTAGGAACGGGGGCAAAAATCAACAAGTGATTACGCAATGGAACTGCACAGGGTTCTCCAATAATGTTTGGGAAATTAAAACAAAGTTACTATACGGCAAGCTGCATTCGTGGCCGTTCATGATACAGGACCATAATCTGTTATGTACTACAATGGATATATTAGGCACCAGTTCCGTTAATCCCTAGATGAACGAGTGAGAGCCGAGACGGAAACGACAGGAAAAGCGTTTCTATATATATTAAAGCCCACATTCCCCTAACACCAAATGACTTGAGCAAGTGGTACAATAGTCAGCAAAAAGTAGTTACTTTAATGACACGCCAGAACAAACCGCCCCTGATACCACTGCCCGTTTACGCTCGACCCGGAAACACAGTAATCAATATTGGATGGGTTAGACACATTCGTCTTTCATAGCCTGGGAGACCGATATTAATAGGGGCAGATTTTAACGCACCTCACATGGCTTGGGATACGATCATGACTTGAAAAGAGGTGAAAAATTCACAACGCCTTAAAAGAAATAGACTTTACACTTTTCAATCACCCTGGGGTCGCAACGCTGCTTGCTACACGAACACACTCACCAGATCCGATGTTGTGGAAAGGTTCCGGTGCACCGCAGTGGGAGGCAGAACTGGCTGCCTCGGGTAGGGACCACACAACCATCAGCATAGGTTTCAATAAGCCACATATGATTAAGCTTTCAAGAAAACTTTCCATAACACACTGTGATGGCGTTCGGCAGGATACTCTAACCCATGCTATTAGCTTGGATACGCTTATGCTAACATTACAAGCTGTTCCCAAAAGATCACACCCCCAATACAACAGTAAACGAGGGTCAGCCAACTCCTGACCTCCACCTCCGACAACTAAAGGCACGTCGAAAAAAAGCGGAAATACAGGCTGCTCAGCATCCAAAAGACGTGCAAAGAAAGATAGCCGTCAACCAACTGACGGCTCAGGCCCGCCATCATGGAAAGCAACTGGCTCGGAAGAGGTGAAACGAGGTGGTGCATTCATTTGAGCACAAGAACGGACAAGGCTTTCTGGGGGACTTCCAGAGGCATAGAAAGGGGGCGACAGACCAGGTATGATGTCGAGAGTATCTGGCTCGCTTCACAGCTCACACCAGAGGAGTTTGCAGATCAGGTAGCAGTCTTTATCTTCCCAAATTATGTGCATGCTCCAGCGCTACCACCGTCAGGGGACGCGTTTGACAAGATGGCGATAGAATCACCATTTATCGAAGTGCAGTTACCGGCGGCTACAGAAGATGGCGGTAGAAGAACAACGTCGGGACATGACAATGTTCAATATGAAGATTTTAAGAATTTAGGGTAAATTATTCATGACCTTTAAGGATTATGAATACGACCCTTATGACAAGAAGTATGACAAGAAGGGGAATGACAGGAAGGAGAAATTCCAGTGGACTGGAAACAATGGCTGGTGGTCCCGATAACTAAGGCTGGAAAAGCTACTACATGCATACAGTCATTACAGGCTATCTCTCTAATGCCCAGAGTTGCTAAGATTTATGAAGAACTTGCGGCCCAGTCCGTGCTACGCCTAGGCTAACCCAGTGCAGAAATGCATCCGCACATCAGACGTGGTCCCCGCCACGCGTCCGATCCAGGCGGCCGTGCTGCGCCTTTCTCTTGGCGCTTCTTCGAACGCCGAACGACGCTGAAAACGCCCTGAAGCGTTTGGCGGCGTGCAACGACCGCGCATCCCACCCGAAAACTTTAACGCTTACACAGACGCGCACAGAACGGCCGAGAAGCATTTCTAAGCGTTTGACGGCATCGACCGCGCGTCCTACCCGATGACAACGAAGGTGGCTCATTGTGCGATGCACGGCTTGAGTGCACGGGGCGGCGCCCGCGGCTCGTTGGGGGCGTCGCAAGTGTTGTCCTCGCTGCGAAAAAAGCTGCAGTGTTTTCAACGAGTCTAGCCTGGACTCCATGTACGCGAAAACTCACGCGAACGCGAAGGCTACGGCGGCGGCGACGGCTGGCGTTCGCTCTGTCGCTTGTGCGCAACCTCCATGCAAGCGAAGGCGGCAGGCGACGCGAACCCGCGACGTGCGCAGCGGATTCCGTGCTTTGCGTACTCAAGCTTAGAAACACGCCCGTAACCTGTTCTCTCTCTTAAAATTTTGTGAGTGTGCCTCATAGTCAGGGCCAAAGGAATATTTCCTCTACGGCAGCGGTGTAGCGGCAGTGGAGATAGCCACAGGCGTGCTTGCGGAGACGAAGTCACATCACGGGTTCACGGGGGAGGTGTGCTTTCGTTCGGTGCCTGTGCACTCCGGCTTAGTAAAAACACTCCCATAAACTGTCACCGCAACCTGATTGTAAGTGAGCAAACTATAATATACCACTGAGAATGCGCGCCGCGAGTGTTTCTGCACAGTTGGAGCGCAGCGGCACGGTGGATCGAGCGCCGGTACCCGCGGCTCGACACGCATCTCTCCCTGCAGTACGCCCGCTCGCGTAGCCCGCTCCAAATGCTGTTAGCCCTCCGCACCCAACAAGTAGATTGTTTTAATTATTTACATCATGCGGGTCTGCCTCTCAGCTACAAAACCAAATATTTTATCGACGGTGGCGATGACCAAGACGACGGGCTGGTAGGGTTTCGTGAGATGTGCCCGTGAGAAACCGTGGACAAACCGGAAACGGCTTTGCGGGGCTATGGTTAGCCAGTCGCGTGGGGGACTTCCGGGCGACGAGCGAAATTTTCTGTGGGTGCAGATCCGAGCGACACGGCAAGCGACACATGCATTTTGCTTCGCACGACGGCGTCGCTCGTCGCTTGCCGCCGTCGCCTTCGCGTTCGCGTGAGTTTTCGCGTACATGGAGTCCAGGCTTCTCTCCTTGGAGATCTCGGGTGAATAGCGTGCATTCACAAGCAGATAAAATTTAATTCTCTTACGGTGTCTTTTATACAAATATTTGCTTTACATATTGTGCTTCACTGCGTATGAAATTAGCGCCAGCTTTTAACAACGCAGTTGTTATTCATGCAACACTAATTGCAAGCTATGACATGAGCAAGTGCCCGTTGCACAAGCTTCTACGACCTCAATACCAGGTGAAAGGAACAACAGTGCAGTATACTCGCGACGGCGCAAGTGGCCTAAGCGCGCCGCGTCGCCACTAACCATACTGGCGAAAAAAGAGCGCGGGTTCGAATCCCACAGTAATCTATACCTTCCCGCGTGTGTTTTATTCTGCCGGGTTTTCTAGCTGTGTGGATCGCGACGTACAAAAATCTGCGTACAACGAGAGAGGACTTTGTAGCCGTTAAACGCATTCCCGCAATAAACGATAATTGCCACGCTCCTGTCATAGTGGCCGGGAAATGAGCATAAATACCATGCACGACAGAGTGGGTTCCAAACAAGCTTAGGCACGGAAACTGTGTTGGTTGCACTGGCTCAAAAGGTCATACATCTGTCTCCTTGTAGCCACCTTATGGTCACTGTGGTGGCTGCGGACGTGGTGAAGGCATATGACAACGTGTCATGTGCCTAGATCCTTGCAAGTATGCAAGATATGAGCATTCCCTTACAGATCACGAAAGTAATATACGACCTGCTTAAGGACACGATATTCCCTATCCGGGTAAATGGGCAACGATACGATTGTGATACCTCAGATAGAGTACCACAAGTACCACAAGGTTCAGGCTTAGCTCATTTACTTTTCAATACCGCATTCATAAAAATGGTGTGGAAATTGGTTGAAATACTAAAGGTAAAGTTCATGATTTAAGCAGATGATTACACGCTTTGGCTTACCAATAGACAGCTTTAAACGCGGAACCTTCATCTACAAGAGGCCTTAAACACACTGTAAGAGCACGTAAGTCGAGTAGGCTTGAAATTGTCGCGACAGAAGCCCAGCTGAATTCACGCGGCTGTCACAACCGGAAGAAATTGGCAACTGAAAGACTCACGCTGAAAATTGGAAATCAGACGTAACAAGAAGTGGACGAGCTGAGAGTCCTTGGGCTAGACATTCATAAGTCTGGCAAAGGTACACAATGGCTCCTTTGGATGAAAAAAGACGCAACGACTTCCTCAAAATTCATAAAACGCATATCACCTCGATATGTCCGGCCCCTGATATTCTGGAGCCCGGACCGAGTTGGCCACACGTCTTGTATACGCTCAGTGCTTATACCCCGGATACTAAATCCGACACAGTTTTAACGAATAACGAGGCGACAGTGGGTGGCACCGGAAACAATTAACAGAAATGAAATGCGCACCCCTGTGGTCTTGCCAAAATTTATCCCTATTCCGATTCTTCAGGAATGTGTATATATAGCGTTCGTGTACAGTGAGTCGACAGTGCAAACACCGAAACTGGCAGACCTCCCTCCGTGGGCATACACGACTGTAACGACGAACAAGACGGCTAAACTTTGCCGTAAAAAAGCCGACAACTCGAACTATGGTTGATGTATGTCCAGGAACGTCTAGAGCATAAACGGATGCGTCTTTCACAGAAAAGGCCGATAAAACAACAGCTACTAGCTCGACAAACAAGGAGCTAAGCATACATAGTTTTGTACGTTTTGTACCACCCGGCCCCGCTTGTCATGGATCTCTACGCAATCCGCGATGCTATGGAGGCCATAAATAACATAGTGTCTATAACAGAAGCTCATATATGCAAAGACTCCTTAGCGGTCATAAAATAACTTAAAAGAGTTACAATGAAGCTAAGTGTACCTCAGGAGATACATTCTCTCAAAAAGCGAACAAAAAAACGTATACAGATACACAGGCAAGTAGAAGGTAGAAACGCTCACCAGGGGAAAACACACCCTTGCACACCACGCTCCGAGCACTATTGCATCCTCCACCAGCCTCTCTTTTGATGCCCGCTCCGCTCTTCCCAACTTGACATCCTCTTCAAGGAAAATCACACGTGCACTGATACTCCCACGCACTTTCGCCCTGCCTCATAACGTAACGAGATTAAAGGAAGTGTCCCTTAGAATGATAAGATCTGGGGCGGCCGATACCCCGTCGGTGACGTACCGATGGGGCTCTGAAGAAAACAAGGGAGCCAGCACATTCTCAAAATGTTCCATGCCGGCCGCTGAAGTGGACGCTCGCCACCTGCGGTCGAAAGCTTCAAGGACACGAACATGGAGGGAAGTGCGGCTCGCAGCCCCAAAGGAAGTGAAAACTCGCCAATTGGCTTACGAACAACAATAAGAACAGGACCTTGCACAGGTTCCTGCGTGAAAATTTTCTACACGGTTATTTCTAGTACGCTGCCAGCCTCAGCTTATGTTATATAGTAAGCGTTAAAGTATATAAAAAAACCAACTTTGTTGAGTATTAAAGGTCGTTGTTAGTGGAATCTCCTTGCGCAATAATTGTAAGAAAAGGGGATCAATTCTTAGATCGCGTAAAGAGCACAAAAATCGAAGATCGGCGCCTTCCCCAGGATGCTTAATGGGCTGGAAGCCACCCGTCTGCGACGGTGGTGAGCGATATCCTTGACGCATGAAGTGCGGTGCTTCAAATTACTTCCATTTATAGTTGCTCTTTATTTCAGGGTGCAAACTGGTCACTGTAAACTTAAGCCCACGGCTCGCATTTTTTGTTTTCACTAGCTTTTTCTGTAGCTTTGCTTCATTGGCACCCGCTGCTGAAGGAATTTATCCTATAGATTCCGTCAGCCGGTCGTGGCATGCAAAAAGCAGAAATGACGCTGAGGGAGCACTCTGGATGCAGAAGGTTTAAAACAGGCTCCTTAACCTGCAAGCGATATTCGTAACAAAGTTCGTAGGCCTCCAGCTATGCTTGGAACAGCTGTGTTTGGCTCAGATGTCCCCAGTGCGCCGTCTATAGATTGATCTTGATTGTTTACCACATGAAGAAAAAAAAAGCTCCGGGGAGACTTCAACGAAAATCCTCGCAGTAGTATTCTAGAAAGAAAGTGGAGATGAACCGCGTTAAACAGTCATAACTGCACGTAAAGTCGCGGCGGGGTGAACGGGTAAAAATTTAATAGTCAGAGCTGCGATTGCGTCCCGCACTTGACAACCACGAATAAAGTCAAATTTATTTTACTACTACTACAGTGCTCTACAAAGGCGCGGCGTGTTGTTTTAGCACTCGTCAGGTGTATCAATTAAAAAAAGTCCTCTGAAGCCTCCTTTTCAGCCGCATTTTAGATAGAGCCCCAGATGACGCGCCGTGAGAGCCGCACTTTTCCTTGGCGCCGCCTTCTCCATTCCCTTAAAGTCTCCGCCATTAAAAAAAAAAGTGCCCATCGTGCCCTCCCCACGCCGCATCTGTCAGATCAGGTGATGCTGCGCCGAGAGCGCAAGTCAGGCGTCCGTGTTTCTTCGCGGCGCGAGAACAGGGGAGCGCTGCCTGTGCAGAAATTCAAAGTCTCCCCGCGAGGAAGAAGGCGGCGTGGTGGCCGTGGCTGGCTTCCTAGCGGCGGCAATATGCATCAGACGCGTTGTCAGCGCAGGCCCGGCGAAGCACGCGCGCGTGCCTCGTCGAGGAGAACGTCGCACGAGATCATGCACGTCATCTTCGAGAGAGGAGGTGCGTACGAAAAGGCGCGGTCGGGCAGGGAAAAACACGCCTCGCAAGAAGGACCCCCGTTACGCTTGGACGGCGCATCAGCCACTTGTGGGCGCTGTCTCCGAGTCTGAAAAGCGCCTGCGTCGCCGCGCACATGTCTTGGGAAAAGAGCCGTGCTCGGGCGGGAAATGTTTGCCTTTGAGCCGCGCCTCGTTGGCGGTTTTATATCCTTCCGGATGTATTTCAGCTCGCGGGCGCACGACGCGATGGGACTCAGTCAGATAAAAAGGAAACGTGAAGACGGTAGGCGCCCATGTGAGGTATGTTTCGGGCCGCGCTCGGCGTACACAGGAAGCCTTCTCTTGCAGATGCATTCGTAGACCGCCGTGTTTGGAGGACTTTGCGCTGCTGCAAAATGTCGTATTCTAACATCGGGTAGCTGCTGGCCCCATACCAGCCTACTCCCGACATTAGCCTTTAGCAACCTGTGCGATGGTGAAATTTTCTTCAGGCGGAAAGTACAGTCGTGTATGGAATAATTCTGCAGGCTAATGTCATGAATGTTGGCTATAATAAAGCAAGTCAATCCGCATGCTACTCAGCGTTGCTTTCCTTTGCCTAATACTGCGCGAAGTAGGAAGCCGCACACCATTTGGGCGCGTTAAAAAGAGAGGCTTGCGTCAGCGTTCCAGACGCAAGAGCGCAACTGTACAGCCCCGATCCTTAGAGCTGCTCGTTTTGGTGACCTGCAAGGCAGGCACCCGCAGTAACCGCTGTCTTCGATTGGGCTTGTAATCGCGTAATGTAAATTCGCGGTAGTTGCGCATTCATGAGGCGGCACAGCTGAACTCTAAGGTGCGTCTGCGCAGAGATGTGAATCGACGCAGCGACGTGGCATCAGGTTGGCACTGCAGAAAATTCGCATGGAAAGGTTTTAGCACTCACTGCTCCATACGTTTTACGGAGACATCTGCACCCATTTCTTTCCTTGAAAGGAGATCATCTTTCATATTCATTTAGTTATTTATTTAATAATACAAAACTATCCGAAGACCCTGACGAATAAGGGTATCACCTAGACGTAGGGGGAGTACAGGCAATACATCAAAATACTTAATAATGAAACCACAATAAAACGAGAAAAAAGCCAACATACCGCGTGACATTGCGTACAAATGATAAATGACTATAAATCATCATTCAAGCTGTAAATGTGAAACAAGAAACAAAAACTAAACCATCAACAAAGCAACAGACAGTCAAAAATAAATACCAGTTGGTACAAACTAACACAATTAACCGCATCCAAATGAAACAACAAGAACGATCCCTAATAGAAATACAATGCAAATAGAACACAATGCACAGATATTATATAAACGTATACAGAGAAGTTCAGCAGTAGTTATGGTAGACACGAGAGTGTAAAATTTATCAGAATCAGTGGCAGTTGTGACATGTGAAGGCAGAGCATTACAGTCTCAATTATTGTGAGGGGTATGAATGAATGCGCGTAGTTGAATGTACGACATGACTAACGCTTAACTTTAAAGGGATGGCGACGGTCCAAAGTGGCAGGAGGCAAACGAAAATAAGTCTTTATTAAGTGCTGAGTGACGGTACAGTTTACGAAAAAGTGATGATAGTCGTGCAACCTTTCGATGGAGGCACAATTCCTAAAGACCTGCGCGTTTTTTTTAAGGCTGTTCGCTGCTATGAGGTGAGCAATCAGACTAAATGAAACGAACTTCGCGGTTCTGCAATGATTCAATGTCATTTTTTTAAGAATGCTTGATGAGGGTCCCAAATCGCCGAAGCACACTAAATATCACGTCGAATTAGTATGGTGCAAGCATGTGTTCGGAGGTGGGAAGGAGAATGCTTTACGTTATGTTTTAAGAGACCTAATGACAAATTGCGGGATGCAAGAATTAGGTTAATACGGTGGTTCCATGTTAGATCTGAATGAAAATGAACTCCGCAGTACCTATACGTGGTTAATAACTTGACTGGAGCATTATAAGGAGTACGCTGTATGGATTTGAGACATTCGGTTAGTAAACGACAGTTTTTGTTTCCGAAAGATTAAGTTGCATGAGCCATGTATAGCACCATGCTGTTACTGAGTCGAGGTCAGATCGACGGGCTTGGCGATCATCATTAGAATAAACTTTATGATAATTTGTACAACCATCAGCGAAAAGTTTGATCTGGGATGAAATGAAGTTAGTTAAACTATTGATAAAAATTAAGAAAAGTAAGCAGCCAAGCACGCTTCCCTGCGGGACGCAAGAATGTACTTGGCTGAAAACGAATTATGGTTATTGACGGTTGTTTTAAACTGAAACCTGGAAGAAAGAAAAACTTTTACTCATGCAATAACAAGAGGGTCAATAATTAGCAGTGGCGGTTTGGTTACTAACCTGTTGTGACGTACCTCGTCAAAAGCTTTAGATAAATAAAGAAATATGAAGTCGATTTGAATACCAGCATTAGCAGATGAATGTGCATCGTGATTGAATCGAACAAGTTGTGTTTCGCATGAGTAACGTTTACGGAAGCCATGTTAATGCTTAAAGATGATGTTATGTTCTTTTAAATAGGTAATCACCTGCGAATGATTCGCGTGTTCAAGAAGTTTGCAAGCTGAGCAAATTAATAAAATTGGCCGATAACTGAATGGTGATGAACGATCGCCTGACTTGAAAATTAGTAAAACCTTAGCGAACCACCGTTCACGTGGAATGATTCCAGATGATAGAGACCGTGAAAAGAACACGATGCGATGATGCCCTCAGAAAATAATTGATGAGTATTTCGCGATTAAAACCAAGGTGATGAGACGCTGATGTGGCGTTAAGCTTCCTTAGTAAAGATAAGATTTCTTTCTCACTACTAAATATTTCGGACATTCAGGTATTAGTATTACTGGTAGCAATACGAGCTAAAAAGACCTCTTCATGGGTAAAGCTGATGTGAAAGCGTTATTGAAAACTTGGACACATTCAGCCTCAGGAACGCTGCCTCATCTAATATTGGTAAGAGACACATAAGGATGATTCGAGAGGTTTATTGTTCGAGAAGGATGATGTTCAGAAAAAAAAAAAAGATGGCACGTGGGTGTTTTCTGCTTTTGTGCCAATTAAAGGGGACGAAAATTTCGCACAGGGTTCCAGTAAAACAAGGTTCACTTAATAAGCCAAGGTTAAATGGCCATAACGCTAAATGAGTTGCGGTAAAAAGTTAAAGCGTTTATTTCGATAGTTGGTACTGGTTTCCTAAATAAGTGATTACTAAAGAATTCGAAGACGCGGGCAGGAGAAACGCCAGTAGAGTTTGTCGTATCTCTGTATGCCACCTTGTCATCTTTCCAGTCACTAGAGTAACCATGAATATATGAGTGTGGTTGGCAGAAATGCCGCGGGGGCTCTGGGCGGCAGTCGACGGTGGTGGGCGTCGAATCAAACTGGTGCCCTTTCTCCTGCAGCTGACGGTGACAAAGCATGAAAAGACGGCAGCAGCGCTGGATGTCTCAAAGCAAGCGCCTTTGGCCCCAAAACAGCAGAGCAAAACATGGCTGAGCGGAAAGCCACGGAAGACGAGTAGACAACGCCCGACTTAACAGCAGCCCGAGCCACCGACTGAATGTGCATGAGATGTACAATGCGCAGTATATTTCGTTGTCAGGAGGTACCGCTGAATAAACGGCGCAGCACTGACGCGCACAAAGTCTTAAGACTCTTGCTCAAGTTGCACCAAAAAGAAGCCAGAAAGCACCGTTGGGGCGGCAGCTGCAAGGGAAGCCCGACGCGTTGCAAGCGTTGCTCTTACTTCACCCCATTTTATTTCCTTCCTTCTAACCCCTTGTCAAACTTGCCTTGGGCTTGTTTCTGACACCCGTCAGAAGTTACTGGAAGTAAACTTAGCCCAGAGCGTCACGCTTAACATAATCCCAATAGGCGAATGACGTTAAGCCGACTATGCCTACGTAAAAGTAACTCACAGTTTTTTTTTTCATTTTTCTTTTCTGCAACAGCGCTTTTTTTTTCAATTCCTTGATGTAGAAAATAATCCAACGAGAAAAGGAAGCACGCGACTGCAGCCTGTTTATTATATTGCGCATGTCTAGCTGAAAGAAAGAGCATTGTAGAAATAAAATGCTAGAGTGTGATGCCACATGGAGTTATTTATTATTTTGTTTTTATTTTTACGACAGTCGCTGACTCGCGCGGACATGAAATATTTTGAGCGCATTTTGGCAAGCACTGTGAATACTTGTTCAAAACGCGCCAAAAAATTGGAGATTTTTACCAACGGCTAATTTTACGCTTTTTTTCGTTTCATGCACACGCGAGAGATTTGTAGAAAATGGCATCGCTGTTACTGTTCGAGACATTACACTCACTGGACTCGCACTTTAGCGCTCTAGCCATGCGGTGAGGCAACAGTGCCGCGGTTGTGGACTCGAGTAATAACGCACGATGTGTCTCTCGTTTAATTTCGTCCGCCCATGCTCGATTCTGGCCACATCGCACACGGAACGGCGCGCATCCCTAAGTCCTCGGCGTCACCACTTTCCCAATTTGAACACCCGTAGCTGAAAAAGCAATATTTCAGCGATTGCAGTTCGGACTCTTATCTCTCATATTGTTTGCACGTGTGGTCAGCAGCTGTCTCTGTGCGGGCAGCAAGCCCTGAAAATAGTATTTTTTTTAATATTCCGACGCGATGAGGCAAGAAGAAAGTGCGAGGAACGGTGCAAGAATCGCGTGTTTCGGGGGTGGGGTGCCTTCGGACTAGAAAGGCACGCGTTGCTCTTCAGCTTTGTCCCGAAATTTTTTTATTTAAGAAACAACGATGCCGACGCGGATGGAAAAACCGCTGTCGCATTCCAAATACCGCAGACGTGGCACTTGAAGTGTGCGCCCCTCTTGGTTCCCTCTTTTCTTCCGTCGCCTCTTCTCGTAAAAGCAACCAAGCGACGTCTGTTTCGCTCCTTGCGTGCACATTACGGCTGTTTATCGCCCGATCAGACAAAAAAATGCGCAATGTTTGGACGGACACTAGCAAACGGTAATGAAATAAAGAAAGCGGGCACGAGCGCGCTGCCAGGGCGAACTAAGGGCGCACGAGAAACAGGGACGTATTCAAATTGATGCCTCTGTCAGTCGCCCGCAGAAAGATTCTTCTTGAGCGAGCCGGCACGTCCGGGTCCCGGCTACCGAGCTGTGGCCGGCGAACGACGTGAAAAGCGGCGCTTCCAAAAGGAGAAAGAGCGCTATGGAACGTAAAGTGCGAGGAGAGATAGAGAGAAGGGATGGGGGCAAAAAAATGCGGAAGGGGCGGCCAAAAGCGGACAGATACCAGCAGACAAAAGCGCCGAAACATCACAGCCCTGGATTGCAACAAACCAGCTAAGTGCATTCGGGAATCCTCGAGGAAAAATGGGGTGAGGAGGGGAGCCATGGGAGGAGAATAAAGACGCGGGGTCGCTTGCATCGACGTTTCTCGGCGATGGAGCGGTTTCGGCCCGTGGCGTGACACTGGGGCTGTTCGATATTTAATCCGATTTGAAAGTACCGCCGGCGCAGCAATAAGTGTCCGCAGGGGCGCGAGCGACAACGCTCGCACGCGAGGCAAAAGACACACGAGAGGAACGACGAAGGATGGACGAGAAGGAATAGTTTGCACACAGGACTAGAGAAACCCGCCTCGGCTCTCATTGTATTAAAACCTGGCCAGAGGGACTCCGCTCTAGCGGTCAGGGTGATAAGATGGGAGAATTTAGCGCGGCGTTCGTGGGTGATTGCTCGCTGTGGGGACAAATGGACGCGCATGAAGCATTTCCTTTGGAGCCGGCCGCAACAAGCGCCAGGCGAGGAGCTGCGAGGAGCAGCAACCCCGGCGTTACTTGGTCGGGGCTCGAGGTGTGCTTCAATAGTCCCTTCAATTTGGATTCGATGACGCACCACTTATGCTGCGACCATGGCTTCGCCGTTCGACTTGCTGTCGCGCAAATAGGTCCCCTCTCGTTATCGTCGCTGGGTCTCGAGAACACGCAGGAGACAGTGCTTCCACTAGAAGATGGCCACAGCCACGCTTGAGCATCTGTACACCGAAGGCGATCCTCCTCTTTGACACGGAACCAACGTCGTTGTGAGCACGGTTTCCCTGGCTTATATCTGAACGACGTTTGTTCCCGTGGTTTCATAGAAGACATAGAAGCAAGCTTTTTAATTACAGGCGCTCAATGAAATGGGAACTATGATCTTCACCCTGGTGTGTAGATAAAAACAAAGAGGTGGTCGGGGCTGGCGGCGGGACTATCAGACTTTAGAATAATAAGCAGAACAAACGCTTTCCAGGGAAGAAAATGCGAATCGAAGTCCTACGCAGTAATGTGTGAATGGCCGAGATACGTGGAGGTGAATGAATATTTACTACCTCGCGGAAAATTCAGGATGCAACAATAACGGCAACCGAAATGCCCGTCTGCGCTGCGCAGATGCGTTCATTTGCTGTCGAGGTCAGCTCAGTACGTATGCATATCCTTTCCAATAGCCTAAATTGTTTGCTGACTCTTTTCGAACCGGCGCGCGCATCCTCGTAAAAAAAAATGGTCGCGGGATCATATCCCAACTGAGGCGGGACCCCTTGTAATGGGCGAGAATTATGCAAGTTTGTCCATATGCGATGCGTTGTCAGGAGACGCTAAAAAAGAGCCCAGGCGGTAAACATTAAGATGGAGCCTTCCACTACGGCGTCCTTCGCAGCATACGAGCAGCTTCGGGACGCTTAACCCCCATAGCACGACTTCGTAGAAAATGAGCAAAAACGTGTTTCCGACCAACGCCACTCTCGATCACGCCCTTTGCGTAGGGCCAAGCTTTCGCGGGCTGCTGTACATTTCGCTACCTGTGGTTCCGTCGCCGACACCGTGCACTGCTGAAATATCGCTCCTTTTTGGATGAGCGCTGGTAAAATGCGCACATTCAGCGTGCAAACCGAGTTTCTTCAGAGCGGCTTGCAGCTTTACGATAAGGCGATTGTAGCGACTAAAATCAATCCGAGTAGGATGCGCTCCCTTAAGGAAACCTTTAGTCTATTCGCGAAGTCTGTGTTTTGGAATTTAGCTTCGTATAGAATTTTCGCCTGTGCAAGAATCTGATCACGCAGACTATACCTTAGGTTACCCGGCGTTCGTCGGGCCCTGCTTTCACGGTTAACGCAGTGTAGCCAATGACAGAGTCCGAATAACATGCGGTGCGCGCTGTTGCAGTGATAGTTTGGTCGAGCTTGAATAGATTTAGTACAACTTCGCGTCTACCCAGAATGTACCATAAACTTTTGTCAGCTCCACAAAAGCCTTTATTATATATTTATTTCTCCAACTTGAACGTTACCAGAATTTGATGTGAGCTAACAGGAGTTTATTTGCATCACAATAACAATATACTATTTTTCATGTCAGGTCTCTCGTAAAATACATATATCCGGGTTTTTCCATAAATTCGCTTTTTCATTATAACTTCCCTTAACGGTTTACTTCCTATTGCGCCTTAAGATAAGTGATCAGAAACAACGACTGGAACGATGAAAATTTAAAATTAGGTACACAACAGCATCAACGACTGCTGAGATTTGAGCTACTTATTTGGCCCTGCTATTGGCCAGTAGAGTGGCTAGCAGTGTGGCAATATCGTCGGTAAGAGATTCCCGTATGGGGGTAATTTTCAGCGAGTCACAATCCGCACCGAAATTCCTCGACACCGCTAGTTAAACGCCTTGGAATGTTACGCTGGTACGAAGGACCTAAATAATTTTCCAAGGCTACCAAAAACCCCAGCCTTCCAATGGAAACCTGCTTGCTTGTTCTTTGCTTATTTCTTGCTTGTTCCTAGAAGCATCAAGGCACTTGCACCGGCAAGGCAAGCACACACCGGTACTGCTACTTCTGGCCTTCTGTCCTTGAGATATGAATTATTTTGAAGTCTCTGCCTATTGGTACGAGCGAAAAGATGTAGGTTCGAGCCAACGTCTAGAAGATCTGACCTATCCACTAATACAGTTTACAATACCGCTATCTCCCAACAGAAGTTTGAAAAACTCTCAGTCATCGCTTGCGATAGGGAACAGCGTACACGAATCACATTCTACATAAAATTTTCTGTGCAGGCAGCCCACGATGTGTTTGTCGCCATCACGGGTAGGATGTAGCTCACTTTTAATGGGAGTGCCCAGAACATGATAGTTACAAGATACGATTCAAGAGAGACTTGGTAGCCCTTGATAAAAGACCTTTCAGTCTTCAAAAACTATTAGGCCTATGGCCGACACGTCTGTTACAAAATGAGCAATCATGGCTTCGAAATCATTTCTTCAAGGCAGCGGCGTCCTTAGGAATCATAGACGTCACTTTCGTTGAATTACTAGATGTTAGAGTCACTATTTCTCTTCATTTATGTCCCGTGACTGCCTCCTTTGCCTTTGCAGTGTTCGCTTTCATGTGCTGATAGTGCATTAGCACCTCTTTTTGGGCTTGTTGGTGCATACTTGAATTAGAGAATAACTAGCGCCTAACCATGCAAACCACAAGACAAGAAAGACAAGACAAGACATCTCTTTTTGCCTCCGAGTTTAAATTTTTAGATTCAGTTACCAAGTAACTGGTCTTTTTCTTGCGTGATTCTTGGCTGCCTGCCTGTTTTTTGCGATCTCAGATGTTGCCTTTGTTCACCTTCTCCTCCTTGTCACCCACCTCTCCCCTTGAAGCTTCACCGTATATAAGCAGCATCCTGGCTTCAATAACTTTCAGTTGTGAGTTAGCGCTTGTGTCTCGTCTTCGTTCTTGTCTGGTGGTTTGCATGGGTTGACTCTAGTTATTCTCTAATTAAAGTGCTGACAGTACCAGTTCATGAGTGCGATCGTGGTGTGACAACAAATTTTTAGTTCCACGTTCATGTGTCTAAGATTATGACCTTATTCTTACGCCCGTAGGTCCGTACTTATTAATGCGAAAGCATTACAAGGCTCATCGGCAAAGAAACCCGATGCCGAGGAAAAGTCGCGTCCCAATACTCACGTGAGCAGGCAAAAATTCCTCCTAAGTCGCGCGAAATTGAACCCAGGACTTTCATATTGCGAGGCGAGCACGCAATCCACTGGCCTCGAAACCGTCTTGCTTCCAGGCGAACAGAGGCGAACAATGTACATGCGTTGCCTTATGCTCATACGCTAATGAGTAGCTGTGCCGTTAGAAAAGAAGGAAAAATAAAATAAAAAGAACTAAAATAATATAAAAATGGTTTTGCACTCAAAGCACGCAGGTAGTCTGAAGTGCCCTCCTCAATTTTGTTATGTCATTATATACCTGTTTCTTGTGCACTTTTCATGTATTGTGCTTGTTAATTACAAAGCATCTGTGATTGTACTTGCTCATTAATTAGCGTTTATTCCTATTTCCCATTTATTGTTAGACTTTCTAACGTGTGTACTGTGTTGGTCTCTATGTTTCGTATTCTGTGTGTGTTGTAGTTGTGTTTCGGTGAGCTTTATGTCGTTAGTTGTAGTGATTTCAATATAAAAAAGGAGCAGCTGGCGCCGCTCTGAGGCACTAACCTCTCCTGTCATGTCCATGTAAATAAAATGAAAAAAAAAAAACAGGAGGCACATCAAACTATTGTTAAACCTACCTCCTAAGCCCACTTCCCAATTCCGTTAATGCATATTTCCTGTCTCTGTATAAATTAAAGGTTATAAATATGTGTTGGCACTTTTCCCGGTTTTTAGTGAATGTGCTTGAATATACATCTGTTCTACGCCTGCTGATCGTCCCTGTTGGTGCTATCAATATTAGTATGACATTACGAACGCCACAAAATAACAGTTCATTGATATCATAGAATGATTGAGCTGCACCAGTGCTATCCAGTTAACAACGAGAATAACTCCCCGAAGTGAAACGCTGATCGATTTACATGCCATTAAACATCATTCGACTTTGATCAAAACAGTGTTCTCTAAGGTTTTCTTACATTTCACCTCAGCGATCGCCTGCCGATATTTTGTGTTTTTCTACGAATAGAAATAAAAACGAAGTGTAACTACAATATTTCTGTTCTTTGATGGAACTTTAAATTCGAACACCATAGCTGCTTTTCAGGCTATGTTTATCACGAAAAGAAATGTTTATCACGAAAAGAAATGGTGATCACGAAAAGAATTCCTACCTTCTCTTATACTATCTTCTAGCACACGATTAAACACTGCTACGATAAAGAATTTCCTACGGGTCTTGTCAGGAGGCAAAAAAAATCTAGAAAGCATTGCGTCACTAATGAGCTCTGTATAAGGATTAAGAAAAAGACAATTTATATAACACATTCATTCGTTCGAGAGCCCGAAGCGTATTATCTGGTTACAAAAAATTCTAAATAGGTTGAATTCAGATCTTAGAAAAGCTAACAGTGAATATTTTAAGAGAGAATTATC